>NC_083691.1:16966515-17269545 GCF_033118175.1 Dama dama | reverse complement strand
AATTAACATAGTTTTCCAATATTATTTTTGCATTTGATTATATGCCTAAAAATGTTGCAGCTGTGTTTACCTATATGCCTTTTGTCTTAGGCTTCATTTAAAATGAGAAGTAAATATCATTTTTATATATAGCTTTCTACTTGCTTTGTGAACTATTTTCATAATACCCCAATTTAGCCACACGCATCCTCGGGTGTGCTCAGATCTTGCCAATTAGGGTAGGAGTGGGACAGAAATCAGAGGACAACATCAGCTCCCTGGCCCCAGCAAGCGACGCTTCCAAGTGCTAGGAAAATAAATATATTTTTCTTCATAAAAACAATGTAGATAATTTGTAGTCATATTTGGCTACCCATAGCTTTGCAAGCAAAATGGAACAAAACAAAATCCTTTTTGGCTACTCTACCTCAGAGGAGGGAAAAGGAAAGCGAGTTGCTGACCAGAAGCCAATTTCATCTTGACTGTTCAGAAAAAAAAAAGAAAGAAAGAAAAAGGAAAAAAGCCACTTAAAGACCACATGGCGCAATCAAACAGCAGAACAGAACATCAAGCGGCTTCTCATTTTAGAGTCTGAATTTGGGCTGAAGCGCACTGATGGTTAGCGTACAGCAGGGGAAATGCAAGGATCACACCTGTCCACTCAGCTTCCTTCCCAGACCTGGACTGTAAGTGCTTGTACCTGAGACTACTGCCAGAATTCAGGGTCCTGAATGCAGTCGCTAATGACTAATTCAAACACATGTCGGGAACTTGCCCACCTTCATTGCTGACTGTGATTGATTATCTCCATGAAGACTGAAGAGACTAATATAAATGCATAAAAGTCAGTCATATACCCATGATATTGTTGTTTAGTCTCTAAGTCATGTCCGACTCTTTTTGACCCCATGGACTGTAACCCACCAGGCTCCTCTGTCCATGGGGTTTTCCAGGCAAGAATACTGGGATGGGTTGCCATTTCCTTCTTCAGGGGATCTTCCTGACCTAGGGATCAAAACTAAATCTCCAGTATTGGCAGGTGGATTCTTTACCTCTGAGCCATCTGGGAAGCCCCACATACCCATGAAATATACCAAATAATATATTTGCTAGGAAGACTGGTCAGTAGAGAATTTATTTATTTTTTTTGTAATCTAGTTCAGTTAGTTTTCCCAAAAAGTATGATGCTCCTTATGATTATCACAGGATGACTTTACTTAATTCTGAGATGGAAGAGCAGACAGAAGTAGCACTGGGTTGGACTATAGAAGGTGTGCAGGTTGGGGTTGAGAGGAAGGAAGAAAGAGACTGGAGAGGGAGCCAGGATGGTAAGAGAAGAAGGTTGAATACACACACACACACACACACACACACAGAGATACACACAGACACATCCCACTGAGCTCACAGGCACCTCTGTCAACCAACAGCTTGATCAAGGTGTGTGAGTAGGGCACTTGGAACGAGCAGTGCCCAGATCCACTCATCTGTACGTTCTATAACCCCTCATGCCTGAGTAGGGACCACTGCCTTCCAGGTTAAGGCCTGATGGAGGGGATATAGTTGCTCTGAGGGTATCTAGAAGCTGTAGCTTCTAGTTTCAGTTTGGAAGATAAGAGAACAGTTCCAGAACTCAATACCGAGGTTCACTTTTTGATGCTGATTTAAGACTGAAACTTACTACTGTGTGATCCTGGGCAGGTCACCTTAGCCCTTTGAAGCTCAAGTTCATAAGCTATATGGTGGGGATTCCAGCTGTGAAGGATAAGGTGGAGACTGAGTGACATAGTGTGTACAGATGGTGTTGTATGGCCTCTCAGACTCTGGAAGCAGTGGCTATTTTAATTATAATTGTTAGACAGAAACTCCTAGACCAAGGAGGTGAAACCTCTGGGAAGTTCACCCGTTCTATCAACCTGATCATGGTTATCAACTCCTATAAACTGGTTGTGGTTATAAGTTTCTGTAAAGGAGCTGAGAACTGTGTTGGGATCATGAAAAGACAACTGAAAGACCTAATGCGTGGTGTTCATGGGTATTTCCTCAAGTCAATGACAACAGCGTACACTGGATTAGACATCGCTCTGTCTACCCTTTTGGGATGTTATCATGTAAACATGTAAACGTACATATTCAGAAGAAGACCTGATTTTGTGGGATGTGTTGAAGTCTTCCTAAGTAAAAGTTTATTGGGAAATTCACTTTTCTTATAATAAAAATAAACTTTCAGGGTTTAGCAATGTCAGAATAATATTCAACCCTTCCCAACCACATGTGGCTAACTTAACTAGCTAAATTGAAGAAATTAACAGTTTTATTGACATAGACTCCTTGTGTTCAGCGGCATACATTTTTATCTAACTGGTCAAAAACATCTCCTTCTTTCTCATGAAGTAACTTATTCTCAGGAAGTCACTTAAAACAGTTTATTTTTTATGTTTGCATTATATTATCTATGATTTAGCTGTACAATCTTTTAAAATGAATAGTCGTTCTTATTTCTCATGGTCTTTTCTCGCATTTGTGTAACGGCTTAAACTCTTAAAAATACATTTATTTGAGAATAAAACTGAGCTGATTTAAAGAAAAAATATGTAAATATGAAAAGTGAAAAAAATGTTTGTCACTCAGTTGTGTCCAACTCTTTGCACCCCCATGAACTGTAGTCTGTCAGGCTCTTCTGTCCATGGAGTTCTCCAGGCAAGAATACTGGAGAAGGTAGCCATTCCCTTCACCAGGGGATCTTCCAAACCCAGGGATCAAACCTAGGTCTCCTACATTACAGGTGGATTCTTTACCATCTCAGCCATCAGAGAAGCCCCTATATATAAGTATGCACAAATATTATAAAACTGAGAAGTATACTATAATAACAACTAGAGTTTGCGAACAATAATCAAACATAAAACACTAATGAGTCGACAGAAGGCTCTGCGTATTATTTTTTATTCTACTGATTTTTTAACTCATACATTCCCATTTTAGTACACAGAGTTTAATGGGGTCTTTTGATCTCCATACATTAACAAATAATGTATACAAATGCTTCTACTCATATTCTTTTTATATTTCTATCAAATCTGAGACCTTTTTAATGTCAGTAAACACATCTTATTTGTTTAACTTTTAAATACCTACATAGTTTTCTTTAATATAGAAATGATCTAATTTATTTAATCATTCCTTTTCGATACGTATGATTTTCCAATTTGGAAATATTACAAATAATGTTACATAGAATATTACTATTAAATTTTGTATATGATTAAATATTTCTTTGTGAGGAGTTTCTAGAAGTAGATTTGCTGAGTTAAAGTTGTTTTTTGTTTTTTTAAACAGATAGACAAAATTAAATTGTCCTCAGGAAGCTTTTGCTATTTACAACATCCAACATTGCATGACATGGTCTTATTTTTTCACTTCTGTATTTATTGTTCTTCTTTGAATGTTTTGTCAGTTTAAAGGATGAAAATAATATATTCTTAGATTTAATTTTTCTGATTACAAGATGGGCCTCTGTGAATATCCTTATTATTATCTATTTGTATTCCTCATCTGTAATGTATCTATTCATATTTTTCCCCTTTATTATTTTACATTTACTAGGTATTTACTTATTCTTACTTGCTATATAGATCTAGGGTTTTCTCCATGGCTCAGCCTGGGGGTGACTGTGGTGAGTCCCTTCCACTCACGTACAGTGGCCAGAATGAGACCGAGGGCCTTACCTAATGTTGAGGAGATACAGAGGGTAGGTGGGACTCGAGTTTTCCTCCAGATGCAGTCTGCCCTGCTCCTGAAGTTGGACAGCAAACATTCCCAGAGCACATTCAATGGTGAGAAAAGCTGTCTTCTCCAAGACTTTTTGGTCCTTGAATCTTAAAAACAAGTAGAGAGGATTCAGATAGTATGGGTCGTCCAAAAATCTGTCTGAATTAATTCAGTTTTTGGGTTTAGAAACCAAGAGTTGGGAGAGCGATGAGACCTATGTTTGGTGAGTCTTGCTTTTTCTACTGACTCTAGGGACCCCATGGATTTTGTCCAATAGGTTCCTCTGTCTATAAGATTTCCTGGGAATAAGAATACTGGGTTGCCATGCTGCTGCTGCTGCTAAGTCGCTTCAGTCCTGTCTGACTCTCTGCGACCCCAGAGACAGCAGCCCAGCAGGGTCCCCCATCCCTGGGATTCTCCAGGCAAGAACACTGGAGTGGGTTGTCATTGCCTTCTTCAGTGGGTTGCCATAGCCTTCTCCAATTTCTACCACACTTGCATATAAAAAGAAGCAAACATACACATAAAGAAGGCTGAGCACCAAAGAATTGATGCTTTCAAGTTGTGGTGTTGAAGACTCTTGAGAGGCCCTTGGACAGCAAGGAGATCAAATCAGTCAATCCTAAAGGAAATCAACCCTGAATATTCTTTGCAAGGACTGATGATGAAGCTGAAGCTCCAGTACTTTGGCCACCTGATTGGAAGAGTCAACTCATTGGAAAACACCCTGATGCTGGCAAAGATTGAGGGCAGAAAGAGAAGAGGGTGACAGAGGATGAAATGGTTGGATGGCATTACCAACTCAATGGACATGAGTTTGCACAAACCCTGGGAGATACTGAAGGACGGGAAAACCTGGCATGCTGCAGTCCATGGGGTTGAAAAGCACTGGACTCAACTTAGTCACTGAACAACAACAATAAACATACACAATGAAAAAAATAAAGTGATTCATAAATATAATCATTAGTTGTGCCCATGCTTTGATAAACTATCATTTTCATTTAAAATTTTACTTGTTGTATTTAAAATTTCTAGGAGCTCAGTGTTATCCTATTTGAAAACTTAAATTACCTTTGAACCTTTATCTTTTATCCAGCTAATAAGAATCTTTAACTGTATGGCATAGTGAAAGCTATTAAACTTCTCTGTGTTGTGGTTTCCTCATCTGTAAAACGGGAATAAGATCAATAATAAAATGTCTGTATCAGAAAAACACTGTACACATTAAATGAGTTAATATATAGAAGGAATTTGACACAGAATTACATAAGTATAGAATATGTGTAGAATAATTATAACAGCTTTATGATTGATTATTTTAAAAGTTCTAGGTTGAAAACAAAGTTGTTCAAATAGGTGCCTCAGACTGGGTTATCCAGAAGCAGAGCTGGATTTCTAGAGAAGTTGTTTCCTTGGGTGACACCTGTGAGCGGATGAGGGAAGCAGGCCAGGGCAGGGAAAGAAGCTGGTCAAAGATGGGGCTCAGCTGTGGACCAGCCTCAGGCTGACTCCTCAGGACCTTCTGGATGGTGAATAGCATCTCAGAGGACCTTTGATACCTTATGTCTGTCAGTCAGTAGATGACTGCAGATGCCCCGGGTATAAGGCAGGGTCCTCCAGGCATTTCTGAGCATGTGGCTTTCCTTCCACCAAGGACAGTTCTCAGGAAGAGGCTGAGGGCAGCTGCAAATTGTTGGAAGCCAAGGCTTGCAGCCAGTATTTGCACGTCAGAATGCCTGGTTGGAGAGGAGACCTGGGTGGGGGGCCAGCAGCATTGTTTACAGGAAGGGTCTCAAACTTTAGCACACTTCAGAACCCCCCGAGGGCTTATTAAAACACAAATTCTGTTCTCCAGTCTAAAAGTCTCCAAATCATGTCTAGGATGGAGCTGATGGTTTGCACTGACAAACACTGATACAGGGGCCATATTTTGAGAAACTCTGCTCTATGCTCTTCCATACTTTTTTTTTTTTCTTATCGTATTTATCTTTCGCAACTTCTAGTTTCTGTGACAGCAAGCATCGTTTTCTTGTTTCTGTCCTTGATAGGTTCTAGTGATTCATCCTTCCTCTGATGTTGGTTGTGGTTAACTGGGAAATTGCTTTCAGCAGGCTTAGAAAATTCCCTTCTGTTTCCAGTGAAAGCTGCTTACCAGGAAAAGGTGCTGAATTTTATCAAATATTTTTCCAGTAACTATTGTGATAATCATGTTTTTTCCTCTATTTATTCAAATTACCAAATATAAAAATTTCTTGGAAGTTCTAGTTTAAAACTGCCAGTGTATATAATGTTTTACTCTTTAAATGAGCTTCCCAGGTGGTGCTACTGGTAAATAACCCGCCTGCCAATGCAGGACACCTAGGAGACATGGGTTCAATCCCTGGCATGGCAATCTACATCAGTATTCTTGCCTGGAGAAGCCAATGGACAGAGGATCCTGGAAGGCTATAATCCATGGCTTTGCAAAGAGCTGGACTCGACTGAATCAACTTAGCACACATGCACTTATAAATATACTGATTAATTTGATTTACTGATATGTATTTTAAGTATACAATACATAAATGGCAATGACATTGTTTTGTCTCCATGGTGTCCTATTCCTTTCTTCTGTCTTTTATCTTGCTATCCTTTTTTTCTTTGGGTTTCAAAATTTTCAAAATAACATGAGTTGAGAATGAGCCCCACCATTCTCTATGCCCTGGAATTTGCATAGCATAAAAATGACCTGTCCCTTGAATATTTAGTAGAATTTACCTTATAAAACTTTGTATGTTTGGATCTCTTTGAGATATTGACTAATTTTGAATATCACATCAAATTTTCATGGCAGGAATAGACCCCCAGTTGGTCTTGATGAATTTTCATATATATATGTACCCACACACACACACACACACACACATATATGTTCAGTTCAGTTCAGTCGTTCAGTCGTGTCTGACTCTTTGAGACTGCATGAACTGCAGCATGCCAGGCCTCCCTGCCCATCACCAACTCCTGGAGTTTACCCAAACTCATGTCCACTGAGTCGGTGATGCCATTCTACTATCTCATCCCCTGTCGTCACCTTCTACTCCTGCCCTCAATCTTTCCCAGCATCAGGATCTTTTCAAATGAGTCAACTCTTTGCATTAGGTGGCCAAAGTATTGGAGTTTCAGCTTCAACATCAGTCCTTTCAATGAACACCCAGGACTGATCTCCTTTAGGATGGACTGGTTGGATCTCCTTTCAGTCCAAGGGACTCTCAAGAGTCTTCTCCAACACCACAGTTCAAAAGCATCAATTCTTTGGCACTTAGCTTTCTTTATAGTCCAACTCTCATATCCATACATGACTACTGGAAAAATCATAGCCTTGACTAGACGGACCTTTGTTGGCAAAGTAGTGTCTCTGCTTTTTAATATGCTGTCTAGGTTAGTCATAACTTTCCTTCCAAGGAGTGTCTTAATTTTATGGCTGCGATCACCATCTGCAGTGATTTTGGAGCTCAGAAAAATAAAGTCAGCCACTGTTCCCACTGTTTCCCTATCTATTTGCCATGAAGTGATGGGATCGGATGCCACGATCTTAGTTTCCTGAATGTTGAGTTTTTAAGCCAACTTTTTCATTCTCTCTTTCACTTTCATCAAGAGGCTCTTTAGTTCTTCTTCACTTTCTGCCTTGAGGGTGGTGTCATCTGCATATCTGAGGTTACTGATATTTCTCCCAGCAATCTTGATTCTAGCTTGTGCTTCTTCCAACCCAGCGTTCTTATGATGTACTCTGCATATAAATTAAATAAGCAGGGTGACGATATATAGCCTTGACGTACTCCTTTTCCTATTTGGAACCAGTCTGTTGTTTCATGTCCAGTTCTAACTGTTTCTTCCTGACCTGCATACAGGTTTCTCAAGAGGCAGATCAGATGGTCTGGCATTCCCATCTCTTTTAGAATTTTCCACATGTATGTAGTTGGATTTAATTTGCAATTATTTTGTTTAGGATCTTTGACTCAGTGTTCATGAGGGAAATTTGTCTGTCATTTTCTTTTCTTGTCAATGACAGATTTTGATATCACAGTCATTTATTCACTTTGATGTTGTCTTAGCCTGGATTCTAAAATGCTACTTGATCTGCCTTGCACACTGAACATATTTTTTCCTGTGCATGCCTACCCAGATGCAGACTTCCAACCAACTCCAGCCTTAGTGTTTTGCTTAATCATTTCACCTGCATCCAAACGTATTCACTGAGCTCCTACTATGCCCCAGGTGCTGTTCTTGGCACTTGTCAGAAGGAGCAGGGGAAATTTGAAATGACAATCAAGGACTTCCCTCATGGTACAGTTGATAAGAATCTGACTGCAAATGCAAGCGACATGGGTTTGATCCTTGGTCTGGGAAGATCCCACGTGCCATGGAGCAGCTAAGCCCGTGCGCCACAACTACTGAGGCCATCACGCCTAGAGCTGTGCTCTGCCCGCACCAACAGAAGCCACTGCAATGACAAGCCCACACTGCGATGAGTAATTCCACTCACCATCACTAGAGAAAACCCTCATACAAAGACCCAGTGTAACCACAAATAAGCAAATAAATGAATTAAAAAATGGTCTACATCAAAGTGATCTTTTAAAAAATGACAAGCAAACAAAATAAGCACTCAAGAAGTTTCTACCTTAATGATATTTTAAATAGCTCTTTGCCAGAACAGTTGGTGGTACTCTAGCTCAAAGAGTTTATGTTCTATTGAGCATGATTACATTATCCTTGTTCATATGTCTGTGCCATTCCATACCCCCACTTCCATGGGAGCCTTAGCTTGGGAAAAAGAATGTCTTCATACCCACTCACTATTGTGTGTATTTGGCCTGCTGCTCACTCTGCTTTCATATTCCTCTCTCCCAAGGTCTTAGTGACAAAAGGTTACCCAAATATTACACCTGGAAAAAAGTAACACAAACACTCAATTAAGTTAGGAAAAGACATTCTCAACCCTGATAGTTAGATAGTTCATAATGATCTATTTATTGATCCAACAAATATTTATTGAATGCCAACTCTATGCTAGATCTAACACTAGTATATATTATATTAGATCCTGGGAAATTGATTATAAATAAGAGAAGGAGTATTCTTGCATTCCTGGAGTTTATTTTCCATTGAGTCAAAATAATAATTAACAAATGAACACTTTATAATACTACCATATGACCTGAGAAAATAATCCAGACTAGTTGTGATGGAGAATGCTAGGAGTCAAGACCACATTTATTGATTGTCACATAATGCCTCCAGAGGTGGCATTTTATTGAGACCTGAATAATCACAAGAATAGGTGGGGATCACTTATGTTGAAGGCTGGGTGCCACATCTGGCTATTTATGTCCAAAATAAATGAAAGAAGAAATACATGTGCAATGGTCCTTCAGTCTAACCATTTCTGTGAACCTTCCATACAGACAATTATTTTTGGATTTGCTGTTTGAACCACAAGGTGGGTAGAGGTACAATTTACTAAGATTAACTCATTGGGCAAAAAATTGGATAAGAGTTTTTTGGGAAAAAAAATCATGACTTTATTTTTGAAATATTCACTTTGAGGTGTCTATTAGGCTTTCATGCTGTTGTAATACTAATGTTTTAAGATATGCCTTTTTCCTTCAACATGGCTGCTAAGCAGAAGCCAGTGACCTCACCAAAAAATAGTTAAAAGCAGTTAAATGCACCAACAGAGGAGGACAATCTGACTATGCTGGACTTAATAAGCAGTGATATGTCACTTTACAACAAGGCATTTTCTATAGAGAATTCAAGAGCAATTTTGATAATACTTAAAGAGTACAGTGGAAGCCTAGTAATTAATATCACCTCCTTGATAACTCAAAATTACATTCCAGCTCTGACTTGTCCCCTGTACTGTACTACAGATTTGTGAACATAATTACCTACTTGACATACACTATACACTTGAGTGTCTAATAGGTCTTAAAACTTAACATTTTCAAAATAGAAATTCTTCATGCAGCCATCAATCTGTTCCTTCCGGAGTCTTCTAGATTCCAGTACATGGTACCATCATCCACTCAATTGCTCAAAAAAGTTAGGAGTCTTAAATTTCTTTATTGTCCCCCATACCTCAGATATAGTCATCATCTGATTCTACTGGTTCTACTTCCCAATATATATCACATCACAAGTGTGTCTGCATCTGTTGACTGAAATCACCCTGGACCAAGCCGTGATGCTCTCAGTCACTCAGACTGTTATTGCTGCTACTAACTGGCTTCTCTGATTCCATCTCTGAATCCCCTTTGTTCATTTAGTCCTGCAATCAGAGTGACCCTTTAAGATATCAAAGGAGGAGCTCAGCTCATGTTCCGGCTTAAGGTCCCTCAGCAACTCCCAAGTATACTCAGAAGTGATTTCAAACTCCTCACCATGACGACAAAGCTCTGCCCTGCCCACACACAATTCCCACCTTGCTCATCAGGCACATCTTTGTGTGGTCCTTTCCCATGCTGTACCAGGGTTGGTCTGTGTGACCAAAGAAGGCAAAACTGATGGGATATCACACCAATATTAGGTTATAGAAGACCACAGCTTCCATCCAGAGTTCTCTCTTTCTCAGATAACCAATCTTATCAAGTAACCTTGGATTTCACCCTTTACTGGGAATGTCATCTGACTTATCTTGAGGACACTCAGGTGGCTGCCCAGTGGACAGACCCCTGTGAGGAAAAGTTGAGACTTCCAGGCATTAGCCAATGAAGAACTGAGGGCTCCAGCCAACAGCCATGTGAATGCACCCTCTTGAAGCCTGCTCCTTCAGCCCTTGCAAGGTTTTCGTTTTTTCATGCTTAAGCCTACATTTTTTTGTATTATTATCCCTGAGAAAATTGAGGCACAATATTTCATTAGACTGGACAGATACATTATTGAGCACATAAAAGAATATCAAAGGCCACTCAACAGTTTCAGCAAAGGGGAGTGATATTAGATTTTGTAGGTTTGTGTACAAAAATACATTCTATACCAATAGCTGCATCTTTTATAATAGGACTCATTTTTAAAATACTTCATGTGAACAGATTATTTAAGAGATGCATTTTTAGGTATTGCTTTTCATAGGGCTTTAATATTCAGAGTTGTTATATTCAGAAGAGGGACGTTCACATTCAGATTTACACATTACATCTCAGAATTGGATGCTAAACCAGTTCTGAGGATAAGCTTGTGAAGTCATCTATTACTTAGGGGATATGCAATTTTGTGGCACTAAAGCTTATGAGATTGAAATTTCCCCCAAACACTCCCCACTTTCTGCCATTAGAGATGTTAATTTGTCACAGAGCATCTAAAGTGTTGATGATGCAGATCTGAGCCACAGCTTGACGGCAGTCTCATGAAAGTCTTTCAACCAGAGCCCCAGCGAGGCCACTCCCTGATTTCTGAGTGAGATGACTAAGTCTGCTGTCTTAAACCACTGTTTGGGGATAGTCAGTTCAGTCATTCAGTCATATCTGACTCTTTGTGATCCCATGGACTGCAGCACACCAGACTTCCCTGTCCATCACCAACTCCTGGAGCTTGCCCAAACTCATGTCCATCAACTCAGTGATGCCATCCAACCATCTCACCCTCTGTCATCCCCTTCTCCTCCTGCCTTCAATCTTTCCCAGCATCAGGTTTTTTTTTTTTTTTTTCCAATGAGTCGATTCTTTGCATCAGGTGGCCAAAGTATTGGAGTTTGGGGATAGTAGCAATGCATAACTATCACAGCAAGATAGTAGTAGTTCAAGGATGTATATTGTCACCCTTATTTAACTTATATGCAGCATACATCATGTAAAAAGGCAGAATCACAAGCTGGAATCAACATTGCCTGGAGAAATATCAATAACCTCAGATATGCAGATGACACCATCCTTATGGCAAAAAGTGAAGAAGAACTAAAGAGCCTTATGATGAAGGTGAAAGAGGAGAGTGAAAGAGCTGACTTAAAACTCAACATTCAAAAAACTAAAATCATGGCATCTGATCCCATCACTTCATGTCAAATAATGGGGAAAAAATGGAAACAGTGGCATATTTTATTTTCTTGGGCTCCAAAATCACCATAGATGGTGACTGCAGGTGTAAAATTAAAAGACTCCTTGGAAGCAAAGCTATGACAAACCTAGACAGCATATTAAAAAGCAGATATCACTTAGCTAACAAAGGTTCATATAGTCAAAGCTATGATTTTTCCAGTAATCATGTTCAAATGTGAGAGCAGGATCACAAATAAGGCTAAGTGCTGAAGAACTGATGCTTTTGAACTGTCATGCTGGAGAAGATTCTTGAGAGTTCCTTGGACAGCAAAAAGATCAAAGCAGTCAATTCTGAAGGAAATCAACACTGAATATTCACTGGAAGTGCAGATGCTGAAGCTGAAACTCCAATACTTTGGCCACCTGATGCAAAGAGCCAACTCACTAGAAAAGACCCTGATGCTGGGAAAGGTTGAGGGCAGGAGGAGAAGGGGATGACAGAGGGTGAGATGGGTTGGATGGCATCACTGACTCAATGGACATGAGTTTGAGCAAGCTCCAGGAGATGGTGGAGGACAGAGGAGCCTGGTGAGCCGCAGTCCACGGGGTCACAAAGAATCAGACATGACTTAGGAACTCAACAACAGCAACGACAGCAAGAGAGAGTGCCAGTCTACACAAATTTTCTCTGAGTTTGACCTGGTTTTTCTCCCTCTGGCCCTTTCCCTCCCCAGCCAACTTGCCTCATGGTCACTTACGCTCCTATTCCATAGTAACACTGCCTCTCTCGGCAACCATCCTTTTATATCTGAAAAAAGTAAACATTTCAGTTGGCTTCTGCTGAAGGGCACCATTTGACGAGTTAGAGCCGAATCACTGGTTTTCTGAACTGGCCCGATGCCTCTTTGCTTTTGTGCCATGTTGATGAAAGAGCAAAGAGTAGATGAATTCTCTTGAGTGATAAAATGAAAGAGCTTATAGGGTTTTCAAAATTCAGGGTTATTTCTAAAAATTAGTCCTTTCCTTCCAAAAGTAAGCAGTTGGGGAGGAAATTGGAGTTGATTCAATCCAGTTTGCTCATTTTTTTCAGAGGGAGCCACTGATGTCAGAATAAGGGAGTGAAGGACCCACAATCTGTCAACCACTGAGAGAAATGGGGTGAGAAGCAGGTGCTCCAATTCAACCCTCTAACCACACTGCCCTAAGCACCAACCTGGAAGGTGTTGCTGTTTTCTCATTTAGTCACAAAGTCATGTCCGACTCCTTTGCAACCCTATGGATTATAGCCTGCCAGGCTCCTCTGTCCATGGGATCCCCCAAGTAAGAATACTGGAGTGGGTTGCCATTTCCTTCCCTAGGGGACCTTTCTGACCCAGGGGTTGAACTGGCGCTCTTGCAATGGCAGTCGGATTCTTGGTGGCTCTATGGTAAAGAATCTGCCTGCCAATGCAGGAGATGCAGTTTCTTTTTTTTTTTTTTTTTATTATTTGTATGTTAACTCAACCGATTAACTAACTTCTTTTTTTTTTTTTTTTAATTTTTATTATTATTATTATTTTTTTCCAGTGGGTTTTGTCATACATTGATATGAATCAGCCATGGATTTACATGTATTCCCAATCCCGATCCCCCCTCCCACCTCCCTCTCCACCCGATTCCTCTGGGTCTTCCCAGTGCACCAGGCCGGAGCACTTGTCTCGTGCATCCCACCTGGGCTGGTGATCTGTTTCACCATAGATAGTATACATGCTGTTCTTTTGAAATATCCCACCCTCACATTCTCCCACAAAGTTCAAAAGTCTGTTCTGTATTTCTGTGTCTCTTTTTCTGTTCTGCATATAGGGTTATCGTTATCACCTTTCTAAATTCCATATACATGTGTCAGTATGCTGTAATGTTCTTTATCTTTCTGGCTTACTTCACTCTGTATAATGGGCTCCAGCTTCATCCATCTCATTAGGACTGGTTCAAATGCATTCTTTTTAATGGCTGAGTAATAGTCCATGGTGTATATGTACCACAGCTTCCTTATCCATTCATCTGCTGATGGGCATCTAGGTTGCTTCCATGTCCTGGCTATTATAAACAGTGCTGCGATGAACATTTGGGTGCACGTGTCTCTTTCAGATCTGGTTTCCTCAGTGTGTATGCCCAGAAGTGGGATTGCTGGGTCATATGGCAGTTCTATGTCCAGTTTTTTAAGAAATCTCCACACTGTTTTCCATAGCGGCTGTACTAGTTTGCATTCCCACCAACAGTGTAAGAGGGTTCCCTTTTCTCCACACCCTCTCCAGCATTTATTGCTTGTAGACTTTTGGATAGCAGCCATCCTGACTGGCGTGTAACCATACCGTGTTCATGGATTGGAAGAATTAATATTGTCAAAATGGCTATTCTACCCAAAGCAGTCTATAGATTCAATGCAATCCCTATCAAGCTACCAATGGTATTTTTCACAGAACTAGACCAAAGAATTTCACAATTTGTATGGAAATACAAAAAACCTCGAATAGCCAAAGTAATCTTGAGAAAGAAGAATGCAACTGGAGGAATCAACCTGCCTGACTTCAGACTCTACTACAAAGCCACAGTCATCAAGATAGTATGGTACTGGCACAAAGACAGAAATATAGATCAATGGAACAGAATAGAAAGCCCAGAGATAAATCCATGAACCTATGGACACCTTATCTTTGACAAAGGAGGCAAGGATATACAATGGAAAAAAGACAACCTCTTTAACAAGTGGTGCTGGGAAAACTGGTCAACCACTTGTAAAAGAATGAAACTAGAACACTTTCTAACACCATACACAAAAATAAACTCAAAATGGATTAAAGATCTAAATGTAAGACCAGAAACTATAAAACTCCTAGAGGAGAACATAGGCAAAACACTCTCCGACATAAATCAAAGCAAGATCCTCTATGACCCACCTCCCAGAATATTGGAAATAAAAGCAAAACTAAACAAATGGGACCTAATGAAACTTAAAAGCTTTTGCACTACAAAGGAAACTATAAGTAAGGTGAAAAGACAGCCCTCAGATTGGGAGAAAATAATAGCAAATGAAGAAACAGACAAAGGATTAATCTCAAAAATATACAAGCAACTCCTGAAGCTCAATTCCAGAAAAATAAATGACCCAATCAAAAAATGGGCCAAAGAACTAAACAGACATTTCTCCAAAGAAGACATACAGATGGCTAACAAACACATGAAAAGATGCTCAACATCACTCATTATTAGAGAAATGCAAATCAAAACCACAATGAGGTACCATTACACGCCAGTCGAGATGCAGTTTCAATCCCTAGGTCGGGAAAATGCCCTGGGGAAGGTGTCAGCACCTTTCTAAGTGTATTAGAGTCATGAGTTCACCCACTTATTGTAGTAACTCCATTAGTTATTATTAGTCCCATTTTGCAAATGAGAAAAAGAAACGTAGTTAAGGTAAAGTGACTTGGCAGAGTGGCAGAGTTTGCCCTTTTCCTAATTGGTGAGTCTGAGATTTGAGTACAGGCAGTCTGATTCCAAAGGTGGCCTTTCTCTATTTGTATTACCTTCATGTACTAAGAAAGCTGAGAGCTGAAGAATTGATGCTTTTAAACTGTGGTGTTGGAGAAGACTCTTGCGAGTCCCTTGGACTGCAAGGAGATCCAACCAGTCCATCCTAAAGGAAGTCAGTCCTGAATATTCATTGGAAGGACTGATGCTGAAGCTGAAATTCCAATACTTTTGCCACCTGATGAGAAGAACCAACTCATTGGAAAAGACCCTGATGCTGGGATTGAAGGCAGGAGGAGAAGGGGATGACAGAGGATGAGATGGTTGGATGGCATCCCCGACTCAATGGACATGACTTTGAGTAAGCTCCTGGAATTGCTGATGGACAGGGAAGCCTGGCGTGCTGCAGTTCATGGGGTCGCAAAGAGTTGGACACAAATGAGTGACTGAACTGAACTGAACATGTACTGTGGGGGCTTCCCTGTTGGTAAAGAATCTGCCTGAAATGAAGGAGACCCCAGTTCTATTCCTGAGTCAGGAAAATCCACTGGAGAAGGGATTGACTACCCACTCCAGTATTCTTGGGCTTCCTTTGTAGCTCAGCTGGTGAAGAATCCACCTGCAGTGTGGAAGACCTGGGTTTGATCCCTGAGTTGGGAAGATCCCCTGGAGAAGGGAAAGTCTACCCACTCCAGTATTCTGGTCTGGAGAATTCCATGAACTGTATAGTCCATGGGGTCACAAACAGTCAGACAGGACTGAGCGACTTTCACTTTCATGTACTGTAAGGAAGCTTTGCTTTTTCTTCTCCACACTCATATGCAGCAATATATTATATTCTACACTCTGTTCTAAAATGGCCATCCACTCTGAGTCTAGGTTTCCACCCCTTTCCACCACTAACACTACTATATTATTTGAAATTGGAAACAGCCAAGTTTTGCCTCAAACTTTTTCTTTTCTGGTTAGAATGAGACATTTGTACATTTCTTTATTGCAGGGAAAAAGTAGTAAATGGTGTAGAAATGCTATTAAAATCTCCTGTGAGGATTATTTTTAGCTTCTTTCACGTAGATGGCAACAGCTTCTGTATTTTGGTTCTTGTGATCCATGTATCTTGGACTGTGGAGGGACGCTTGTGAAGTTAGATTAAAGCCAATTATAAATCACCTCTCAGGGCTGGTTACTGAGCCAAATTCTAGATGTGGTTTCATTAATGTATCTTCACCTCTGCTCAGAATTCTGTGCTGGACCCTCAAAAATGCATTTTGGAGAGCTGGTGCTAATTATAATACAAAATGGCCTTCAAAGAGGCTGGAATGGCAGAAGCAAACTTGCTTTTACTTTCCACTCAGGTCCAGGGGGCCCTGAGGCTCATCTACAAATTCTCCAGCCATCTGTGCAGGGGGATCATTTGCTTTTTACCTTCAGCTCCTTCATCTCTCATTTAGTAACGAGCTTGGAGATGGCTCTGTGATGCTGGCTGAAGAGCCATCTAGTGTGTGGTCCAAGGAGAACAGAGATGACTTCAGATATGCCTGAAGAACAGGGCTCATAGAAAGACAGGCCATTTTGCTTCATTTCTAAACACAGCAGAAGGATCAAGCCTGATTCCTCCCAAGGGGGCTGCCATCCTTCTGTGATGCCAGCCTGTCCTGTCAGGCTCCCAGGGACCCAAGATTCTGAGGCTCTGGATTGGCCTTTGAAAGAAGCTCAGTGGAATTCTTCTTATTGAAGTTGTGTTTACTGAGAATACCCTGTGCAACAGGGCCGTGAGGGTGACAGGATTCTTCTGGCTCAGAGCTCACAGGTTGACACACAGGAACTGCCTGGCTGGCCCTCTGATGGAATAGGAGCCACTTTTCACAGGCAAGGATCCCAGCCGCCTTTAGTATGCATGGAGCGCGTGGCCCTGAACTTGGGCAGTTTACAAATCAATGAGATAAAATTAAACCCAACAAGAACTTGACTGTCTCCGTGATATAAAAATAAGATGTGTGAATCCCATCTCCACATGTGTGGAGGTGTGTTTAACCCTGTGTGGGGTTCCCACACGAGGTGCTGCAGGGAACTCGTGTTAACAGAGGTGCACTAGATAGAATATGGAGATGAAGACTGGCCAATGGAGTGGGGGCAGGGAAGGAAGCTGGTGATGATATTCATCAGGGAAACTGGGAGCGAATTCACACTAGACTCGACAGTTGTCCTGGAGAGTAGTCACTGGTTGGAGGATTTGGTGGGGGAAGTATCTCTAGGGAAGCCAGGAGACTTTTTATTTGTTTGACTTTGAGGCATATGGGAACTTGTTCCCTAACCAGTAATTGAACTTATACCCCTTGTATTAGAAGTGCAAAGTCTTAACCACTGGACCACCAAGGAAACCCCAAGGCTTTTTTTTTTTTTTTTTTTTTTTTTAATACTGACTCTGTTCCTTTAATGTAAGGTAAGATATTGTCTCTCAAACACATCTCTTTAAAATTTCATGTTTATTTTGTTAAGTTGAAAATGTCTGCTTTTTTTATGTCCTTCATGATTTTCTATTTGAGATTTTTAATATTTTGGCATTCTTAAATATTAGTATTTTGGGAATATATCTATGTTGTGTGTGTGTTAAGCTACTTCAGTTGTGTGTGACTCTTTGTGACCCTATGGACTGTAGCCCACCAGACTCCCCTGTCCATGGGCTTCTCTAGGCAAGAATACTGGAGTGGGTTTCCGTGCCCTCCTCCAGGGGATCTTCCCAACCCAGGGATCAAACCTTTATCTCTTACGTCTCCTGCACTGGCAGGCAAGTTCTTTACCACTATTGCCAATTATCTGTAATAAAAGTATTATATTAAGATTTTTTGGTTGCTGTTTATTTGCAAAATCATGTCCTACTCTTTGCAACTCCATTGACTGTATCCCATCCAACTCCTCTGTCCATGAAATATTCTACTTATTTATTACAAAATATCCTACTTACTTGCAGTCAGTGTTCATCCCTTGTACCTCATCACATCTCAATAGTGCCTGGTGTTCAATAAACATACAGCAACTTGAGACAACAATGAAAATCATAGCTGCTGGTAAATATTAGTTGAAGACAACTGGTTAAGGTTATTTTCACTAAGAACAGAGTAGATTTTTAACCCACTTAGAAGTTTGTTCCAGGTAGTGCTAGAGGTAAAGAACCTGCCTGCCAATGTAGGAGAGCTAAGAGATGCAAGTTTGATCCCTGGGTCAGGAAGATCCCCTGGAGGAGGGCACGGAAACCCACTCCAGTATTCTTGCCTGGAGAATCCTACGGACAGAGGAGCCTGGCAGGCTGCAGTCCATAGCATCACAAAGAGTCAGACATGACCAAAGCAACTTAGCATGCACACACAGAAGTTAGACAGCCTCTAAAATATGTTAGTCCAGAAGTAATTTTCTAGAAGACCTGTTTTTGAAAACGTGTTCTGGACCCATTGAGTATCCACAAAGAGAAGCAGAGGTGAGGGAAGTGGGGATAACAGAGATAGGATCCAGAAACAACAAGTGGTCACAAGTCACTCAGGAGCGCTGAGCTAAGGAGACAAGACAAGATGAATGATCCGCAACAGAGGCTGAAGCTGCCAGTTGACTGGTTCTGTCAACAAAGCAGGCCAGAGGGTGGGTTTTTGTCATCAGAAATATTTTATTTTTATGTAGTCTGCTTTACCAGTCTTTTCTCTCTGGTTCCTTCTTTGGTTCAAAATTTTTAAAGGTCTTTCCCATTATTTTCAATGGAGATTGATAACATCAGATTTGAGCCTTGAGAAGATTGCTCTGACTACAGTTCAGAAAATAGAAGCAAGATGGGGGGTGAGGAATATTGAACTTGAGGATGACAATTAGAAGGTGATGGCAGAAGTCCGTATGAGGGATATTATTAGCCCTCCTTGTGATGGTGGCAGTGGGAGTGGAAAACATGGATGGATTCAGGATCTAGTTAGGAGGCAAGACAGACAAGCACTGATTCGGATATGGAGGAGGAGATAGACTATTGTTTTAACAAATAGAAAAATGCCATTCATTGGGCTAAGGAACCACAGGAAAGGACCAGTTTTATCTCTTTTTTAACTTTTTTGTCTTTAGTGCACAGGATGGACATCATGAGTGTGGTCTAATACAGGTCAGCTTTATGTAGTTTGGGGACTTCCTAAGGGAAGCATTGAGTACACATCTCAGGTTCCTGAAGAGGGATCCTGGTTGGGACCGGAAACTGAGGAGCCAGGAAACGATCAACGTGTTTGAAGCCATGTGCCTAGATGAGATTGATGTGGTCTGAAGACAACAGAGTCAAAAGAGATAGAAACCCTGAAGAATCCGGGAGAACTGCAAAATTTCATGGCTTCAGAAGGGTGACCTACTGAGAGCACTGGATGTTGGCCAAGCCCCCATGCTACATCCTAACCAGGAAGGAAGAGACTATGACAGGGCTATTTGCCTCATCTTTCTGGGCTGGGCACCAGGCAATACCCTGAAGGAGCCACACTGGGGAACCCACTAGACTGGGCAGCTTTAGGAATCACAAAACTCTGGGACATCCCATATTTTGTTTATTTTTTCTTTCTACCTTTGTCGCCATTTTCAGGTTAGGAGAGGAGATTCAAAAAGACAGATACCTCTTATTCTTCCCCAACATTGACACCAAGTGTTTTCTTTCTACCTTGACTTGTTAGATGCAAAAAGAGAGAAAAACTTCAAGAAAAATATACTTTGTTCTGTCCAGGCAAGATGGTAGAATACAGTAAAGACACAGCAAATTGGGGTATGAATAACATGGAGTAAAGTGGTTTTTAGCATCTTTACCTTAACGACTGTTGTCATTTTTCTTGCTGTTGGTGTGGTGTCATGGCAGAGTCTGGATATTAAACATATTTAGACCTTGGTTCATGCCCCAGCACAATCTCTTGTAACAGCTATTACTTAAATGACTTGATCTTTGAAACCTCAATTTTCTCATGTACAAGATGAGGATAATTGTGCTTGTTTACCAGGGCAAATGGAAGAAGTGAATGAGGGAAGACATAAGTGAAACTTGCAGGGGCTTAGCACGGAGCAGGTCCTTCACTGCATCTTCCTTCCTTCCCATTATCTATGTCTGAATCTTAATACGCTTGGTCAGCTCATGCACATACATTTCTTCTCTCAGGAAACCACCCAAATACTCCAAATTTCCCTCTAAGCAACAGATTTCTCAGGAGAAATGGTACATTTGTATTCAAATAAACTTTGCCACTGGTTTCTGCGTAACTGTAGTTGGCAATAAGATAAGAGAGGAGGCCCAGGATCCGTGGTGTTGGACGTCACTGCATTCAGAGGAAGAAGACGACCAGTGACAGGAGTGCTGGGAAAGGGAGATGGGTGTTGGGGAGAAGCGTATTCTACATTGCGGGCTTGGGAGTGGCAGGCAAGTCAATCTACGAATCTTTTGAGAGGTTTACACCATTCCTGCTCAACATCAGCAAAGCCACCCCGTAGAGGAAAGCTTGTCATGCTTCTCCTCCAGCATCTGATTTACGTATGTGCATGCTAAACCGCTTCAGTCATGTCTGATTCTTTGTGACCCCACAGAATGTAGCCCTCCAGGCTCCTCTGTCCATGGGATTCTCCAGACAAGAATACTGGAGTGGGTTGCCATGCCCTCCTTTGATTTATGTATAGCTCATTTCAAAACATTCAGGCATGAGGCCATACCTGGTTCAAATGTCTAAAATTTACCCTGTATTAAGAGAGAAGAGCATCCCTGTGTGGGTGGAAAAGGTCCTGGAGTGGGGTCCACATATTTGTACTGAGTCCAAGGCTTTGGCATTTGCTTGCTGATGGGTTTGGTTGTGCCAATCATTTGCCCTCTCTGGGCCAAAGAGTCCACATCTTTCAAATGACAAAAGATGTGCCCTTTGATTTCTAGGGTCCCTTCTGGTTCTGAGGAGCAAGGAAACTGAAAAACTAGAGGCCTTTGTAACGTCACAAGGGTTAGTTCTGGTATTCCAATTCCAGTGTGGAGCCAGTTCTCATATTAGCAAATTTCACTTTTTTATTATTTGAATCTCATTGTGCAGCAAAGCATGCATCATTGGTAATTAATGCTGCCGGCAGAGCACTCTGCTAAACGTTTGTTTAGCCTAGAGCGGAATAAAACACCACAATGACGAGTACAGTATCATTATGTAACAGAAAATTAAAAATCTGATAATTTGATTGGAAGTCTCAGGTGGGTTTTTTGTATAAAAATGTTAACCTCAAGTAGCGATAAGCAGGTAAATGTTTTATTCATCCCACTGATATGAAATAAATGCTTATGATATAAATTATGTATAATTAATACTCCTGGGATAAAAAGAAATGTATGCTAATAGGTTGTCAGTTAATTAAGAAAGGAATAGGAGGTAAACAAAGGTGATTATAATTTATCCTGGGACCATAAACAGAAATCATGTCTTAAATAATCTCTGTAAAAAAATACATTATACAGCAAATCCTCCGTTTTCATCCAGAGCAGCCGCCTAATGGTTCACAGCAACTGTTCATGGAGAAGTTATTATAGACGAAGAAACAGCTTGTGAGAGCTGGCTGGGCTTGGCCCTCCCGGCCACTGGGATGCAGCTGAGATGGTCTTTTATGAGCAGCCTTGGTCTCTTTAGGAACATTCTCTGAAATACAGCTTTTTGGAATCCAGGAGCTATAATACAAAGACAAAAAAATGCATCCAACTAATGAGAGGTAGAAAAAGTATACATAGACTAAAGGACAGTTTTCTGCTTCCCAGCTAATTTAATCTTCTCTGAAACTGGGTAACAGGTTCATGGCACTCGTCCCTACATGTGGCTGGATGAATCACAATGATGGGCAGTACAGGCCAGAAAAAGACACAGCTGAGCGTCTCTGAGCTTCCTGCACTATTCTTTCCATCCTTCACTCATTCAACAAACATTTATTGACCACCTACTCTATGTCAGGCACAGAAGGTAGAAAGGCACTCTGGGTGTTGCCAGTCTTCTCTTTCCTCTCAGGCAGCTATGGGGTCTGGATCTGCAGATGAAAATATCTAGCAAAGAGCTGGATATGGAAATTTGAAGCTCTGGGGAGAATTCTGGGCTTGAAACAAAGGTTTAAGTTATCTGAGTGGTGTGAGCTGAGGACGAAGGGGAGCTAGCCAGTAATCACACACATTCAGGCTCAGGAAGAAGCAGATCTCAATAGAAGGGAGGACCAGCCAGCAGGTCAGAAGAGTACTCAGAAAGTTTCTGAAATTAACAGAAACTAGTAAACAGGAAGATTCAGGGAAGATGGAGTAATCCACAATGTCATTGTAAAGGAGTTGTGCAGTCAATATGGAATGGGATGTGTTCAGTGGATTCTGAAACTATATGAGCTGAGAACAAACAGCTATAGCAAAGTGGAGAGGTGAAGAAGTTGCATCAAAAATCAGTGAAATTGTCACTGGACATTTTTGAATGAGAAGTGGGGGAGAGGTGTTGGATGGTGAAGCAGATTTCAGGGGGTCAGTATAGAGGGTAATTCAGTTCAAGAGTGATACACACACACACACAGTTTGCTTCTCTGAGTTTATGAAGAAGCTCTTGTATGTTTTCTTTTAAACCTTTATTGTTTTACTCTTTCACATTTGGATCTACAATCATCTGGATTTGAATTGTATGTATGTTGTAAGGTAGGGGTCAGGATTCATACTGTCCCCCAACCATGAATGTCCCATTGACCTGACATCACTTATTGAGAAGATGACTCTTGACTTTTTTCTGATAGGAAGACTTCAACACAAGCAATTAAAAACTGGCAAAACACATGAAAGGGATAAGGGAACAAAGACAGTGAAACCATTGCCAAAGTTCTCAGCTGACAACACTAACACAAGAGATGTGGAAGAGATTGCTTGAAAGCTGCTGAGACGGTCACAACCACTTTCTATGCATACTTTCAGCTATGAGGCGGGCTATGCTTCTATCTGCCACTGCTCCTAGAGAATACCACCTTTTCCTCTCTCACTGTCACCAGCACCTGAAAACTGATGGGAAAGGAGGCCTGGAAATGCAAGCCAGGATTCTTCTCTAAGATAGAGAAAATTGTAAAAAGGGGTGACAATGATGCCAAATTGGAATATCGTTCAGCATAGTCCCTAAGTACCTTTGGTCCTCAGGTAAGGAAATTAAATTTGAAGTCAAATTATGGAGTCCCTAAGAACTTTCTAGTGCTAAAATGTTTATTAAAAAAGTGTTGGGTATTAGAAAAGCTCCATCAATATAGTTTATTTATTCATTCAGGTATGTAATAGGCTAAGAATATAAAAAAGAAAGGGCAACTCCTTTCAGTAGAGGCACTTCTGAAACCACTGAGACAGGGAAATGCAAAGAGATGGTACAGTGCCATAGAATAGTGGCTATGGCTGTAAATTTACAAAGTGCAGCAGACTACCAGCAAAAAGAAGCAGCTAGATAAGCCTGCGAGTGGCGGGCGGCTCCTATAGTGATCCCGGAAGGCTGGCTGAGATCCTGCTTGGAACAGCAGAACAGGAATTGTGAGGCCTGAGGAAAGAGCAGCAGGTGCATTCCAGGCTGCAGTGATATTACCTGGGAAGGATGTAAACGCATGCTTTGTTTCCTTTTATCTTGAATTTTTTCAGGAAAACCACAGGTGCCTTCAAGGAAACAGATGGAAGTTGTAATCTGTTTTGTGTAACAGAAGCATTAGGCAGTGTTTGTGTGGCTCTGGGCAAGTTACTTCCTCTTTGTGCTCTGATCTTCTCTTGGTAAATTCTCCAGGATGCTCCGCACTCCTTTGAGGTTGCAAAATGCAGGCACCTCATCTCACTGGGTAGATTTCACTGGGGTCCAGTTCAGCCTTATCTTCTTCATAGGTTTCTTGCCAGAATTCTTGGGAAGTGGGGTGCAGCAGGGGCAGAGAGGGGAAGAAAGAACTGGGGGTGGATGTCAGTCAATCACAGTGGCGTTCAGTGATTTCCCAGGGATTGCAACGTGTGGAATCGTGAGGATGCTGGAAAAGGGCCTGCTCCTCATGAGGTCTGCTTAATATTAGGAATTATTGCCTCAAACGCTGCAGGTGTGGGTCGCTCTCTTTCAGTCCCAGCAAATGGGGCTGCAACTGCCTTTGACAGCCTCAAACCGCACAGCGCTCAGGCCCCGGGGGCAGACAATGAGGAGGGGGAGTTGCTGATTTTAGGATAGAAAATTACAATGCTTATATAGTAAACAGCACCTGGAAGTTTACTAATGATTTTTACAATTAACAGCAGCAGCTCGGTCTGATTATTCATGCGCGTTTTCCATGAAAGAAAAGAAAGGAAGCAGATGTTGAAAAAAGGCACATGGCTTGGATTTCATTGCTGGACGGGCAGTGGTAGGGAAAGAAAGGGATGGAAGGGTTTGAGGAAGGAAAGAAGGTGAGGTAGAGTGTTTCCTGTTGTCTTATCCAGACCATCACAGGCAAGCCGCCTCTTTCTGAATCTGGAGAATAACATTCGGATATGTGTAGTATAATGATGCTTTATCTACATCACAGCTATTGCAAATTGTGTATCCTTAACAGTGGTTGGGCAATTTTATGGGAACACTAGATATTTAATAGAAATAAATTTGATTGGGCATTTTTTGATTTCCATACTGAGGGTTGGGTTGCTCTCACATGCAGGATGCTGACTGAATTTTTCCAAATCCCACCAGGTGGGCTCATGGTTAATTTTAGAGGACTCCTATTTTCAACCAGGGAACCATCTGTATTATATTTTCAGGCTTGATGACTGATTTCATTTGTTCTTCACTCATCTCTGATTAATTTTTTTTTAAATCCCTTGCTCAGCCTATGGTTAAATTCCATTTCCTTTATCTATTCTTGCATCTATTTATTTTATGTATGGGAAAGATGATGCAATAAGCTTAAATAATGTTCAGAAAAATTAAATATTCTCTTATCTCAAGACACACATGTAACCAATAATTTCTTTTTCCATTATTTTATCCTGGTCTTTGTCTAGACAGATTTCTTTCATATATTGAATAGTTGCCACAATAAGAAAAATGGTATTCTGTACTTTGCCTTTGTAAAATTTAAAAACACACAGAAAAGTTTCCATTTCCACATAGAAAACATTCTTTTCATATAAAAAATTAGCAAATTATTGATGGGGAATTTTGTGCTGTTTTAGGAAACACTGTAGTGAATGCAATTGAGTAGATTTTTGCTTCTGTTAAATCATCCCTTAGGGGAGATCCAAATGATGGAACCCTCTGGCCACAGAGAAGGGGAAACCATCACAGATCTCTTGATTCTTGTTATTCTGTTGGGCTGGAGGTTTCCTCAGTGTACACTAAGTTCTTCACACACTCATCAATATTGGAGTGACTGTGGGTGCCTCTTAACTTTTCTATCACAGTGTGATTTTATTTTATTTATTTATTTTTCATTTATTTTTATTAGTTGGAGGCTAATCACTTTACAATATTGTAGTGGTTTTTGCTATACATTGACATGAATCAGCAAAAATCATTGATTATTGGCCAAGGAATTTATAAACATTTATTGGGTTTTCTTTGATATGTCAAGGGATCGTTCCCATTTATCTACTACTGGAATCTTGACATTTTATTTGAAATTTTCAATAGACAATATCTCCATGATGGCAGGAATATATACATTTTTTTCTTTCATTTTTGTTCCACTGATGCTTAGAATTATACCTGGCACAAAGATGGTGCTATGAAAGTACTTGTTGCATAACTCAGTAGCATACATAGACATGAAATCCTCACAATTCTGAAGTATTTGGGGAGACAGTGTTTACTTCTTAAAACAAACTGCTCTAAGCTTGGAAATAAACTAAGTACCATTTTAAAAATGCTAACCTTGATTATTATCACATTTTAAAAATCAAAGTAGTTTTCATAATCTTTTAATTAATACATTGATTAGGAATACTGAAGAGTATTTCCAAAATTTAAAAAAAAAATTTCAAACAAAATCTTGATCTCTGCTCCTCTAAGAAGCAGTGTACCCAAGAAAGATTATAAACTGTTGATTGGACTTGCTCCCTCCCTCCCTCTCTTCCTTCCTCCTTCCCTTCCTCTTTCTGTCCCTTCCTCCCCTCTTCATTCTTCCTTCCTTCCTTCTTTCTTTCCTCCCCCCTCCCTCCATTCCTTTTTCCTCCCTTCTTTTCCTCCCTCTCTCCCTCTCTTCTTTCTCTCTTCCTTCTTCAGTGTCTCTGCTGTCCAGGACTCCATCAGGAGTATTGCTTCTAGTTGAGATTTCTAATTAACAAAACCATATGGTTTGATTCGTAGTTAGATCTGGGTCCAACTTGGATCAGACGCCAAACTCTATGCTGCACTTAGAAAGGATGACAAATATTTCTGTGTTTCTGATCTTTTAACTTATGGTAGATCTTCTGTCATCACTGAAGGACAATTTGGTTTATTCCCTCACTGTACAGCTTTTGGAATCTCTATAATTGTCTTCTGCAATATCTGTAGATCCACAGGGAAGAAAAAATCATGTGTGAGAGATAAAGCCGTTCAGAGCCTGTCTACTATGTAAAGAGGCAGCATGCGGTAAATAGCTTTGTAACCAACGGTTAAGCTCTGTCATTTGCCTTTTTCTCTTCTTTATAGCATAAGACTACATTAGGCTAGTATTTATTTAAATGCTGTATTTCAGACATATTACAGAACCTCTCAGTGGAAATTGCATAGGCAAAAAGAAAGAAATAAAAATATCCTGCATGCCTTTATCAGTATTTATCCAATGTAGCTCAGTGCTCTGGACCAGTTAACGATCATCTTGGAAACTCAGTTTCTTCATCTATAGATTGAGAGTAATAGTAAGCACCTCACAAAATGCTGGTGTAGTTAAATGTGAAAACGTATACAAAGCACTTGACACAGTGCTTACCACATGAAAATCTCAGTAACTGTTAGTTCCCTTTCCACTTTTAAATAGACCGATAGAAGGTCTAGATAATTTCTTGCACATGATGGTAAATAGAGTTCTGAGACCAGCAGCACAATGGTCTGAACATGAACTCTGCTAAGCTTTACATGTGAATTCACTGGGTGATTGTCTCATATGCATGGGGAAAACCTTGGTCTTCAGTCATTCTGAGGAGTTAACATCTGGATATTCATAGTCACAAAATGTTACTTCCAACAAAATGTCAAAAGCTACACAAATGTAAGGATGAGAATTAGAAATTGGTCTTTGGTCTTTCTGAACTTGGCTATGCACCTGAGATAAAATCAGAGGCATATGGAGGCATCTTTTATTTTTAATGTTAGTATATTTATTTATTTGGCTGCATTGGGTATTAGTTGCAGCATATGGAATCTGTAGTTGCAACATGTGAACTCTTAGTTGTAGCATGTGGAATCTAGTTCCCCAACCAGGGATCGAACCCAGACCTCCTGCACTGGGAGTGTGGAGTCTTAGCCATGGGACCCCCAAGGAAGTTCTTGGAGGCCTCTTTAATTTGGCATGAAATCCCTTTCTCATTTTCATTGTTTTTCAACTCCATGGGTTATAGATCGAAGTCCCCCCTACTGAGAAACGTAGGTCCTTCTGGTAGGCTTCCAAAGGGGGCATTCATTCTCATCGCTCCATACATACTAAAGCCCCCTGCTTTCACCACATCATTAGGAACTCCACAGCAAGAGAGGCAGACAAACAGGAAGCAGTCGCATCATAATAGAACATTCTCTGTTTGCCTCAAATTTGCCTGCTCACCCTGCCCCAGTCTTATCAGTTAGTGGACAGGGTTCTCTTCAGAGCTGACAGGCAAAATATTTCTCTCTAAACCCCTTGGGAGGGGGTTTAAAACCAGGGGAATATGGGACTGTTTAAGCAAATGACAGCCTGCATCTGCACATCCAACCTAATCCAAGCACAGATGTCTATTCCCAAGGAACCGTGACTCTGCCACGTAAAATCTCACCGCTGTCTGTAAGTGATCACTCTATCTAGTTTTCATACTGAAAGCAAGTTTTCACCTTGAACAGTATGTAATCATATGGTGGAAGACAACAAGTCCCATTCTTCAGGCACCAAGGATCACTGCACCACGAGTGGGACCTTGGGTTGACAGAATGGCTACCTGTTTACTCATGACTTCAAATGAATCCTCATATTACATTCTTCCAGGAATCTCCAACAGAGCCCAATGGTCCAGCCGCCAGCACCTGCAACTTGTATCCTGGACTCTTCTATCCTGAGGATTATTAAATAGAGAACTAAGAGTCTCTAGAAGAGATATGAATGACCTGAGTGTTTAAACTCTACCCTTAAGAGGCCATGAATGATAAAATGGAGGCTGAATGGGTGTACCAAATAAGGAAAGAAACAGAAATACATATATAGATTAGAAGGGAAGAGATGAAATTATAATTATTTGGGGATCACATGAAATTAAAAGATGCTTGCTCCTTGGAAGAAAAGCTATGACCAATCTAGACAGCATATTAAAAAGCAGAGACATTACTTTGCTGACAAAAGTCCATCTAGTCAAAGTTATGATTTTTCCAGTAATCATGTATGGACGTGAGAGTTGTACTATAAAGAAAGCTGAGCACTGAAGAATTGATGCTTTTAAACTGTGGTTCTGGAGAAGACTCTTGAGAGTCCCTTGGACTTCAAAGAGATCCAACCAGTCCATCCTGAAGGAAATCAGTCCTGCATATTCATTTGAAGGACTGATACTGAAGTTGAAACTCCAATACTTTGGTCACCTGATGTGACGTACTGACTCATTGGAAAAGACCGTGATGTTGGGAGAGATTGAAGACAGGAGGAGGAGAAGGGGATGACAGAGGATGAGATGGTTGGATGGCATCACCAACTCAATGGACATGAGTTTGAGCAAACACTGGGAGTTGGTGATGGACAGAAGACCTGGCGTGCTGCAGTCCATGGAGTCTCAAAGAGTCGGACAGGACTGAGCAATTGAACTGACTGGAGATCACATGATCATTTCGATCGAAATCCTAAGAGAGATGAATCCCAATGGTTCATTAATTCGTGGGTCGTTACTACTGTTATGAAATTCAGCCAGAAGGCCAGAGAGATAATCAATAAGCAAAACACAGCAGTGCTTTCCACACCAACTAGAAATTTGATACCTGGAAAACATTATACAAAGCCATAGAGATACAATTTATAATTGCATATGGCTGAGTCCCTTCACAGTTCACCTGAAACTATCACAACATTGTTAATAGGCTATTTCCCAATACCAAATGTTTTTGGTGTTAAAAAAATAAATAAAAATAAGCATTTATAACTGTGACAAAAAACAAGATTCAAGGACAACTGAAACAATGTACAAAATCATTATCAAGAAAACTAACTACAAAGATGAGAGACAGAGACAGACAGACAGACAGACAGACATGCACCCAATCAGAGTCCTCTGATTGGGTGAGTGAGTTGTCACACTGTTAATTTGTCATCCCAGTGTTTTCTGGCCTCCATGCTTCTGAGGAGAAATCATCTATTCATACTATTGGGGATTATATGTAAGGGATGACTTCTCTGAATACGGGTCTTTTAAGGCACTTCACTCTCAGTCTGCCTCCTCTGGTGGTTGCCAAGCTACTGATTTCCATTGTGATTGCAGAGCATTGGTTTTCAAGATTCCCAAGGAGCTGGCGAAAGGAGAAAGGCAGAAGGGCAAGGCATAATCCAACTTGCTTTTCTTACTGAGACACAGTCGTTTTCCTTGGATAAATGCTTCCACAGATTGCTTCCAGCCTCTGGCTAATTTCTAGAGCTCTGAAAAGGTTGAATCTAACCATCTTCCCCCCTCCCCACCCCCAGCACTTTTACTGCTTTCATGGAGGAAAGAATTTCCAAAGGTCCTCACTCTTCCTTTTTGTTGTGGTCAATCTTAGATGAGTTAATTTTAAAACTATATTGTTTCTATCAGTGTAATGTAATTTTAATTAAATTCTCAGTAGCAGGTTTTTTTTTTGGGGGGGGAGTAAATTGACAAATTGATTAAACAATGTTTTCAGTAGTTAATAAATGTTAGAGAAAAAGAGAAGGGATGGAGACAAACTCTACCAGATAATATGTTTCAAAACAATCATAATGAAAACAGTGTTTTGGAATACAACTTGACAAATAGGGACAAAGAATAGATCCAATAATCTGCAAATGTGTTGTATGCTAGAGATGACCACCCAAATCCATGGTGAAAGGAGAGATGTTTAGAAATGGAAAATCTGAGTCACTACATTTGAAGATCAAAGTTGGGTTACTAACTCACAGAACTTCAAAAATAAACCACTTTCAGTTTTGAAGTGGAACTGAGTTAAAATATTTTATTTCTAGAATCAGAAAATAAATCCCAAATGTAATAAAGACCTAAATGTGAAAGGTAGAGATAGAAAACACACAAAAATTGAGAAAATAACATTACTGTGACCTTGAGACTAAGGAGATTCTCCATAGAATTTCAAAGCCACAAAATATAAAGGGAAAATGAATAGACATCAGCATATAAATTTGTATTTAACCAGGAACACTGGAGACAAACTTGTAAGAAGTCACCAAATAAAAGATATTTATAAAATATTAAATCTGCAAAAGAGTCACATCTAGACCACATAGGAATTCTTACAAATCAGCAGGGAAAGAAAAATCCATCAGAAAAATGACCAAAGGATGAAGGATATTAATAGTTCATTTACAGGGCTGGAAGTACTAATATAAGCAATTATAAAAATAGACAAAAGAATCCCAAATACAGTAGCAATAAGCAGAATGTTGGTTTTAAAAAGCAATTACTCAGTCCTAAAAAAAGAATAATGCCCCTTAAAAAACATGGATAAGCCTAGAGATTGTCATCCATATATGGACTCTAAAAAAAAAAAAGTACAAATGACTGTATTTACAAAATAGAAGTAGAGTAACAGATGTATGAAATAAACTCATGGTGACCCAGGGGGTAAGGAGAGGTGGGGGGAGGATAAATTAGAAAATTTGGATTGACATACCTACATTGCTATGTATAAAATAGAGGCTTCTCTGGTGGCTAAAATGGTTAAGAAAAGGACTGCAACTCAGGAGACCTGGGCTTGATTCCTGGCTTGGGAAGATCCCCTGGAGAAGGAACAGCTACCCACCCCAGTAATCTTATAATCTGGAGAATTCCATGAACAGGAGGATCCTGACAGGCTACAGTCCATGGGGATGCAAAGAGTCAGACTCCACTGAGCAACTTTAAAAAAAGGAAGTAAGGACATACTAAAAAAACACAGGGAACTCTACTCATTACTATGTGGTAGCCTATATGGGAAAAGAATCTTAAAATATATGATATAGATAGATAGATACATACATACATACGTACAGATACATATGAGCTTCCCCAGTGACTCAGCACTAAAGAATCCGCCTGTAATTCAGGAGATGCGGGAGACATGGCTTTGATACCTGGGTTAGGAAGATCCCCTGGAGGAGGGCATGGCAACCTACTCTAGTATTCTTGCCTGGAGAATCCCAAGGACAGAGGAGCCTGGATGGCTACCGTCTATAACGTCGCAAAGAGTCAGAAATGACTGGAGTGACTAGCATGCCATATGTATATGCATAATTTTGCAGTACACCTGAAATTAACACAGCACTGTAAATCAACTACAGTCCAGTAAATTAAAAAGAAAAGCAAATGGGATAATTCATTTTAGTTTTGCATATGGTAGCATATTAGTGCATACTCGTAATAAACTTCACTACTCACTAATCTGAATTACAGAAAGATCTGAAAAAACTTAGAGATTGAATTAAGAAAAAGCTTTGAGTTTATATTTAACATGATCATAAGTATCAGTTTGGCAAAGGTAACCCCAGGTTTCCCTGTTATCTCAGAGTGATTATTACTAGCTCCCCTTTTAAATCTCAAAGTGTCCTGGTTTAGAAAATAAATTATATGGTCACTCTACTTATTATACAGTACCACTAATTAAATTAAGACGTAACAACCTCAGAATGTATTTGTCAAGAAATACATTGGTTTTATAAATGTGGCATCTAAAGACAAAGAAAAAAATAAGTATGTTAGGGGATATTGAGGAGGTGGAGGAAGTGGCATGAAATATTTAATAATAATGTAAGGATTCTGGAGCTTGGAGCTGAAGTTAGAAGTTAGGAATTTTTCATGGCCTCTTTCTTTCCAGTCAATGATTAGTTGCCAAATTACATAAGGGCCACCCATACTTCTTTGTATAAAACTGAGAAAGGTGAGACTTTGGGATACGTTATGGACTCCTTTTCAGAGTAATGAAACGGATCCTTTTTTTTTTTAATGTATGAGGCATGTATTCAGGACCCAAACACATCTCAGACATTAATAAGAAGTCTCAGCTGTATAAAACAAAGTTAAAAGTTTTAAATTCTGGAATTCTCCTTTTACACTAAACATATAAGGAAAACAGTTTGGGTTCTATGGTGATCAGATCCTATCTCCTTCTTAGGTTCAGAAAGTTGGGTTAAGAGCTGGCCCATGCACCGACCCTGAGTGCCCTGTCTCATGCATTGAACCTGGACTGGAGATCTATTTCATGTATGGTAATATACATGTTTCAATACTGTTCTCTCAAATCATCCCACCCTCGCCTTCTCCCACAGAGTCCAAAAGCCTATTCTTTACATCTGTGTCTCTTTTGCTGTTTTGCAACCCTGAGGGAAGGGATGGGGAGAGAGGTGGGAGGGGGGTTCAGGATGGTGGACACATGTATACCCATGGCTGATTCATGTGAATGTATGGCGAAAACCACTACAATATTGTAAAGTAATTAGCCTCCAATTAAAATAAATAAATTAATTTACAAAAAAAGCTCAATATTCAGAAAACTAAGATCATGGCATCCGGTCCCATCACTTCATGGCAAATAGATGTGGAAACAGTGGAAACAGTGGCAGACTTTATTTTGGGGGCTCCAAAATCACTGCAGATGATGATTGAAGCCATGAAATTAAGAGACACTTACTCCTTGGAAGGAAAGTTGTGACTAACCTAGACAGCATATTAAAAAGCAGAGACATTATTTTGCCAACAAAGGTCCATCTAGTCAAGGCTATGGTTTTTCCAGTGGTCATGTATGGATGTGAGAGTTGGACTGTAAAGAAAGCTGAGTGCCAAAGAATTGATGCTTTTGAACTATGGTGTTGGAGAAGACTCTTGAGAGTCCCTTGGACTGCAAGGAGGTCCAGCCAGTCCATCCTAAAGGAGATCAGTCCTGAGTGTTCATTGGAAGGACTGGTGTTGAAGCTGAAACTCCAATCCTTTGGCCACCTGATGCAAAGAACTGATTCATTTGAAAGGACCCTGATGCTGGAAGGGATTGGGGGCAGGAGGAGAAGGGGATGACAGAGGATGAGATGGTTGGATGGCATCACCGACTCAATGGACATGAGTTTGGGTGGACTCCGGGAGCTGGTGATGGACAGGGAAGCCTGACGAGCTGCAGTCCATGGGGTCGCAAAGAGTCGGACACGACTGAGCGACTGAACTGAACTGAACCTCTGTTTGGATAAAATATATATGTCCTTTTCCAGTTTGAGCCAAAGATGCAAAACCAATTGTTTAATAGTATATTTGTTGTTGTTTTAAAACAAACGTATTTGTTGTAAATTTTTAAAAAATACTTAAAAGTCTAAAATTTCTTTTAGCCTTCTCAGAGATAAATACCTCAACTTATTAAGGTATTTTCTTAAAGTTTTGGTATGTAGGTATACATATATATGCTTGTGGATGTGCATGTACATGTGCATGTTGGGTAAAAATCACATATATATGTAATAAAATAGGACTGATGCTCTCAAAAAAAAAGAAAAAAAGAGCTGGCCCATGGAGGCTCGTGCTGCTTTGGGACCTGGCCTATTTTTCAAGAGTTACAACAGTTGAAATAAAAGTTTCAAAGAGGTGAGTCGTAGAAGATCTTGCTGTGATTTATGTCAGAGAGTGGTCTGCCTATGTTTCCCTCTAAGAGTTTTGTAGTTTCTGGTCTTACATTTAGGTTTTTAATCCATTTTAAGTTTTTTGTTTGTTTATTTGCATGGTGTTAGGAAGTAGTCTAATCTTATCCTTTTACACATAGTTGACCAGTTTTCCCAGTACCACCTGTTAAAGAGACTGTTTTTTCTTCATTGTATATTTTTGCCTCTGTCAAAGATAAGGTGCCCACAGGTCTGTGGATTCATCTCTGTGCTTTCTAGCTTGTCCCATTGGTCTATATTTCAGTTTTTGTGCCACTACTATACTGTCTTGATGACTGTAGCTTTGCAGTTTAATCTGAAGTCATTGATTCCTCTAGTTCCAGAAATAAAAACAAAAATAAACAAATGGGATCGAATTAAACTTAAAGCTTTTGCACAACGAAGGAAACTATAAGCAATCTGAAAAGACAGCTCTCAGAATGGGAGAAATTAACAGCAAACTAAACAACTGACAAAGAATTAATCTCAAAAATATACAAGCTGCTTATGCAGCTCAACACCAGGAAAGCAAACAGCCCAATAAAAAAGTGGGCAGAAGACCTAGACAGACATTTCTCCAAAGAAGACACAAATAGCTAAAAAACACATGACAAATGCTCACCATTGCTCATTATCAGAGAAATGCAAATCAGAACTGTCATGAGGTATTATCTCACACCAATCAGAATGGTCATCATCAAAAAGTCTATAAACTATAAATGCTGGAGAGAGTGTGGAGCAAAGGGAACTCTCTTACACTGTTGGTGGGAATGCAAATTGAATGAGCCACTGTGGAAAACAGTATGGAGAATCCTTAAAAAAAAAAAACTAGGAAAAAAGCTATCATACAACCCAGCAATGCCACTGCTGAGCATATACTCACAGGAAACAAGAATTGAAAAAGACATACACCCTGGTGTTCACTGCAGCACTATTTATGATAGCTAGGACATGGAAGCAACCTAGATGTCCATCAACAGATGAATGGATAAGGAAGTTGTGGTATATACACACAATGGACTATTACTCAGCTATAAAAAGGAACATATGTGAGTCAGTTCTAATGAGATGGATGAACCTAGAGCTTATTATACAGAGTGAGAAAAGTCAGAAAGAGAAAGCTTAATATTGTATATTAACACATATATATGAAATCTAGAAAGATAGTACTGATGATCCTACATGCAGGGCATCAAAGGAGACACAGACATTAAGAACAGACTTTTGGACACAGCTGGGGAAAGAGAGGGTGGGATGATTTTAGAGAATAGCATTGAAACACGTACATTGTCATATGTAAGATAGATAGCCGGTGAGGGTTCAATGTATGATGCAGGGAACCCAAAGCTAAGGCTCTGTGACAACCTAAAGGGGTAAAAAGAGGAGAGAGGTGGAAGGGGAGAATTCAAGAGGGAGGGGACACATTTTACCTAATGTCGATTCATGTTGACACGTGGCAAAAACCATCACAATGTAGTAAAGTAATTATCCTCTAATTGAAAAAAAAAAAAGAGTGATCGGCTTCAACAACAACAAAATGACACTCTCCCAATGGATCATCTGGCACATGGAGGGTGCCCAGTATATCTAAAGGAACTGATGAATAATGAGTCATTATTCTTTTTATGTTTTATTGAAGTTGATTTATAATGTTGTGTTAGTTTCTGCTGTATAGAAAAGTGATTCAATTATATATATATATATAATTTTTTGTGTTCTTTTCCATCACGGTTTATCATAGCATATTAAATGTAGTTCCCTATGGTATATGGTAGGATGTTGCTGTTTATCAACCCCACGAGTCATAATTTAAAAACTCTCATCAAAGGCAGCCTACAATTTTTGAAAATATTTGAATGCTAAATGTGACTTAACTTACCGTTTGCTCAAAAATGATTAAGCCACTAAATAATAAGTAGCAAAATGATAAGTAAAATCTAATTCTTACAAATAAAATAAATTTTATTCTTATTAATGTCAAATTTCTATCTTTTGATTAGCAAATGGTTCTTCACAACTTGCGTCAATTGAAATTAATGCAGCCTCCACACATATGGAGTTTTGATCACACGTTATCCTTCTAATAATCCTGAGATGTTCTGTGCTAAACAACCGTCTGAGGTTCCGTCAGCCCTAATATCTCATTGTACTATGAAACCAAAGGAAGTGTGTGATGTTCCTGGCATTTATTAATACAGGCCTGCTTTTGAAATGGGTTAACATTAATTAGTTTCATATGTGTGTTTTGTCTTTTATAATTTGAATAGTGTGTGGATTTAAAACTATAAATCTCATTTACTAAACTACTTTCTCCATGTATTTTTCTTCCTCAATTTTGAACATCCCTAGGGATGGTTAGCATAAGGTATCCACATGGCCTAATGGAAGTCAGAACAATCCTATGTGAAATGGAACTAGACTGGTCCCTCTGTTCCCCTAAGTGACCCCTTGAAGCTGTTTAGAGAAGATGAAGGAATAATTTTAATTAACCAAAGAGCAATTGCAAAGGCACATTTCCCACTGCCTGCCAGAAACTGTCATAGCTAAACTTTGCCAGGATTTATTTCATGCAAACAAGACTGAATAAAAGCGACTAAGATCATTGTCCTTGTCTTGTTTGTGAGCATCAGTGTTTTCAGAGAAGCCACTGAGCCCGCTGAGTCTATGGTTGTCCCAGCTTCTCCTCGGCTGTGGGAGTGCAGTCTCTAAGCATCTGGAGGAGATGCCATGGGAGCTTTCACTGACCTGTCTGTGCTACTGACCAACAGCCTGGTGTTTGAACCAGCTGATGGGAGACCTGAAGGAAACTTAAGGAGAACTGCTAAGGTTGTATACGTATTAAATACTTTTGGGAGCAAATGTGATCTTTAACAAGACATTAATAAGTAGCAGACACTCAAAAATTTGACCCTCACTTGTATTCCTAATAATTGTTATAAATAAGAATCATGAAAAACTTAACAAGTTTAAGAATATAATAGTGTTAAAGACTTGTCCACCAGATCTCATCCTTTTGCATATTTGCAGCCTCAGTGACCTATTTCTGATGGATAAAGTACCAGTAGTGATTAGGAACATCATGAGTATTTGCTGAGCCTCCTCTAGGTGCCAAGGGCTTTAAAAGGCATTGGTGGCACAAACCAAGAGAGGCAGTCTGCCCTTAGCTGCTTGGATTTAATGTGAATGCAGCCCTGAGAACTCACCGCTTCAGCAGCAAAGGCTTTCAGTTCTCACCGTACTGCCCTCCTGAGATATGACTCAGCCCAGAATAAGTATGTGTGCTGTTCTGAAGGGTTTTACTGTTAGAAATGCTCTTCATTGTTTTCACTGAGGCCCAAATGCCCAAAAGTGAGTGTAAAAGTTTAACATATTTTTATTAGATACAGGCTTGCCTTTCCAAGCAAATAATACAGCCTAACAGCTAGTACAAGATACAGGAGAATATAAAACAATGGAATTTTATGATTTGCAACAACATGGATGGACCTGGAGGGTATTGTGCTCAGTGAAATAAGTCGGATGAGAAAGACAAGCATATGTTTTCATTCATATGTGGAATCTAAATATAGAGCAAGCAAACATAATGAAACAGGAACAGACTCACAGATACAGGGAACGGATTAGTCGGTATCCAGAAAGCAGAGGTGTGTGGGGAGGACAAAAGAGATAAAGGGGATTAAGAAGTACAAACAGCTAGGTATAAAATAGATAAGGATGTAATATATACAGCATGGGATATAATAGCAGCCAAATTTTGTAATATTTTATAATTATTTTATAGCACATAGCCTATAAAAATATCAGATCACTATGTTGTACACCTGAGACTAATATAATATTGTAAGTCGGCTACAATTAAAAAAAAAAAAAGCATAGAACTACAATAGGCAATGAGGTCTCCAGAAGTGTGGGTGTATTTTAATAGCCATGAAAGCTATGAACTCAAAAGGATCCACACGCCTTCTACTGATAAATGTTTGGTGATTTTACTCAAATTTCAGTGATTGCCCTGCTGTTCCTTCTTGGTTGTGAACTCTTCTTCCGAACTTGGCCTGACACTGTTCTCTCTGTTTCAGAGGGTTCTGTCTCTAATGTTTGACTGTGGAGGGACAACCCCTCTTGTTGCTCCAGAAATTGGTCCACTTACTTTTATGTTTTAGAAATGAAAGCACAGACCTCAGGGCCAGCAAATCTAGACTTGAACCATTATCTCCTTCACACCAGCTGTGTGGCTTTAGGTGAGATTTTCATCTTCGTGCAGACATTCAGCTTTAGCGTTCTCATCTTTAAAAGCAAAAATGAAAGAATGCATAGCCGTGCATCCAGGGGCCTCCAGGTCCCCAGGTCAGTGTACGGCAGGGCTTCCCTTCCGGGGCTTCTGCCCTTCAGCTGCCATTTCCTAGGCCAAGACAGGCCAGGCCAGGACTGAAGGGGCCTCAGAGGAGGTGATCCAATTCAAAATTCTATTTGCAGGTTATCTAGTGGAGAAACAAGCAACAGAGGAATTAAGGAGAGAAGATGTGCAATTAATTAAAAGTGCATTAATTCTTGCTTCTAATTAAAATCAAGTGAAAATAGGGAATTTGACAGGTGTTTGGCCAGAAAGAGCCTTGCTGTTGTTGTTCAGTTGCTGAGTTGTATCCGACTCTTTGAGATACCGTGGACAGCAGCACACTGGGCTTTCCTGTCCTTCACTGTCTCCTGGGGCTTGCTCAACTCATGTCCATTGAGTTGGTGATGCCATCTAACCATTTCATTCTCTGTCACCCCCGTTAAACAATTTTCAATCTTTAGGGAAAGAGCAGGGGAAGTCCCCAGAAAGCATTCACAGGATATTTCCTGAATATTCTTCTTTTGTGATATGATGCTTTCAATGCTTTTTAGAGTTTTCCTTCCTTTTTTCCCCCAGAACCAGTGGACATCTATTCCACTCTACATGGGTAGATCAAATCTTTTCATAAAGTATGATAACATTTGTCTGATTAATTATCTGATTAATGTTCCACATCATAATTGAACAAAAGATAAACTGGCCAAAGCACATGACCTATCAATTTGATGATTACTAAACATCGAAGTTCTTTATCAACTACTTCTGTGATGTAGACCTCATCCCAGAGGGATATTCCTTCTTCCTTGTTCACTGATTTATTTTCGGTGCTTAGAACAGTGCCGGTATAAAATATGCATTCAGTAAATATTTGTCAAATGAATGAATCAAAGAGTGAGTGAATTTCTTTTGAAAAGGATTATTCAGGAGGTCAGTGTGCTGAGGGCGTGAAACTGTAATTTTCAGTATGCCCAGATGTTCTTTCCATTTTGACACCAGCTGTCAGAGGTCACAGTGAGGTGATGGCAAGGGCTCTTTTCAGTTAACTGGGATGGAGCAGGTCAAGTTTACGGTTTATACTTGACAGTTGATATTTGTATCAGTTTCTTTGAGCTGCTGCAACAAATTACCAGAGACTAGATGGTTTAAAATAGTAAACACTTATTGTCTCACTGTTTTGGAAGTTAAATGACTCAAATCAAGGCTTGTACACAAGTCACTCCATTCTCTACCTCTATCTTCAGTGACCTCTCACCGTGTCTGTATATCTTCTCTCCTCTTGTAAGGACACCAACCACACTGGATTTAGGGTCCAACCTACTCTAGTATGACCTCATCTTAACTGGCTACATCCGCAAAGACATTTATTTCTAAACAAGTTCGCATTCACATATGCCAGGGGTTAGAGCTTGAACATCACTTTTCAGAGAACAATTCAACCTACAGAAATGTTCTCACAGGATTGATTATACATAGGAATTATACTCTTGGGGTATAGCTTCAAGGAAACCAAATGTCTGTTGATCCCTCCAAATACTTCCCCAACTGTCTCTTGCATTTCACCTCACACATTTTCCTAAGGTCAAATACAACACATAAAATATCTCCACTCTCCTGAAACATGACACATACCAGTATATTTTTTTAGAGCAGTTTAGACATGAAAGGGACATAAAACCTTAAAGAATGGTTAAAGTACAAGAATGGGAACAGATTGAGAAAAGGCATATTAATGTAGAACCAAAGGATTTGCTAAAAGAAAGTTGATGGCAAAATTTCAACAATTTTTCCTCCATTGAGCTGTGTCTCTGATGATAACACAAACTGTCACTTTCTTTGAATTTTATTGTATTCCTTAGTTGTAGGAAAATTATATATATATAATTTATATATAATATATATGATTTACATATATAATTAATCACATAATAATTATATATAACATAAATATATAGATGTATAAATTATATATATATATAATTATATATAATATATATTATAATATCTCCAAAGTGGAATTCATAATATCTCCGCAGTGGAATTTCTAATGTCAGCTTCTCATTCCAGACCATTATTAATTGTCATGTGCTGTGTTAGTTACTAGAAGGGCAAATAATATATCAATGACTAAGTTTGATCTAAATAGAAGTAAAGTGTACTCATGATGTAAACTTCAAAGTACCAAAAATGACATCCTTATATTATTTTGACATTAAGGCATTTATTCAACTAATTATAGTAAATTTGGTAAAGCAAATTCATCTGTGATCTCTCACTCTAAGACTGATATAGCATCTACTTCTTCAACCCTGTACTTTTCTGTGCACATTCTTTTGTAACATTTGGCACAATGCTTAGTAAATATGATCACTCATTTGCTCCTTCCACTAGTCTTCAAGTCCTTGGCACATAATCATTTCTCCATAGTAATTAGTGGAATGAGTAACTGACAGATATTATTTGCTACAAAATGGTAGCAAGTAAAAAATGAAAAAAAATTGATCATGTACTTTGATATTTGAAGGATAGCCTCAACTATTCGTATCTGTCTTCAACAGGGAATGATTCTTGGAGGTGGAACTTGACTAGGACTCAAAGGATGGAGGAGAGTAAATGAGAGGAAAGCACGTTTCAGAAGTCATACCATACGAGGGTAACTGAAATAGCTAACAAGTGCCCTTGCCCCTTGTCCACTGAAATGTCTCAAGTTGATATAGCTCAACAACTGACTGGCTCATTAAGACTTTGTGTTTAACCTAGTCTCCTTTTATAACAATGGTCTATGGACATCAAATTGACTATAGCCTAAGGTCATTTGGGTAGGGCCCCTGGAGAAGGAAATGGCAACCCACTCCAGCATTCTTGCCTGGAGAGCTCCATGGACAGAGGAGCCTGGTGGGCTACAGTCTGTGGGGTCACAAAGAGTTGGACATGGCTGAGCAACTAACACAACATAACACACTAGGGTCATTCAGGTTTTGTTGTATAGAGAGTGTTGGGTTTAGTATACAGAAGATGTTGGGTTTATTGTCCAGGGGGATACCAATATTGTTTTCAAAAACACCAAAGTGAAATAAGACAAAAATGGCTTCATTTTCCCTAAGATAACAGATGCCCTGAGCCCTACGGTAACAACTAGCTGGAGAAATGATGCTACATAATTTCGTGTATTCAGCGAACAGCTATGGAGTGCCAAGGACTGAGCTGAGTGCCATAAGGCCCTGGTTTCAAGGCAGTCATAGTCCAATAAGCACAATATACAAATACAATATATACTGTATAGCACAGGGTGCTCAACTTAATGCTCTGTGTGAGAAGGAATGAGAATGAGAAGGACCTGAATGAGAAGGAAGTCCAAAAGGGAGCGTGTCTATGTATATGTGTGGCTGATTCATTTTCTGTAGAGTAGAAATTAACACATCATTGTAAAGCATCTATATTCCAATAACAATTACTTAAAAATGCAATGTGTAACAGCAATACAATTTTGAAATGATAAAATACCATGGATTTTCAGAAAATGGGGTCTGGCCTTATGAATTAGGTGAATTTACTTAGAGGAGTCATCTGTGTTTGTCCTCGAAGAACAAGTAAGCTTAGGTCATGGAGAAATATGGACACAGAGCTCTCCTAGGCAAAGGCCACACCAGATTCAATTTGATACAGAAAGCTTGCTAGAAAGATGTGCTTAGAGCAGAGGCTGGAAATAAAGGTTGAGACAGATCAAGCTACCTCAAGAATTGTGGCATCATTGTTGTTTAGTTTTGTCCAACTCTTAGCTAAGTCTTGTGACTCTGACTCACGTGCTAAGTAAGCCATGTCTGACTTTTTGCGACCCCATGGACTGTAGCCCACCAGGCTCCTCTTTCAGTGGGGATTCTCAGGCAAGAGTCCTGGAGTGGGTTGCCATGCCTTCCTCCAGGGGATCTTCCTGGACCGGGTACATAATAAGGTGTATCAAAGTTTATGGAACTTGATAGGCATGACGAGGGATCATTTAAAGAATATTAAAGTGAAAGTGAAAGTTGCTCAGTCCTGTCCAACTTTTTGCAACCCCATAGACTTTACAGTCCGTGGAATTCTCTAGGCCAGAATACTGGAGTTGGTAGCCTTTCCCTTCTCCAGGGATCTTCCTAACCCAGGGATCGAACCCAGGTCTCCCGCACTGCAGGCAGATTCTTTACCAGCCGAGCCAGCAGGGAAGCCCAAGAACACTGGAGTGGGTAGCCTATCCCTTCTCCAGTGGATCTTCCCGGCCCAGGGATTGATATTAAGTGGGGCGCTATCTGAGGCACAGGATGGAGAGGAGGCAGACAGACCTGCCGATATACTGAGTGAGGAGCCTGGTCTGGGTGTTCTTCCAGGAGCTCAGGTGAGAGGCAACAAAGTCTAACGGCATCACTGCAAAAGAAGAGCCCAAGTCAGAATATTGCCAGAGGTAACCTTCGTGTTTGTGGGAGTTGTATGGACACATGCTTGGGGAGATGGACCACTGCCTTGACCAGCTTCCCAAAGGCATCTGTGAGAGATTTCAAGCCACAGAGCAGCAGTGGTTTCCAGTCTTGAGCCTCAGAACCCTTCTTCCCAACGGGTAGGAGCCCTGCTCAGCCTCCAGAGAAGCTAGAGGGGAGGGGCAGGAGGGAAAGAAGGAGCTGGAAGCCTGGCCTCTACCCAGCCCCACAAGGTGAACCTGTGGGTGAACAAGGATGGGCAGAGATGCCACAGCCCCAGGTCTCACGCCAACCCCACAGGCGGCTGCATCTTCTGGCTTCCAAATCACATACGGTTGTACTCACAGCAAAACCACACACTCCGAGGTGATTCTGAGACACAGGTCCAGGGCAAGGTCACATGTGCCCCAGCTCCCAGTCCCCAGGCAGTGGAGCTCACCAGACCGTTGCTGGAAGAAGGTCTTCAGGAAAGCGTAGGAGGTTTGAGGTCAGCCTGGAGCTCACAGATGGCTGGTGATGGGGATGTGGAACAAGGGAAGGCCCACGGGATCTAAGGTCAAGGATTGTGAGGACAGAGGGTGGAAGTTGAGTGTGGAGTGACTGCATTTGGGGGATTGTCTCACTGGTGCCCACACAGCCCACTTGGAAATGCCGTCAGTGATGTGTTGGCTCTTCTCCCCACGCATGGGCACATTCAGGCGATCATCATGGAAAAGCACCTTGAGTTCAGTGCAGAAATTCAGAGAGTGTGGAAGGGAGGCATGTGCAGACCATAGGGCCAACTTACCTGAATTTCTGAAGAGTGCATGACTTGAACATTTGACCTGAACATTTGGCTTCCCAGGTGGCACTAGTGGTGAAGAACCTGCCTGCCAGTGAAGGAGACATAAGGGACATGGGTTCGATCCCTGGGTTGGGAAGATGCCCTTGAAGAGGAAATGGTAACACACTCCAGTATTCCTGCCTGGAGCCTGCAGGGCTCCACAGTCCATGGGGTCACAAAGATTCAGACACAAGTGAGGTGACTTAGCAGCAGCAGCAGTAAATTTCAAATAACATTAGTAAAGAGATGAAGTTTGTATGTGCTTGAAAGAGGACAGAGCTTTAAGAAGTTTCACATGTAAGTTAAAAGGATGTCTGAAGGGGAGCCTGGGTTCCAAAAAGGTGAATCTTTTATTCAATTCAACCCCTTAGAGCCTGCTTATCAAAGTCCTCTTTAATGGCTCAGGGCTGCTATTCAAGTTAACCCAGTGAAGCACGTTGTAATTAAAACAGGCACAATTTACTAAAAACATGTTTCATAGGTTTTATTAGCAAGTGCTTTACATATATAGTTTCAGGTCCTCCTCAACACTGCCAAGTCACTTTATATTTGCTGTTTTATAGATGAGAAACTGCTTCTCACCAAGGTTAAGTGACTTGCTCAGAATCACCCAACCTGTAAAGAGCTAAATAAGGAATCACATCAATTATCTGCCTCTGAAACCCAAAATTTTTTAAATTATCTCTGATTCTTCAGTTCCTAGGGGCAGCCTGAAGCTCATCTGATGAAAGCATAAGAGCTCTGTGCAAAACAGTGAGCAATATTAAATTCATTGTGATTTATTGTATGTGTGCCTGCGTGTGTGTGTGTGTGTGTGCAGGTACATGTAACATACCCCAACACACAGAGAGGACAGGGACAATGTCTAGCCAAGACATTGAGGTATTCTGATTCTTAATGCAAAAAGTATGGACTTCCCTGCTGGTCCAACGGTTAAGAATCTGTCTGCCAGGTTCAAACCCCAGTCTGGAAGATCATACGTGTTTTCGGACCACTGAGCACATGCTCTAAAGCACTCGAGCTGCAACTCCTGAAGCCTGCACGCCCTAGAGCCAGTGCTCTGAATTCCCACTGAAAGAGGAGCCTGGTGGGCTACAGTCCATGGGGTCGCAAAAAGTCAGCAAAAGAAACCAACGCCACGAGAAGCCTGTGCACCACAACTAGAGAGTAGTCCCCACACACCACAACTAGAGAAAGCCCATACATAGCAGCAAGCATCCAGCGCAGCTAAAAACAAAAACAATAAATTTAAAAATTTTTTAAAAGGATTTGCTCATTTGTCCGCATGCTGGGTACTATGTCGGATGCTGGTAAATGATCATGAGATGATGATGGTGAACATGATGGGAGGTGTCCCCTACAGTCAGGAGCTGATAATCAAATGTTGGAGGGAAAAATAATCAAAAGCCCTCACTAAGACATAGTTACAATTTATCTTATTGTAATCTCAGTGCAAAAAAGCTCCTTGAGCGCTTCTTCAAAGGAATTTGATCTGGACTGGTGAAGTCAAGTACATTTTCCATAAAGAAGGTCAAGTTCATCTGAAAAAAAGAGTCACGGGAGGCAGGGTTCTCAAGTGGCAGAATATTGGCAACAGCGTGTGTAAAAACCCTGTATTGGGAGGAAAGATGCTTAGTGATTAATTAATGGAAGCATGAATACCAGAACGTTTATTGGCAAGGTAGGAGAGGCACTTACCATTACCTGCCATTCACTGGGCAACCCACTGCCCCAGGGTTTTATGGCAGTGGGATAAATGACACAATGGCCCCAAAGGTTGTAAAATAAAGATTACTGTTCACACAGTAAACAGAAAAAGGGAAGGACAAGAGTAAAACAGGACAAGGGAAGAGGAGTCCAGCTTTGGGTTTTTACTGTTGATGGGGTTGGACCTGGAGTCGAGGTACCCTCCGAGGCTGGTACTTATATTGTTTGAAATGTCCATCAGTCAAGTGACGAAGGACACAGATGTTGGTTATCAATTTCCCCAGATATGGGGCAAAGGGCGAAGGGGAAAGTGAGCCTGGAAAGCTGGCAGCAGTCATTAGAAATGGATTCCTGATCACATAGCGGAAGTCAAAGCAGAATGAGTTTTCATGTTTTCAGTGTAATGTCAGTAAGTCACCATCCAGGGTAAAATATGATCAGAAATCAAAGTCACATAGTCAAACAGAGAAAAAAAAAGCTTTCCTTTTGTCAGAGTAATTATCTGAAAAGGGAGGAAGTGCCATGGGTGCTTTAGAGTGTGTGTGTGTGTGTATGTGAAGTTTATGAAGATAAAATTGATTTTTAGGGAAGCAGACTGATAAAACATTTTTTATTGTATTTCTTTTTTTGTAATTTCAAGAATATTAGTTTCTGTAATCAAACCCATGTAGATAAGATCTTACATATGTAATACAGTGTGTTACTCCTATACAAATGGAAAAAAATATGTGTTTGACAGAAACCATTCTCTATTTACATCAACAGATCTTCTGGTGGTAGAATTACAGAGGTAAAGAAAAGAAAGATAAATGGGATAAAGTAGTAGTTTTGGGGTCCTTATAAAATACTACTGTCTGCTAGGTGCTTTGCATAGGTAAACTCTATAAACCTTCATAAAAATCTATTATGCTAATATTCATTTCACTTTGCAAATCAGTAACCTGTAATTCACCTATGGTTGTGAGAGCTCGACCATAAAGAAGGCAGAGCACCGAAGAATTGATGTCTTCAAACTGTGGTGCTGGGAGGACTCCTGAGAGTCCCTTGGACAGCAAGATCAAACTAGTCAGTCTTAAGAGAAATCAACCCTGAATACTCATCGGAAGGCCCGATGTTGAAGCTGAAACTCCAGTATTTTGGTCATCTGATGCAAACAGCTGACTCATTGGAAAAGTCCCTGATGCTGGGAAAGATTGAGGGCAGAAGCAGAAAAGCGGGTCAGAGGATAAGATGGCTGGATGGCATCACGATGCAATGAACATGAACTTGAGAAAACTTTGGGAGACGGTGAGGGGCAGGGAGGCCTAGCACGCTGCAGTCCACGGGGCCACAAAGAGTCAGGCAGGACTGGGTGACTGAACAGCAGCAACAACCTGAAATTCAAAGAATTATGAAGGATAACTCAGTGTGAGAGAGTTGGGATTTGAATTTACTTGAGTAATTGTGACTTGACTACCACCGTGTGTAGCCAACTGTTTCAAATGTGTTGAGTTTATCTAGATATTTTTCTCAATAAAGTCATTAAAAGTTTGAGAAATTCCCTTCGGCTTACACTTAACGATTGATTAATCAAAAGCAATTTTCCTGCCTGTACAAAACTGTCTATTTCCCAACTTTCCCATGAATTCAAAGTTATTTTGAAACACAAATCTTCTTAAAACTCAATAAACACTTTTCATTTATTCCAGGAAGCCATAATAGCATAACTTTTCTCACTCTTGGAAATAATCATAAAATGCTAATTTGGTCTGTTTTCCTCTGTAATTTTTTTCAGAGCTCTGTTAGGGAAATATATTGGCATTACATCCAACTGTACAGTATTCCACTGAGAATAACAATCAAAAGATATCACTTCACCCTGAAGTCTCAATACACTTTTCTTTTCAAATTTAATTTTGTGTGTAATTCCATTCCCATCACCCTTCTCTCCTTCCCATCTATATCTTTATACTCCCTGTTGGAAGAGATGAAGTTGAGACTTGGGAAACAGAATATTTGTCTGTTTTAGAAATCCCTTAAAAGATTTAAGTCAGAAGATTCTTCTTTTGAAACTTCTTTGTTTGAAAATGTGGTTTGATGATTTGGGGGTTCCTTGCTTGGCGAAGTCATTTGATTTACTGACGCAAATTATAAGATGCACCATTTTTTTTTTTTAAGTTAGAAAATATATCAGTATTTAGCCATCCATCTGTCCATCCACCCATTACTGTTTAATAGCCATAGTGCACCCTCAACTTGAATATCAACTCCATGAAGAAGGGAACTTGGTCTTACTTAGAACCCCAAGAATGACAGATAGTTAATAAATATTTGTTGAATGAGTAATCAGATAAATCATTTCTTCAGTATAAGGTACTGCCCATTGTATTAAGATCAGTGGGGAAAATATTTGGCTACAAGTAACTGAAATCTCAACTATAACTCTTTTAGACAAATAGTTAAATATTTTATCAAATAATAAGAAATTTGAAGGTCAGTGGCTAAGCCTATTGTAACTCCTCAAGAGTCTGGGGGCCCCACTCCTTGCCTTTCTGTCCCTAGTTCTGTCTTGTGACTGCAGGTTGACTGCCGCCTTGCCAAGCAAGCGAACTTGCACTGCAAACCACAATACAGATGGCTCTCTCGTAAGAGGGCTTCCCTCATAACTCAGGTGATAAAGAATCTGCCTGCAGTGGAGGAGACCCAGGTTTGATTCTTGAGTCAGGAAGATCCCCTGGAGGAAATGGCAACCCACTCCAGTGTTCTTGCCTGGATAATCCAATGGACAGAGGAGCCTGGCAGGCTAGTTTGCGGGGTCACAAAGAATCAGACACAGCTTAGTGACTAAACTAGTACTAGTAATTTCATAAGAAGGTTTTGCCTTCTTACTTGACACATGTTTTCTGTCCATAATTCTTTAGCCAGAACATTAACTGGCCACAATGATAGTAGAGCTCACATCCAGTTTTTGAGTAAAACTGGACTCTGTTAGGAAGGAGGAGAGGGAGAGTAGAGAGTGGATGGGCATTTAGCTCTGTCTGCCAGAGGCCCATGGGTTCCAGGCCCTTTGCTACAGAAGGCTTCAGAGGTATCTCCTCTCAAGGAACGTATTGCACAGAGAGGATGCAGAGTAAAAACAGTCCTCACAGGGAGCAAGAACTCTTCTGAGAACTCAGAGGATGGGGTCATTGGCTTCTTCGTCTCTCGAATGAGAAGCACTGCAATGTTTATGACTGTGCCTTCAGGGACATGTGTCCACTGGAAAAGTCTGAGAAAGGCATTCCAATCAGAAGAAAGACAATTTGCGAAAGCATGCAACTGTGCATGTTGAGGGTATATTTGCAAATGGAAAATATATAATAGTATATTATTAGTATAAAAGTATAATAGTAGAGCTTGAAGGTGGATGAGGAGACTGAACTGTGGCTGATGAACAGCTTGAGAAGGATTTTAAGTAGAAAATCTATATAAGCCACAAAAACCCTTCTGAAGGATCTATCACTTTCAGGGAGAAGGGAGAAGTAAAGGGAGAGTGACTTGGGGCAAAGAGGTTAGTGGGAAACTCTCTTTGCTCTGCAACCCATAGGAACAGGCTCCTGTATCACCCAGACTGTATGTGGGCAGAATGTAGAATCATGGTCATGTGATTGGAATCATGGTTGGCAGTGAGGGACATCCTACATCAGGCAAACCTGGTCTGAGACACAGAGGGCGAGGAGTCTGCAGCAGAGTGAAGAATACACTCCCCCCCACACAAGGACATGCACATTTAGTCTGGAACAAAGCAAAACTGCGGCACCCCCTGCCCCAAAGGAAATAAAAAACGCTCCAGAGCAAATTTTGCCCAGGGCTCACTAGCTTGCAGGGCTTCCCTGGTGACTCAGATGGTGAAGAATCTGTTTGCAATGCAGGAGACCTGCGTCCGATCCCGGGGTTGAGAAGTTCCCTAGAGAACGGAATGGCAACCCACTCCAGTATTCTTGCCAGGAAATCCCATGGACAAAGGAGCCTGGTGGGCTACAGTCCCTGGGGTCCCAAAGAGTTGGACACAACCAAGCAACTAACACTTTTAGCAGCTCGCAAGCCCTGGTTTAGAAAAGTCTTCTTAGGGAACTAGTCACAGGAATGCCGACACATCATTCAGGGAAATGGAGTATGAATCAGAATTAGAGAGAATCAGACATTTTTGACTCCTTACAAGCTTTCATGACTGGCATTGGGTTGGGGCAGCTGGAGGAGGAAATATTCCCAATAATGGGATTTAAGGTGTGGATGCCTAAGTTTCCTCACTGAACACAATTTTTTGCAGCACCCATACAACTGATCTCACAGATAAGAAGGACTTGGGAAGGAAAAGCCAAGTTTCATTCACCACAATAGCAACGCACGTCTTTAAAAACTTGTTGCTGAAGACTTATAATACATCAGACGTTCTTCCACATGTTACTTAATTTCATAATATTCCTATAAAGTGAAAGTGAAAGTTGCTGAGTTAGGTCCAACTCTTTGCAAATCCATGGGATGTAGACCAGAATTCTCCAGGCCAGAATACTAGAGTGGGTAGCAGTTCTCTTCTCCAGGGGATCTTCCCAACCCTGGGATCGAACCGAGGTCTCCCACATTGCAGGTGGATTCTTTACCAGCTGAGCCACCAGGGAAGCCATAAGTTACTTAACAGGAACATTTTGACTTATGATGAATATCTCCACCAAAATTCTGATGCTATTGCCCATAGCCACCCTCTCTTTATGCTCCCAGAGCACTGTTTATTTCACAACTGTGACTTTTGCCGTATTTTGGTTTAATTCAAGTGTGTACATGGCTTCCCTGGTGACTCAGATAGTAAAGAATCCATCTGCAATGCAGGAGACCTGGGTTCAATCTCTGGATTGGGAAGACCCCACCCCTCGGAGAAGGAAATTGCTACCCACTCCAGTATTCTTGCCTGGAGAATTCCATGGACAGAGGAGCCTGGTGGGCTATTACAGTCCATAGGGTCTCAAAGAGTCAGACACAACTGAGTGACTAACGCTTTCACTTTTTTCAGTGTCTGTGCCGAGGAAGCTCCAAGTACTCCCTGTTTTTCAATCCCCATCTTGCTTAGCATGGGTTCTGGCCCAGAGTTAGATGTTCCATTTCAAAAACAAATAAAAAAAGACAAAACAAAGAAACTTTCCATTACATACCAAGCCCCTTCTTTCTGCTCTGTCCAAGCCACCTTCTCACAGCAGAATCATTTTATTTTCACAAGGAAGGAGCAACCACCCATGGTTTTTTTTTTTTTTTCCTTCTCCTACGAGGATGGGGGAAAAAAGAAGAAATAAATAATATACTTCCACAGCCTTCTCATTATTATTTCTGGGAAAACATAATAAAGCTACAGCTGGCAGGCACTTATTTTTTTCTTAGCATTTAATAATAGAATTAATTGCTAAGTGGAAAGCTTGCAACCCCCTTTCTGTTGTGCATTGCCCTCTGCTATCATTATGAATAGATGGAAAAAATCAAAGCTAATTATCATTCAGTATGTTTGAAGAAATAGACTGAACCTCACCACAAAACTCATTTTACCCCTACCCTAGCCCCAGGTTACGAAGTTCACACACACACACATACTGTAGGGTACGGGCAATCCCCACCGGTACCCAAGTGTTCCTTGGATTTAGGTCTTTTTGCTGTAACTACTGACTGTATTCTGGCAATTTCACCTGGCCCCATGTGTCCCATTGTTTCCTAGGAGTTGGATTCCTGTCAGCTGGAGGTCAAGGACTCAGGCTGTTTTGAGAAGCTCTTTCTAGTCAAGGGTGGGCCTTATCTGCCTTCAACATGACATGAGTGACCCTATGTGTTACCAAGGCCACCTGGCAATGTGTAAGTCAAAAAGCAAGAATGGAAAGGTGAGTGGACAGGTGTGAGAGAGAGGAGTGGACAGGCAACACCTCAGTTTAGAAAGGAAAAAACGGTAAGGGAGGACCAAGCCCAGGGAACAAGAGAGTTTAGAAAAGGAAAAAGAAAAGTTTACTGTTGCAGGACTCACCAATATGGCAGAGAAAATAGTCAGATCACAATAAGATCATGAGAAAACTCCCCCCTTAACTATCTAAGCCCTGAAGACCCCCCAAAGGGAGCTGGAATCAGTAAGGGCTATTTTTAAGGACAATATAGTGGGTTGAGGAACTGCTTTTTTAGAAATAAAGGTGGAAAGGCTAATTTCAAGTTTTTCTTTTTTTAAAATTTATGTTAAGTAAAGGATAATGAAATAAAATTTTCAAAAAGGTGAAGTCATAGGTCTTAAGTAAATAACAGATAAGCACAGGTTAAAGATTTTATTAACCCATTAATTAATGGGTGAGCCAATAAGATGTTATACCAGATACAAAGAGTATTTAAGCAGGTGAAGCTAGAGCACAAAAGTGGTTAATGACCAGCAAGGCCACAGCCATTGGGGTTACATGTTCCAGCAGAGAGAAACCATCAACATCTCTTATTAGCAAGCATTTATAATGTGATTTCACTAGTTTGAAGCTTTTGATTGATGGGGAGCAATGAAATTCAGCACAATCTTCTAGATAAGTTTTGAGTGGCTTCTGCCCCAATATGACATTAAGAAGTCATGGTACCCAACTGTTTGCCTTATTTTCAGATTTTGCATTATTTTTTTCTGACTGACCATAAGGTATGCTGTCAACAGTGTGGGAAGGCAGGGTTGGGAGGGGTTGGTTTGTGCATGAAGCTGTTGGCTACTGGAACGTGATACGTGGGGAGAATGGTACGGTGGGCTACATGTGATATTAAGCTCCATTTAAAAAGAAATCTGTCTTTCATACAGATGGCCAATAGGCACATGAAAAGATGCTCAACATTGCTATTTATTGGAGAAATGCAAATCAAAAATACCATGAGGCACTACCTCATACAGATTAGAATGGCCATCATTAAAAAGTCTACAAGCTGCAAATGCTGGAGAGGGTGTGGAGAAAAGGAAACTTTCCTACACTATTGGTGGGAAGGTAAATTGGTATAGCTACTAGGGAAAACAGTATGGAGGCTTCTCAAAAATCTAAAAATATAGTTGCCATATGATCCAGCAATCCCTCTCTTGGGCATACATTCACATAAACCCATAGTTTGAAAAAATACATGCGCTCCTGTGTTTATAAAGGCACTATTTACTATGCGTGCGTGTGTGTATGTGTGTGTATGGACTTCCCAAGTTAAGCTAGTGGTAAAGAACATGCCTGCCAATACAGGAGATATATGAGACACTGGTTCAATCCCTGGATTGGAAAGATGTAGGAAATGGCAACCTACTCCAGTATTCTTGCCTAGAGAATCCCATGGACAGAGGAACCTGGAGGGCTACAGTCCATAGAGTCACAGAGTCAGATAGGACTGAAGGGACTTAGCAAGCAAGCGAGCAAGCAAGGAAGTGCATGTGCGCACACACACACACACACACACACACACACACACACACACACACACACACACAAACACACATATACTTGTCATACATACAGCAAGGGCCAAGCCAAGATGAAAACTCTGTCTGCTAACTTCTGTGGCTTGTGCCTCATTCCTTGCATGGACTTTGCAATTGACAAGAGTTGGGAAAATAAGGACAAACTCTGCCATTTTTCAGCCTGGATATAAAAGAGGCCAATGACATTTTATAGAACATAGTCCATGGAACAAGTGTAGCACCACGGTAATTTGAAATATTATGGCATGTTATTTCCCCTCGGTCGTTTTGTCACGAGCGCTAAGCCAGAAGTCTTGGCTGACTGCCCCAGACAACGAAGACCACCTAGAGCCTTTACTCAGCTTCATATTTCATACCAGACTTTTAAAATTCGACAGCAAGACAATAGCATTTCAAGAGAGAAAAAGCTTTGCTAGAAACATGCTTGCAACTGGAATTTTGCTTGAGAGTCAAAGCTAGAAAATGTCCCATGGAGTGAAATGCAGGGCTGGAGATGAGAGGGGAAGGAAGAGTTAATGGGGCTTTCAGCAGGTCCCAGGGTGTTAAGAAGACAGACGATGAGAAAGATCTAAGAAAGAAGGTTCCAGAGCGTGGCAGACTGGTAACCAGAAGCAATAGAGGGTTTAAAATCGCTGTCAGTGGGCACTTGAATGATGTTAAAAGGAGCAAGTAGGACCAGCCTTGCTCCTCAGTCCTTTGACCTTCTTTACACCCCACAGTCTTCCCTCCTCTCACAGATTTGTAGAAGTCTCTCTACCTGATGAATATGAAGTCTTTCATGATTAGGCTTCCCCTGTGGCTCAGATGGTAAAGAATCCACCGGCAATGCAGGGGACTCCAGTTCGATCCCGGCATCAGGATGATCTCCTGGAGAAGGGAATGGCAACCCACTCCAGTATTCTTAACCGGGGAATCCCATGGACAGAGGAGCCTGGTGGGCTACAATCCACGGGGTCACAAAGAGTCAGATACTGCTGAGCACAGCACAGATAATCTTTTAGAAGTTTTTCTGCTTTAACTGTTGAATTTAGTTATTTTAGGTATGGCATGGAAAAAAAATAGTGTTTTATTTGGTGTTAGAAATGGCCCAGGGACTGTTTATTGAAATGACTTTTTTTTCCCCTCTGCTCCATAGTTTCCCCTCTAACGTAAATCAAGCATCCATGTATGTACAGGTTATTTCTGGGTGTGCTTTTCAAGTCCCTTGTGCCAATACCACCCTGGTTTAATTACTGTGAATGTATAATACATTGTGACATTAAAGTAAGTCCATTTCGTTCTTCAGTAGTGCTTTGCCTATTCTTAGCCAATTGCATCGTCATGTATGTTTTGGAATTGGCTTTTCAAGTTCCACAATAAATCCTGATTGAATTTTGGTTGGGAATTTTCAGATTTTTGGAGGAAAATTGTCATCTTTAAAATGTTGAGTCTTCCAGTCTATGGATATTGTATATCTCCTTATCAGAACCTTTTATTGTATCTTTTTTTATTTAATACCTGCTAGGCCATTCCTATTGTTAGAATATTGTTGCTTTTGTGTCATATAGATGTTTAATGTAAGGTATCAGTGGAGCACAAAATAGACAGAGAGCTGGGACTCCATTGAGTTTAGAGCATAGGCAATAATGCTGCTCCATGCCTGTATAATAAAACATTGAACATGTGGCAGAATTTGCTGTAGTGATATACTTCCCTTATAACTGCTAGGGAACTTATAGCAGAAGCTTATAGCAGAAGCACTGCTAGGGAGCTCACCTCTCTGCTTATACTACTAGAAATGACCTCATATTTATGTGTAACCTAAAAAGTAAACCTGTAATAGTAGTTAAAGGGAACTTTGAGTGCTTTATAAGCAGTAACCAAAGATTATCTTGAAAGAGTATGATAAAGTCTAAAACATGAAAGATTATTTTCCATAGATCATGTGTGAATAAGAACAACTTAGAAAGCATAGGCTGGAATCAGGGGGACTGTGAGAGACAGGGGACCCAGGTGGGGTCAGAAGAGAGACGGTGTCTTAATGAAGGCTAAGGACTCTCTCTGACCTTCAGGGAGATGTTATGGACTCTATAAAGATGAAGCAAAACACCAAAGGACAGACCAGACTAAGCTGAAAAATCAAAGACAAACTCAAAGGGAATAGGAAGTCAGAACTCTAAGGTGACTCAAGATCCTTGCTCCCTGGTGTACACGCCCAGTGTTATCCCTCCCTTTGAGTGTGGGGAGGGTAGGAGTACTACTGAATGTTCTGCCAGTGATTAGACTACAATATATGTCAAAGGTGAAGGAATTTTGCAGATATAGACATGCTGATTTTTGAGTTAATCAAAAGGGAGATTGCCCAGGTGGCCTGAAGTAATCAAATGAAGACCTTTAAAAAAGGATTATTCTCTTTCTAGAGAGTTTCTCCCACTGGCCTTAAAGAAGCAGGTTCTGCAGATGTAAGGAAATGCATTCTGGCAACAGTCATGTGGACCTGGAGTAGACCCCCCAGTCTCAGATGAGCCCCTGGCCTGACTGCAACTTCCTGAGACCCTGGATGAAGCCAGGTCCAGACTCCTGGCCTTCAGGGACTGTGAGATGGTAAGTGATTCCTGTTTTAAGCCACCATCTTTGTGATTATGTCTTATCCCCAAACAGAAAACCAACACAGGGAAGTATAAAAGCAATAGTAGAAATGAGAAACATCTAGCAGATAAATTGCTCAGAAATTCTTTTTGAAAAAGTAATCTAAAGGCATATCCTAGCCAACTAAAGATGAATAGAAATAAATAATTCAAAAATGGGGAAATTAAAATATTAATAGCAAAAGAGTAAAGTCTTAACCATTTAGATATTTTAAAATATGGAAATAGGCCCTGAAACAAGTCCTGATTCAAAGAGGGAATTTAAGAAACAATTACAGACTAATTTAAAAATTATAGCATTGAGTATATTATCTGAGAAGCATACATACTTTAAGCCAAGTTAGATTTATAGTCCAAAGTATTTTTATTAAGCCATAATGATAATAAATAAAACATTTTACCCACGTAATTAGTAAGACAACAATATCAACTTTATGAAAAGATAGTAGATTAGTACATTTATGACAAAGGCAGACAACAATAAATTAGGGAAAAGAAACATGAAACATACAAATATTGAGAGTTGTTTCTTTAAAGAAAATTATAAAATGTGTAAAACACTGTCTGATCTAATTAAGCAAAACAAGGGGAAAGAAAACATAAATGAATTCAATTAGGCATAAGAATAGAAGCAAAAAAAAAAATCAGAAGACAATTATGCATGTCATTTACTGTCCACCCATCAATAACAAAAGACCATTGGAACTGGAATTCACTTTCTTTTCCTGTGTAAAATTAGGCAACTCTCACCTTTCTTGGCCTTTCAAAAGAGTGGTTAATCCCCAATATTCAAGAACTTAATAGAATTAACCACAGTGGGCACTGCCTCTAGGTGTGATCAAAGTAATCAAAGCTACTTTTCAAGGTACTTGAGGTTTCCTGTTTGGCTGAGAACTAAGAGAAACCTCTTTGCTCCAGCTCTGCCAATAAAAATCTTCCCCAAATTAGGAGAGGAACAAATATTTCTAACTGTGTGCTTGATACATTGAAATCACACACCTAGACAAAACAGTCCCAAGTGTACAAAAAAGACTGCAATAAACCAATGGAGAAAGGCTCAGGATAACGAGTCCATCATCCAGGCGAGTGCAGGGCTCTTTGTAAAGTGGCCTTTGCTCTGGGTCCCTCCATCTGTCCATCACCCCCAACATGGCCCCCTCTATTAAACTAGTGTCAGAGCTGCAAGTGGAGTAGGCTTCCTCTGGCTTCATCTGAGTCACCTCTTTCACCTCTTCCTCCCGCCTCCTTGTCCTTGGATCTCAACTGAAACTGTAGCCCTCTGGAAAGAACCCCTTATTGTAGCTGAATTCTAAAAAAATTTACTGCTGCCAAGGGTCTCGGCAAGTTTCATTCACGTTACAGATTTAAAGTAGGGGGATTAGCCTGGATATGCTAGGTGGGCTCCGACTCATCACTGGTGCTTTCCAAGCTGAGAGATTTCTCTGACTGGAGTCAGATGTGGTGGATGAGGACATCAGGAAAAGACGAGACCAGGGGGAGGGCAGAGCGATTTGAAGTGTGAAGACTTGACTTGCTGTGTCAGACTCTGAAGATGGAGGCAATGAGCTGAGGACTGTGGGTGGCTCCTGGAGAATGACCCGGCGGACAGCCAGCGAAGAAGCCAGAACCTCAGCCACGTGGAATGGAATCCTGCCCACAATCTTAAAGTGAAGGAGGAAACAGACAGAGCTGGACTCCATCTTAGGCCAGCCTGCGAACATTAGGCTGCACGCATGGTCACCCTCCCAATGGACTCTGAACTTTGTGCTGGGTGTCTATAGAAATGGCATACCAATGGGAAACCAGACCCCTGGATAAAAAAGCCTCAGGACTTGGACTCTCCGTTGCCTAAAAGAATATGCTAATTATCTCTGTAACAGAACAAATCATAGATTCCATTATGTTTATCGGGATATGATCACAGTCCTCTTGATAAATGTCCACTGTTTATCTAGTCTTGTGACACATGGATCGTGGGTTAACTTTGATCGAATCTCTCTTTTACCTTGTTCAGACTAGTTTCAAGGAATCTGGGGAGGTGGGTTTGAGCAAGTACACTTCGGATATATAAGGTTTTCACAAAAACTGGTCGGGGTCCGTGGCTAAGAGGAGACTCTGCCTTGGACCCGCCGGTGTAATAAACTGCACTCCACTATCAGCATTGTCCTTCTGAGTGAGTTTGCTTCCCAGAACGCGTGGCTACAACAAAAGAACATGGGAGCAAACTCTTCTCCAGAGTCTCCTAAAGGGATGCGGCCCTGTGACCCTCACTTTTAGGCTGTGATGTTCTAAGCAGAGCCACACTGACCCTCGATTTTCAACCACAGAGCTGTGAGAATGCGCACAAGTTGTTTAAACTGCTGGATCTGTGGCAATAGAAAACTAGTACACTCAACCTCTCAGATAGTTAGGTACAAGGGTGACATCCAAAATCTTTTACAGCCACTTAGGCACAGGAACCGAGTAATCTGGAGAGACCATGGCCTTGGTGCTGGTGTGTGGCTCCCCAGGGCCCACCACTGGGAATGTTGCTTTAATTGTTGGTTTTGGGGAGGTTTGGGGTCCCCGGGGAGGCTGAGGAGAAAGGGAGGGTGTGGTTGGAGGTTAGGGTTGGTGCAAGTGGTTATTGCCACGCTGTACAAAGTATCTCTAGATGTTGGCAGCCAGAGTGTCCTGACAAGACCCCCATCATGGTTAGATGCTCCTCTGTGATCTCCCAAAGCATTTCCTATTTATTATATCCTTTATTTTATGCATCATAAAATGTACTATGATGGCCCGTGTAACTCCTGGTGCTCCAGCAGAGGGGAAGCACTTAAAAGGCAAGAGCTGTGTCCTCTGTAATACGGATATCCAGTCGGGAGAATGAGGCCTGCCTGTCCTCTGTGCCATGCCTGCAGGATTTGCAGGCATGGGTGGGGCTGAATCTGCAGACATACAAGGCAGGATTGCCTGGAGCAGGGGGCGGCCTGTCCTCACAAGCCTGACATGGCAAAAGGTGAGTGTTGCCACTGGGAAGCACACATTGCCCACTGTGACCAGCTCCCTTCACAGACACAGTCCCCCACTGGAGGGCAGCTCCCAGCCTTCTGAGGGCTTCAGGGGGGCAGGTGGCAGACAGAGAGTTGTCCTGAGATCAGCCTAGGTTGCCAGTCCGCCTGGCAGACCTGGCCGTGCAGAAGCCTCTGAACACCCCACAGCACGGCCACAAAGGAGCAGCCCTTAGCTGCCGAGGAGAGGGCCCAGGGCGTTGGGATGTCTGGAGAGAAGAGGAAGATGTCAGCTTGCAGGTTTGGTTTAGAAACCTTGGTTTTTTCAAATAGCTGACTCTTAATCACCTAAAATATTTACAGATGACTGAGACCTGGCAGAGTCTGCTTGATGGCAGTGACTGAAGAATGCAATCCAGCTTTTTATACTTGTTCCCTCCTTGTGTTTACTAAACTGAACATGCATTCAGCCCCACAATAGGCAATCGCGGAGAAACTGATGGAAAAGGTAGGTCCTCTGGGTAAAATGGTGGTCTCTAACCTTGACGTTCTCCGTCTAATGGTGTGTGTGGAGGCTGTGACAAGTGAACACGGAGCAGTAGGAGAAGGGCTATAATAAAGTACAGGCTGCAGATGCACCAGCAAAAGACCCAGAGGAAGCGGAAGGGGCCTCTGCAGGGAGTCTGGGTCACCACGGACCCCGCCCCGCATGGCCATCTTGTGGCTGTCTGCCGACAAGCCGTGCTGTGAGACATGGAGGGAAGCTGACACTGGGAGCTGAGTGGTGGGTACTTTTGAAAGGTTGTAAACAGGGGGCAGGAGACAGGCTGAGAGGACACTGGTTGTGGGGCAGGATGGAGTGTAGGAGCCGAAAGATCAGACTGCATTTGGACAGAATTGCTCCTTGGGAATATTGTTCTTATGACAAACCAACTCTCCTAAAGTCAGCATGGATCCCACCAAGGGATCCAGTTTTATCTGCCTAATTACATCTTCTACGTTATGTGAAAAAACCCTGATGCTGGGAAAGATTGAAGGCAGGAGGAGAAGGGGACGACAGAGGATGAGATGGTTGGATGGCATCACTGACTCAATGGACATGAGTTTGAGTAAACTCCAGGAGTTGGTGATGGACAGGGAGGCCTGGCATGCTGCAGTCCATGGGGTCGCAAAGAGTCAGACAAGACTGAGCAACTGAACTGAACTGAACTGTTGTTATGTGTTGTAGTCAGGTAGAACTTTAGTTCATGGTCACTTTTTTTCTGCTCTGCGTACATGCATACTCAGTCACTTCAGTCTTGTCCAACTCTTTGTGACCCCATGGACCGTAGCCCACCAGGCTCCTCTGTCTGTGGTATTCTAGCAAGAATACTGGAGTGGGTTGCCATGCCCTCATCCAGGGAAACTTCCTGACCCAGGGATGGAACCCATGTCTCTTACATCTTCTGCATTTGGAGGTGGCTTCTCTACCACTAGCGCCACCTGAAGTCCCCTTTCCTGGTCTGGGTGCTGCTCATTTCACTGCGAGGCCCTGCTGGAGGGCATCCTACAGAGACTGGACCTGACTCTCTTGCACGACCCCAGGGAGGGAGCCTTGTCTTATTGGCACCATAGGGAGCACCTTTACCCTGAGGGTCCTGCCCTACGGGCTGTGCTTACGGAGCATGCAGGAGTTATCACCAAGGTGGTTTTGGGACCTGGGGAGGATGGGAATAAAACCAGAGGTGAGTGAGAGTCGGGGAAGAGGGTGATAAACAGCTTCTCAGAGTTTGCAGCACAGACTGCCCCATTCATAACATGTTCAACGGAAGCCCAGAATGCTTTCAACAACCAGGGACACCTTATCTGCAGCCAGGATGCGCAATTTCACTTCTAACAAAGCTCCACATAGAAAGGGCTCTTATCTCAAAGTCCAGAATGAGGGTATTAGTAACAGCGCTGGCTTCTTTTTCAAGCCCCATTAGCACCAGGTAATAGGTTTCCCCAATGGTCTTAGCATTTGCTCAGCCACAGAGGGCTACTAAAAAAGACAATTTCTTCGGAAACAAGGTAGGCTTATACTGAGAAACATTACCTCATCATGGAGGTTGCTATTGATACAAGTATTTCAGAAAAGTTACTTCTGAAGAATTTCTGGGGAGTGAGATTTTTCCTGTGGACTTTCATTATGAAGGTGAAAGTAGTGTAATTTTGGACAAGGTTTCAGGCAGCCTTGCAGAAAACCTATATGTGTTTCTGTGAGCATAGATGTCTTTATGACTACCTAATGCTTTACTGCAGCAGTTTGAAACTTTGAAGGTACATGCATCAGTTTCCAGGGTCCTCTGAAGTCTGTAAAACTGTATACAAGATTTCTGTGCATCTTTTGGGGGATAGGAGGGAATGGTTTTAACTAATGACACAAATAAATGCACAGATCACTTACACACACACACGGTTAGAGAAGAGGTCTGATGTGGAGGGGTATGTGAGAGCCATTCTTGCTAAAATGTTGGAGCAAAGAACAGGTACAAAAGCCCCAATCTCTGGGGGTGCTCCTGAGATGTTCAAGACATAGCCAGAGGCCAGTGGGGCTGGACTAGAGTGAGGAGGAGACTCTGGAGGTGAGGTGAGAGAGAGAGCTCATGGTGGGGTGGGGACTTGTCTGAAAGAGCCTATAGCCATTCTAAGGATGGTCTCTGGTGCTTGAGTAAGATAGGAAGTGAAGAGAAGCTTCTGAATCTGGAAGTCATTGACTGGATGAAAGGAATCAATGGCGGGAAGAACAGCAGTGGAGAGACTGGCCAGGAGGCTGTTGCCAGGGTCCAGGTGATGGAGACTTAAATCTAAGTAGAAGCAACAGGGGTGATAAATGTGGTTGTATTCTGGATAAACTTCATAGAGCTATGAGGATTGTTGATGTTTGGGTTATGAGTGGAATGTCTCCTGCCATATCAGCAAGCAAAGGATGTCAGAGTCATCAGTGATTGCAGCCACCACTGGTAGTGAGCTGGTGAGCCTTGAGGGAACTCAGGAAAGAAGGAATAACTTCTCTCTAGCAGCCATCAGACTGCAGCCACTGACTAGGGTGAGCCCTGAGGAAATTCAGGATGTGAAAACTCAGAATCCTGACAACTGATAGCTGAAGTCCATAGGAATGATTTCAGTGAGCCCAGACTCTTGCATTTTCCTATACACAGAAGAGGAACTAAGGAGCCTCTTGATGAAAATGAAAGAGGAGAGTGAAAAAGCTGGCTTAAAACTCAACATTAAGTTCATGGCATCCGGTCCCATCACTTCATGGCAAATAGATGGGGAAACAATGGAAACAGTGACAGACTTTATTTTTTGGGGGCTCCAGAATCACTGCAGATGGTGACTGCAGCCATGAATTAAAAGATGCTTGCTCCTTGGAAGAAAAGCTATGATCGATCTAGACAACATTTTAAAAAACAGAGACATCACTTTGCTGACAGAGGTCCTATAGTAAAAGCTATGTTTTTCCAGTAGTCATGTATGGATGTGAGAACTGGAACATAAAGAAAGTTAAGCATTGAAGAATTGATGCTTTTGAACTGTGGTGTTGGAGAATACTCTTGAGAGTCTGGACTCTCTTGGACTGCAAGGAGATCAAACCAGTCCATCCTAAAGTAAATCAGTACTGAATATTCATTGGAAGGACTGATGCTGAAGCTGAAGCTCCAGTACTTTGGCCACCTGATTTGAAGAACCGACTCATTGGAAAAGACCCTGATGTTGGGAAAGATTGAAGGCAGGAGGAAAAGGGGACAACAGAAGATAAGATAGTTGGATGGCATCACGGAGTCTATGGGCATGAGTTTGAGTAAGCTCTAGGAGTTGGTGATGGACAGAGAAGCCTGGCATGCTGCAGTCCATGGGGTCACAAAGAGTCAGACACAACTGAGTGACTGAACTGAACTGATACATAGAAAAGCACTAAATTCCTTAAGCTGAGGTATCTGGTTTTCCTTTAATTAACAAGAATCTTGTGGTGTTCAGACTACCTGTCTTTTGTTGCAAAACTTGGCTCCCCCGACCCTGCACCTCCTGTTGCAGTTTCTCGGAGCTCTCTGAAGCACTGTCTCTAGGGCTGCAGTCCTCATTTTGCCCCCAAATAAAACTGAACTCACAACTCTCACATTGTGCAATTTTTTTTTAAGTCAACAAGTGTCATAGAAAGAAAGAAACCAAAGCAGACTCATTAATGTCCTTTGATTTAGAAATCCTGAGCCTCACTGTCTTTGTGTGAACACCATGTGCTCCTCGCTCCAGGCAGAGGAAGGGCTGAGTGTCCTGGAGGACCCTTGGGAGGGGTCACTCAGTATGAATTCCACACCCTTGATCTGCCCTGAGAACCTCTTCAGACCATGAGCAGATTCTATCAGAACAGTGAGCGCCCACGTCACTACTTACTAAAGGCAGGACCAGGAGGAGATGGGGAGGATGGGGGAGAGGAATGTAACTCAACTTTTTTTTCCAAATTGAAACCTATCCTTTCTAAACATCATTTATAGAGGCCTTCTATTTTTCTCACAGACGATCACATACTAAAACTTATGGAGTCTATCTGGACTCTATCTTGGGAACTAGCCTATTTTCCATTCCTGTGCTAGTATCACACTCTTTTTAAATATTATGGAAAAACATTTCAACTTGATTTTGTTGAAATATGTTTTTGAACTGACAAAGCTAATTATATTCATTTTGGTTTTCTCCATGCAATGTATATAAAAAAGTTTACTCTTGTTACATCACTGCCAAAACTCTTTCTAATAAGTCAATGCATTTTTTGAAAGCAAAATCTTTCAAAGAAATCATTGATATTTGGGCTTGGCCCGTTTATTCCTATATTCAAAGACAGAATCACAAATGGTATGCAAGGAAACCTTTCCCAATGTGTCCCAGACACAGGGCATCTGGAGTCTTTAAAGGTGCCCTCAGAGCATGACTAAAACTTAAACTCCAACTGTAGGTCTTGGAATCACAAAGTAATGTGTAATTTCCTCAATGGACAAAACCTAAAATCATTCCCTGACCATTTATTTTATTGATGACATTTTTTTTGCTATTATTTATTTTTTATCTTATTTTATTTTTTTCCATTTATTTTTATTAGTTGGAAGCTAATTACTTTACAATATTGTAGTGGTTTTTGCCATACATTGACATGCATCAGCCGTGGATTTACATGTGTTCCCCATCCTGGATGACTTTTAAATCCAAACCAACTGCCACATATATAGCACTTTTCTTAAACTTGAAGGTGATTTGAAAAGTCAAGTGCCTGTGTGTATGTGTGTGTGTGTGTATACATGTATGGGCACATATATAAATTTTGACTGGATCAGTAGAAATGTCCTTTGTCCTTAGATCAACATCACTTGAAGTTTAGTCTTAGCTCAGTCAGTAAAGAATCTGCCTGCAAGGCAGGAGACCCAGGTTCCATCCCTGGGTCAGGAAGATCCCCTGGGGAAGGAAATGGTAACCCACTCCAATATTTTTGCATGGAAAATCCAATGGATAGAGGAGCCTGGTGGGCTACAGTCCATGGAGTCGCAAGAGTTGGACACAACTTAGCAACTAAACCACCATCATCTTACTTTTCAGTGGACAAAGGGAAAACATGAGGGACGATCACCAGAAGGCGATGATCCTCTCTTTGAAGGCTCTAAAGCCATGGCTTAGACTAAAGTGATGTTGAAGAGAAGACTAAGTTTATGATGAAGATGATCCTGTTTTCCTACCTGATCATGAACATTACAATTTTTACCTGTTGTCCTAGTACTAAGATTTATAGAGACTCTTCATTATCCAGAGCCCTATTCTAGATAATAAATAATGTGGCCACCCCAGACACAAGGTCAGTGATCATGTTGGTGCCCACTCAGGCCTGTGACTTCTCTAGGTGAGGGAGGTGTCTTCGCTTTTAGGGCCAGGTGTGTTTGAGGATTTACAGGTGAAGTTGGACACATGCAGGGGAAAATGCAGATGCTGAGGCTGCAAACCCATCATTGTTGCTAAGGAGGGATGTGCATTTTTAAAGGAGCTGTCTGGAGACGGTAGGATTGTTGGGCTGGAGACATTTGTCTTCATGGAAACCTGCATTTGCAAGGTTTTACGGAGTGTCATGGGCACAGAGATTTTAAAACAGAGGGTACAGAAATTTTCTGTGACAGGCAGCTGTGGAAAAGCACCAAATTTGAATGCTAGGATAGTCACCTATGAGCTATGCAACGTTAGGGATGTTGAAGCCTTTTTTTGACTCTTTAAAATGGAAAGAATAATGCCTCTCAGGATTGTTGAGAGTTTCTCAAGTGGTTCAGTGGTGAAGAAGCCACCTGCCAAATCTGAGGTGGGTTTGGACCCTGGGTCAGGAAGATCCCCTGGAGGAGGGCATGGCAACCCAGTCCAGTATTCTTGCCTGGAGAATCCTATGGACAGAGGAGCTTTGTGGTTTTATGGCTCACAGGTTCACAAAGAGTCAGACACGAAGACATGACTCAGCGAATGAGCGCGCGCGCGCGCGCACACACACACACACACACACACACACACACACACACACACACAGGATTGTTGAGGGAATTTAAAGAGAAATGCACATAGGTGTACATAAAATATACATGCTGAAATTATATGTAAGAGAAAAAGAATGAAATATCTGTGGGATAAGTTCAGTTCAGTTCAGTCGCTCAGTCATGTCCGACTCTTTGCGACCCCATGGACTGCAGCACGCCAGGCTTCCCTGTCCATCACCAACTCCCAGAGAGTGCTCAAACTCATGTCCAATGAGTCGGTGATGCCATCCAACCATCTCGTCCTCTGTCGTCCCCTTCTCCTGATGAATATAATGACCTTAAGCTTCAGAGCATGTGGCAGAAATTAGTATAAGACTGTCTAGAAATTTTAATATTGCTTCTTAGGTGTGGTCTTTAATACTGCTTCCTGTGTGTGTGTGTGTGTGTGTGTGCATGTGTGCATTCACACAAGGAAAAAGAGAAAAGAGAGATCAATCTTTGCTACCCTGTCTAGTTGCATTGAAGATAATGCATGGGAACATCCACGCTTGACCATCATCTTTTGTTTGTCTCTGAAAACACTTGCTGCCCTCTAACTCAGTCCATGCTGTCCTGGTTTAGCAAATTGAACAAGGTTTGCACAGAGCCTCACTGCTGGTGCTGGCAGAGAACTTGAGACTGGATGCACAGAGCAATCCCCTCATGGGGGAGGGGGGTGGTTGCACAGTGAGAGGCCTTGTCCTGGAAGGTGACTCAGAGGGCCCTCCTGCAGGATAATAACACAAGTGCCACGTGTGGCTCAATGAAGACTACTATAATTAAAAAGAAAAAAATAGCATTATAAGTATAATCAAGTCCAAGGTCTATATGCCATTCATTGTCTGCTAGCAAATTTGTCCGCTCAATGGGCACGGTGAACAGCAATTATCTTCTCCAGGCTATGAAACCCTAGCGGTGATTGTCAGTGACCCTGGTATCCTATGAGCTCACAGTTTGAAGGTGCCTGTTATTGGAAGTCACGAGTCATGTCAGGTCCACTCACTGAGTCAGGCTGAGGTTACACAGGTGTCAGGCTTCCTCCTGTATCCCTCCACACCAACCTCTAAGAGTGAGCTCACAAAGAACACAGCTCAGTGAAGAGATAGGGATACGGGGTCCTAGCCTCAGTTCTGCGGGCCCTTCTACTGGTCCATCTGATCTGGCACCAAAAATGAGCAAGTTTGATGATCGGATGAGGCTTCAAACACCTACTGATTTACAGTGGCATGAAGAGATTTCTTTTTGCTTTATTAGACGTAAGGTCAAGACAGACTCTGTTTTTCCCCAAGTCCACTCCCAACATTGGACTTGACTTCTCACCTCTCCATGATGAAGGAAGGTCAATTTAAGGGAGAGGGAGACAGCCAACAGGAAGTAAAGTTGTCATTCCTCCAATAATGGAATTTTTAAGTCCCCTGGGCTCCTGTTCTTCACCTAGAAACAGGGCTCAGTGAACGTTCTCAAGCTTGTAAGTTTCTATCTTCTCTCCTTCTCCCTGATGTTGGAGTCAGAGAAGAGCTCTTATTCTTCTAGATCCAAGCATCCTCACCTGGTGGAGAGGATGCAAGTTTGCTGAGATTCTGATCCATTCCTGCACTCAAGAAGTAGGAGTTTCTGGGCCTGACTCTTGTTTTAACCAGAGTTAAATATATAGAAAATATGTTATGAAACATACAGAAAATATTACTATTATTTGATACCATATCATGTTATCACTAAAGCGTTTATAATTTATATTCTAATATCATATAATTATAATACTCAGAAGTTCCCAAACCCAATATATAAAATCATCTGGGGATTGTGGCTAATTGTGGACCCACCTAGATAGATTCTGACCCATTATGTCTGGGGTGGGAGTCAGGAATTTCCAACTCCAGCCTTGCAGGTGACTGAAAGAAATATTGACCTAGATCCACATGGCTGTTTACAACCTCAGACCATAGCAAACACTTAGTATTATTTAAGAAAGCAGATATAGGAAATATGCATTTTCTTGTTTTAGCAAAATAGAATACTGATCACTCATGCTAGACACATTTAGGTGAGGACTAGGACATTCAACTCCACTGAGAAAAGTAATCAGACAGTTGATGGGGACCTTATGCTGCTCATTTCCTGCATGTGGGGGGAGCAAGTGTTGGAACTGGCACACCACCGCTCATGAAATTCCCCTTGAAGAGCATCTAAAAATATTGCTAAGAAAGGTGTGAGAGTGGCATGTATATTTCTCCAAATATTTTCTTCTCCAATTATTTAAAGCCTCTGTGTTTCTCTTTCAGTCTCCTTATTGACTCCAGCATTCCTGAAATTCCACTGTTGAATCAGTGCTGGCCTCTGACAACAGACCCTGCTTCTTCCCTCTGCTTGAGATTATCCTGGACCACGTCCTTGTCCTGCATCAGGTACCGTCTCTCTCCTGCTGCATTGGCGCGTTCTTCAGGCATAGCCGAGGTTCTGCTGGGCTTTGATGGCCGTGTGGCTGCTCCCTCTCAGGCATGACTTGGGCCTGGGTACCGACCTGACACAGGACGTTTTCCTTTTGCCCCTTTGAGTAGAGCATCCAGCTCAGCACGTTGATGTCACCCCTTGTGTTCCCATCTCAGGTCTGTGTGAGTTTCAGACACATTCATGGTGCATCACTGGGCTGTGAGCCACACAACCTGCCTCCCTCAACTGAAATGCTGTCCTTCGTCCTGACACACACTTCCATTTTTGTCCCAGGAGACCTCAGTGATCCCTGGGATCTAACCTGGTCAAACACGTTCCGTGTTGGGACAAGCCTGGCCCCTCTGCCTCCCCTGCTTGGTGTCTGTCCCGCAGGTTTACTGTGCACTTTGCAGGACACCCATCCCAGCCCTTGCACTGGCTCCTGGGTCAGGGTCCTGCCTGACTGTCCTGTGTCTTTCCCAGCTCATGCGGCTCTCTGACTAACAGATGCCTGTAGTCGTCCTCCCTTACTAACCTTCTCTCACATCTGCCCAAACTTAAACAGGCTCTCTGTGTACTGGTCACTCAGGGACGTTCAGGAGACCAGTGTGGGCTGCCAGCCAACAGGGCTATGTGCTATGCACACAGTAGGGCTTCAGGTCACACATGCTGTGGCTTAGCTCAGCCCAGGTGGGAATTTATTGACACATTCTGAGTATGAAATGAGCACCTCATGTATTATCATTTTGAGTGTACATGTTTTCACCTCTGTCTTCCCAGTTGGACAAATCTTTTAACCATGTGGAGTCATTGTCCAATGACTGTGTGTCTCTTTATTTGAAGTATATGGACAATTTTAGGTGTTAATGTTTACAGAGTTGGTTCATTTTTCTCATAGGGGAGTACATGATTATTAAAAATGATGGATTATTCTGCATTCATCTTAAGTAATTTAGACCAGCTCCCGCAATAGTGCTAACAGTAGATCAGCTGACTTTCAAAATGATGCTAGAATTTTTGAAATTAACTTTTTACTTTAAATTGTAGTTCACTACTTTCTGTATCAAAAGAAAAGAAAAAAATCTGAGAAGAGTATTTTGAGTAGCAATACCTCTTAGGCGCTATTTCACTTATATTCTAAATCAAGTCTACAACTGAAAGATAAAAAGCTTTTACATATATTTTAAAGAAGCTATTTTGAAGCTGTCAAACCAAGAATTTATAATGAATGCACAAGTTCCACTTGATTTTCCTAAATAAGACAGATTTTATATTGAATGCACTCTTCAGAAAGGGCAAAAGTCACAGCTCATTTTGGATAGATAAAAAAGCTGAGTTGGCCTTAAAAGGAAAAGTAGATATTTTTAAAGAAACCACTTACTGAGAAGGAGAAATCAAAAGCAAAAGTTTCAGTTTTAAATAAAAGTGAAGAGATCGATAGGTTACATTTTAGAGACAAGATTTCCCATTTACTGTATCTGAGAGTAAGAGTAAGTTAAGCTTTAGATACAAGGGTGAAAAGAAGTGTCTTTTATTCAGAAGCAACTGAGCACAAGAACGTGTGTTGTACTGAAGATAAGGGATCATGGGTCTGATTCAGCCTTTCCCAGAATTTTAATAATCGTAATGTCTGCACTAACTATATTCCTATTAGATACAAACCAGTGTTGCTGGTCATTTAATTCTTATAGTTTTAGCTCCATTTTATAGAGGCAGTAACTGAAGCTTAGAGAGGAACACTGTTACGTAGTGATGAGATTTGATGAGTCGAGTTGTCTCTAAATTTCATTCTATCATGTATTTTTCCAGTACCTATTTCAGAAACAATGTGAAACTGACTCCCAACACCCCCACCCCATTTCCCCAACCCACTAGTCCCACTTTCAGTATTTTATAACATATATGTTCTGAGCTGTTTGATATGACTCAGTGACACCAAGTGATGAAAAAAAAAATCCCTGACATCTTTTAAAAATCAGATGCTATTATTGGAGTATAATAATTTAATCAATATTTATTACATTCTTATAATTGGTCAGGTTTGAGTTGAACAGAGACCAAAACCAGATACTGTCCACATCTTTATGGAACTTGTACAGAGTGAAAGAGAACTAATTAAATGTTCATACTAACAGATGCATAATACAGACAAATAAAATGACTGGGATTCTGGGGGAGCATAGAAAACAGACTTATCAGGGGATGATGACCAGAAGAAGTGCTTTTGAGCTAAAATTCTTAGGTGATAACTACATGAAGTATAATGTGCTCAGTTCCTCAGTCATGTCTGACACTTTGGAACCCCATGGATGATAGTCCACTAGGCTTCTCTGTCCTTGGGATTTTCCAGGCAAGGATACTGGAGTGTGTAGCCATTTCCTTCTCCAGGGGTCTTCCCAATCAGGAACTGAACCTACCTCTCTTGCATCTCCTTCACTGGCCGTGGATTGTTTACCCCTTTGCCACCTGGGAAGCCCTCTACATGGGGCCTGTTGTCCAAAATTCAGAGACGTAGGATCTAGTTTGTGCAGAGGTGACAACAGCCAAGTTTGTACCACCTGTTAATGATACCCCGTGGCAGGAAGAACATCACGCTGAGGGACGCACATGTCCATTCTAATTATTCCTGTAGACTTTCTGGCACAGAAGCTAGTTCTCAGCCTATGATGAGAAGACCCCTCAGTGCAGATAGGAGGTGCTTATTATGCTGATGGGGTTCTGGATTGTTACTGGAAATTTTTAAAGGGAGATGTTAGCGATGCCCCTGGTGTGATGAGGAGGTGAGAAGGTTAAAGGCAGAAATAGATATTCCTGTGACTGCATGGGGCTGGACTGGGGCTCCAAGTTCAAAGGAAGAAAACAAATTTCATTTCTTGCAAATTCTATTTTAAAGAGTATTAATTTTTTACAGTAAATTTAACTGAGAAATATAGTAAAATTATAGAGGAATGGTATTCCTTGCTTATTTACTAACCCTAAATAAGAAAATCACCTTAAAATACAGTATTTTGTGAAAAGGTAGTTTAGGAAATGTCAAAAAGAATACAATATAGAATAGAAAAGTCACAAAAAACTTCTAATATGAAATCTATATATTTAGCCAGTAAAATAATAAAGAGAAGAAAAAAATAAGTCTTATAGGAATATAACAACATGGTCTAAGGACAAAACTAATTGCAAGAAATGTTATGTGTGTGTGAGTATCTTGTTTTAATATTTCTGAACAACTAGAAATTGGTTTTCTAAGATAATATAGATTTAAATTGATTTGAGAAGGCAATTAATCTAAATAGACCAACACAAATGGAAGGAATTTTTAAAAGGTTGAAAAACATCTAAAAATCTAGTGGGTTGAATCGTGGTCCATTCCTCATCCTTGAAAAACGGGAATGTGATCTTGTTTGGAAGAAGGGTCTTTAAAGATGGAAAGCAGTTAAGGATCTTGAGATGGGATCACCCTGGATTATCTGGGTTGTCCCTAAAGCCAATGGCAGGCGTCCTTCTAAGAAGTACACAGAAGACATACAGACCCAAGAGAAAGAGGTCACGTGACCACAGAGGCAGAAACTGGAGCAATGTGGCCAAGGGGAGCTGGAGGACATAAAGGAAGAGAATTTTCCCTAAAGACTTTGGAGGAAGTAGAGTCCTGACAACACCATCTGGCCTTGAGAATGTGAGAGAATAAATTTCTGTCGCTTTAGACAACTCAGCTTGTGCTAAGATTGTCCTATGATAATACCCCAAACTCTTCCTAGAATATCAATAGATGGATATTTGTTTATTGTGATCAACAGTGTCTATCTGTCAGTGCAAAGGAGTGCATCTTAAGAGGGATAGAGCAGGGTGTGGGGTTTTATTGCCAAATCTTCTCAGCCACTTACTCTTCGTCAAGTTTGTTACTAAATAAACCTCAGTTTCTGGAATGTGCGTAACAAAACCTTATATAAATTAGACATGATATTATTATACAGGTACATAATGTATATACAAAGGTACAAGTATGGGTTAGACAGAATGTATAAAGGTGATTACTATAATGCCTGACACACAATAAGCCTATATAACGTAGCAGCTCTCACACACACACAGACACAGAGTTATGGGCCCTGGGCCGTGCTGCCTGGTGTCTGGCAGCTTCTTCTTTCATCAAATAGTTCAGTAAGGCAGACACTATTGTAACAGAAATAGAGCTAACTGGTCAACTGAAAAGACTACACCAAAGTGATTTTTTTTTTTTTTTTGTTCTATGACTCAAAGAGAAATAATATCAAAGAAAAGAAGAGTAAGATTACAGAACTACTCAGAAAGCTGGAGGGCCTTTGTATTAGCCACAAATAAAAACACAGTTTCCCAAATACTGTCTCTAAATGCTGGGAACACCCACGGCATAGAGGCAGCACCCACGCTCTGGCTGCCCCTGACTTGATGTCAGACAGGAAGGAGAGCTTTTCAAATTCTTGGTGTGTGCACTGGAGCGGTACTTTCCTCTGCGGTGGAGGCAAATAAAGGGAAATATAACATTTATGATAAAGTGTGGGCACATCAGTTGAACACGCATTAGTACTTATAGCCAGGAATACTGAGAGATCTCATACATTCACACATGGATCTCTGTTTTTGCCTTCCTGGAGTCATTCACTCACTTGAACCAACTGCATTTCTTTCTAGTCCTACAACATTTGCACTTGCCAGTTTTCTCTGCCTGAAACAGTCCCCCTCACCTCACAGGTGACACGCCTGATCTCTTGTCATTCTTGCCTGATCAACTGATAGCTTAACTTCAAGAGCCTTCTCCCCCAACTCATGTTTGAAGTAGCCCTTTCTCAGTGATTTCTATCCCTTCTTGTTCTTTCTTTTGACTCTTAGCATGGCTTAATTCCTTTTATTTATTGTGTGATTCCTTGTTAGAGTTTGCTGCCCTCACAAGGAGGTTCACCACAGAGAACAGTGATGAAATCTGGCATTTCCACCTACACAGAACCTACATGGAACCTGCATGCTTGGTGCTTATAAGGCAACTGAGGTTGCCACTGGAAGTCCGTGGAGTAATTCTTTTAGTTTTTGAAAACATTGAATAGAAATAACAAAACTCAGATTTTATTAAACATTTGTTATGCTGCCTCTCAGAAATAGCTCATGATAAAGCAACACAGACTGACAAAAAAAGAACACAGAATGACTCGTAGTTGGTTCTCATGATTTGCAATAATTACAATCTACAAAGTTCCCTCCAAGGCTAAATTAGTGAACACGGAGCCACTGCTTCTGGGGAATTATGCAGAGTTAGGGTCCTAAAAACCTCTGGGCACAATTTTGCCAGCTGGTCAATATATAATGTTATTGGATGTGTGCTTCTGTTTAAATGAACTTTGAGAAGAAAGTGAAAGTGTTAGTCGCTCAGCCCTGTCCGACTATGCAACCCCATGGACTGTGGCCCGCCAGGCTCCTCCGTCCATGGAACTTTCCAGGAAGAATACTGGAGTGGTCTGTCGTTTCCTTCTGTAGGGGAACTTCCCGACCCAGGGATGGAGCGATGTCTCCTGCATTACAGGCAGCTCCTTTACCATCTAAGCCACCAGGAAAGTACAAGAGAAGCCTTATTTGATACAAATTTTTTATTCATTAACATTTAACTAAACAGCAGCATCCCTCACGGTGGATTGAAGCTGGCCTCACACGCTTGTTTTCTCCATAAAGCACGTCACCGTCGTCCTGCCGTCAGGAGCACTAGATAGCACTTTGGTGTCGCTCTGGACCATGTTAAGTGGCACAATCATCAACAAAAAGCACACGAATGTGAAAAACATGTCATAAAATAGACCGTGAAAAGGACGCTTGTTTACAGTGTGAGAGCTGGGACAAGAAAGCAGAGGCTTGCTGTACTTGACTTCAGAGGGGAATTTGCGCGTGGACTGACTCAGAGGCCCTTCAGTGCCTTCCACACGCCCTTGAATAACCATGGTGAATAACCATGGGTTAATCAATAACCCAATGGGTGGGTTATTGAATAACCCAATAACATTGGGTTACAAATATGCTTCAGCTAGTAGGTGAATTCACAGACATAGAATCTGTGAATAATGAGGCTCAAATATATTTCCTTTTGGCTAAAAATGCATCATCTTAGCATGACAATAGTGTTTATTTTTTTGCTGACAAAACCACTGATAGTAGATAGCATGGGAATTTCTGGAGTTTTAATGTCTAGTCAATGAGTTTTGGGGCATGTTCCACGTTGGAAAAAATTTGCCACAACCAGGCTCATAGAAGAGAACTGATATTTGCAGTCTGGAATGAGGTTTAACGGTCCTTTGGTCCTGGTTAATCTCATCCTACTGTAACCCATTTCTTCCACAGAAATGGATTTGAAAAATATTCCACCAGACACTTCAAGATTAATTTTAGAAAACTTAATGATTTAAAGAATTGAACATTATGCAGCATAGTGTCAGAGGGATAAAGAGGGCTTGGGCCTCTTTAAAATGTAAAACATAAAAGATTTACATTTTTACTTCAATTTATCATCGAATGGCTTTGTGATCATGGGCAAATTCTAAGCTCTGTGAAATTGCAGATTTATTTATTTTTAAAATTGGGATAATACTGTCACCTCCTTCAAAAGATGTTTTAATTATCAAAGAGATCATGAAAATACTCTGTATGTAATAAAACATAAATACGCATATTCTTATATATACTTATGAGTTTGTGTGTGTGCGTGCTCAGTCACGTACAACTCTTTGTGACCCTATGGACTCTAGCCCGCCAGACTTCTCTGTCTATAGGATTCTCTAGGCAAGAATACTGGAGCGGGTTGTTGTTTCTTTCTCCAGGGGATCTTCCCCACCCAGGGATTGGACCTGTGTCTCTTGCGTCGTCAGGTGGGTTCTTTTCCACTGAGCAGTCTGGGAAGCCCACTTATGAGTGTCTGTCAGTATAAAATGTAATGCTGATTCATCTGCTATCTCCTACCTCAAAGTGGTCTCCTTTCTCCCATTCTCGGTTCCCTTAAAATATGTGCATATATGATATCTATTTTAATGAATTATACATATTTATGCATTAGATACCTAAGACAGATATTTATTTGTTTTATATATATATATCTACATATCCTCCGTCTATGTAAGAGAGACTAACGGCCGTTGGGAAGTAAGGTCTGGTTGCGGTGTGGGTGGGGGCTGGTGCAGCATGCAGGCATATGGGACGAGAGGATCTCGCGTGGGAGGACAGGGAGGAAGTGGGCTGGGTGTGACTTTAGCATGAGATGTTGGTGTCTTCTTGCTTCTCGTGAAGGGATGCAGGATCTCAAGCTTAAAGTTTACTGCGTTTTTAGCTGAATCCGATGCCCAGCGCGCTGTCAGAGGTGGCCCAAGTTTCACCCCCGTGTTCCGCCGAGGAGAGCACCGAGGTCCCCGGCAGCAGGTGGGGCCACGCTTGCAGAGCAGGACCTTCCCGCCACGTGTTCTCTGCACAGGTGGCTGGTCCCCCAGCTGCCCTCCGATCCTCTTAGGGAAACAGCGCCCTGTGATGCAAACCTGCCTCCTGAAAGCAGCGAGGCCCCAGAGAAGAAGGGGCTCTGCATGCACTTCAAATACATCCTGAGGAGGCCTGGGCCCCCCGTGCTTGCTTGGTGGTTCTGAAGCAGATGGAGGTGGGGGGAGACTGAAACCAGAGACATGGTCTCTGCAGGCTCAGGTCAGCCCTGAAAGAGAAAATCTTGTCGCCACCAGCATCTCATGCCCCCAGCCGATGAGGAGGCCTCCAAAGAGCAGAAAGGATGAGACTGGGGCTCAAAGAGAGACAGAAGCGGAAAATGCAACCAGAAGCCCGCCTGTACCGCAGACATGGCTGGCCCGGCCTCACTGAGGTCATGCAGTCCTTCCTCCTACTCTGGTCGGGCAAAAAATGGCCTCAGCTTTGTTTTCCAGAAGCAGGCCCTGCCCTCATGCAGTGCCCAGTCCCGAGACCCAGAGCCCCTGAGAGACTCTCAGGTTGTCACCCTCTCTTGCCCTTCATGGCTGGTCAACAGGTCCTATGGAAAGAACACAGATTTTAGTCCATCTGTAGCTAAACAACTAAGAAAAGCACTGAAGCTTCTGATCAACAGTTGGTACAGTTGTTAAATTGACTTAATAGAGGCTGAACTAAGGTAATATCTGTGGGATGAAGAGAAGGATAAAGATCTGAGTGATTTAAACAAAATAGAACTAACTAACCTTAGTTAGGAGATGGGGTGAGAGTACACATTAGATTTTACCCACTTAGTCTGATGAGCCTGTAGGGCCTCCTGAGAGGAGGAATTCAGTAGAAAACTTGAACCACAGGTTGAGATTTCAAAAGCAGTCTGTGCTCTGATACGGGTTTCCCAGGTGGCACTCGTGGTAAAAAACCCGCCTGCCAGTGTAGGAGACAGAAGAGATGTGGGTGCTATCCCTGAGTCATGAAGATCCTTCGGAGAAGGAAATGGCAACCCACTCCAGTATTCTTGCCTGGGGAATCCCATGGACAAAGAAGCTTGGTGGGCTACCGTGCGTGGTGTCACAAAGAGTTGGACATGACTGAATTGACTTAGGATCCACTCCTGCTCTGACATGGACTTTATTTTTTAAAAATAATTTCACATTGAACATTGGTTGTTTATTTTGTTTGCAAGGTCTGTTGGATCTTAGTTACCCATTCAAGGGTTGAACCTGTACCCTAAGCAATGACATCATTGAGTCCTAACACTGGACCACCAGGGCATTCTCTAATATAGATTTTAGAGGCGACAGCAAATTCACATTAACTGAAAGCATAAGAGGGAAAAAAGAGACTGAAGAGAAGAGCATTGCTAGGGAGGGTACTTACCTTCTGTGTTATACAGTAGATGTGACTGCCTCCCTCACACAGTGTCCTGACAGCTGGGAATGGAGTCTTTTTGAATTGTCTGTGTCTCAATACACATTTTAATAATAATCTGCTCAATTTGTTTACTCATTTATTCAAAAATATATTTGTCACATGCCTAAGATGTACCAGATCCTGATTCTGTCTCTAGAAGCATAGCAGTGAAATTGCATTTTAGAAGAAACTAATTTATGAAAGAATGAGTAAATGAATGAATGAATTGTGCATGGAGTTTTTAGATTATATTAATTAAATAAAAGAATCCCACTTTGGTAGGACCACCCCAGGGTGCTGCTGGGTCACTGGCAAAAGCTGTTGACCAATAACTCTACATGAAAGTTTCCCTTGAAAGTCACAGTGCCAGAGTCTAATTTTCAGGTCACAGCTGCAATGGAGAGAAAAGTGACCAAGTTCACGAGCTGCAGTTGGGAGTGTTCTCCTAGGGCTGCTTCTGGACCTTTCTACTCAAGTCTGCACTGATTATGCAGCTCTCTGAAGGAAAACATAACCTATGTTCAGTCTTTGCTTGCTCTTTCCTCTGTCTGAAGAGCCTTTCAATTTTTGCTTTATTGTTTTCTTTCATAATCTCTTTATGTTCAACCCCTCAGCTCAGTTTGCAGATGTGGCTGAAATCTGCTTGTCTCAAACTGGCTCTAGTAGCCGCCAAGCACACCAGCTACAAGTTTCCAAGGGCGTCTGCTTGGTGGGGGCCGAGGTTGGTACTGGTCACAGGTAAGGATAGGATAGAGGCCAAGTCGTGTGCAGTCAGCACACATTGCTGACCTGACCCCATGAGAAGGTTTGTAAAGGTTGGTTCTGGGGGATCTAAGGGACAAAAAGTCCATGTTCCACTGCCTTCATCCCTTTTATTTGTCATGGGGGGATCTTGGCTCTGCCAGCCTCCCTCCCTCTTGTCAAATGCCCTCCTCCACAAAGACCCTCTGCATGGAAAAGTGGTTCATTTGCTGTCTTCTAGTTAGGTCTATGCTTGGAGGGATTGGCAGACTTGTGGAGAGCAGGTTTGCTCCATGCTTCAGAGTTCCAGCTTTCCTCTTCTGATGGACTGCTTCCCAGATTCTGGGCTCACTTCGTGACCCCCACAACTCTATTAGTCAATCCCTTGCAATAAATACTTAAATGTAAATAACCCAATGGTTCTATTTCTCAAGTTGAACCTTGACTTATATGAAAGCCAAGCTCAAGCATATCTGCCTTACTAATCAATGAACAGATAATCTTATCTGTTATAAAAAAGATTTTCAGAAAGAAGCACAAAACAAAATAACAAATCTTACTTTATGCTGTATAAAAAGACACATGTAAAACAAAAATAATTGAGGAAGGTTGAAATTAAATCAATAGACATAGCATCATGGCACATGCAAGACTTAAGTAAGCAGTGATCTTAATGTCAGACAAGATGGAATTCACTCCATAAACATAAAATGACCTAAAGATACTATTTTATAATGCTGAACTCCACAGTGGATAAATACTAGAATCTAAATACTCGAGGGCAGGAATTTTAGTTACTTTCATTTATTGCTATATCCAAGGTCAAGGCCTGACAGTTTGTAGGTTTCAATAAATACTTTATGAATAATGATATGAAATGTTGTGAGAATTCATGCACAAAATAACATATCAGTGACATTTTAAAGAAGAAATTATGAGATACATGCTGAAATAGAAACATAATAGGAGTAAAATATATTAACTCCTGTCTCTGCTTTATCTCTCTCCAGCCATTAATCAAGTGAATAAAAAATAAATACGACTATTTCCTTTGCCTGGGTCTCCTAGGAAAAAACATAGTAAAGCATGGATTAAAATGCTGACATAGTCTCAAGCCCAAGGCTGTGAAACAGGAAAAAAGAAGGGAGTTAAAGGGAGGTTTGGGGAGATACAATAGGCCATGGTTCAGGGCCGGCCTCTCAGGGGTTTGGGCAATTGTGTTCTTTCAGTGTAGGATGTTTCTGGGGTAGATTTTTCAAGGAGAAATTATACCTCAGAAAGTTCTTGTAAGGTGAGAAAAGAGAGGAATCTCCCTGCCAGACTTCAAGTGGTCAGAATCCACCTACAGGAGCCCAGTCACCTGGCTTCCCAGGTTACATCATCCAGGGAGTCAGGGGCCACCCGGGAAGGCAGGTACCACCTGCAGAACCTTTCATCCTGAGCCCTTCACTTCGTCAAGGCTGCTGCCCATCATACATGCACTGCATTTCACCCCTTCATTGTACTCCCATCAGCCCTGTTTGTGAGGACAAGAACTAATCTGAACGGAGCACTGACAAGAGAGGAAGGAGGCGGTCGATGGAACTGAAAAAAACCCACCGGTTTATGCCCAGTATGACTACAGAAGACTTCACAGACAGAGTGCATTTGATTCCTGTAGATCAATCTCTGCTCCCTTATGGAGCTTTTCCAGGATTCATGACAAGTAGTCATATATTAGGTCAAAATAAAACTCAGTGCATTTCAAAGTGAATAATAGTAAAAGACAACATCTTTACCTACAATGCGTTAAAGTTATTAAAATAATAACTAGGAAAATATCTTTAAATTTGAAAAATCTCTTCAACATATTTCTCTTTTTATTTTTTAAATTTTAATTGGTGGATAATTACTTTACAAAACTGTGATGGTTTTTCCCATACATCAGCATGAATTGGCCATGGGTATACATATATTTGGGCATGAGTTTGAGTAAACTCCGGGAGTTGGTGATGGACAGGGAGGCCTGGCGTGCTGAGATTCATGGGGTCGCAGAGTCGGACACGGGTCGGACACGACTGAGCGACTGAACTGAACTGAACTGAACTGATACATATATTTTTCCTCCCTCCTGACCCCCCCTTCCCACCCTTTCCCTCCAGGTTGTTACAGAGCAAAAACTTCAACGTATTTCTGATGAAAATAATTAAAGAGAGATCAATGATCTATCATTGATCTAAATATATGATCAAACATTTACATACAAAAAATGAAAAAGAATTTAAAAAGTAAAAGCACAAACATTCTAAAAGAAGCACAGGGACATGACATTATAACTTTGTACAGGAAAATGGGTTTCCCCAGTTGACTCAACTGGTAAAGAACCCACCTGCCAATGCAGAAGGCACAAGAGAAGTGAGTTCGATCCCTGGGTCTGGAAGATTCCCTGAAGAAGGAACTTGCAATATACTCCAGTATTCTTGCCTGGAAAATTCCATGGACAGAGGAGCTTGGTGGGCTGTAGTCCACGGGGTTGCAAAGAGTCAGATATGACTGAGAGCGCACACACACACATTCAGAAAGACCATTGTAATACAGCTCACAATTAAAAAGTCACATGGGAAGATAATGATAAAGTTGACTAAGTGAAAAATAAGCTACAAAAAACCCTTGTGCATAAAAATAATCATATAAGCAAAGTCATAAGCAAGAAAACTGTATTTATAGTTCCCATCACAAAAAGGACTGAGATCAGTCTTACCTAAAGAACTCCAGAAAATTTTTAATGAAATGGCAAACAAAACAATGGAAACCTGAGTAAAGAATAGATGAATGCACAAGAGAAGAAATGCAAATGGCTCTTACCCATAGGAAAAGATGCTCATCTTCTCTCACAGTAGGAAACGAGTGATAAAACACAACAAGGTGCAGTTTTTCACCTCTGGGATCAGCAAAGATCAGGAATGTCACAACGTTATTGGCAGTCTGTGTCAGTGGCCAGTCAGACATGCAGGATGGGATTATTTGTCATTGAAATCCTTTTGAAGGAAAATTCAGCAATAGCACTGAGCATTACAGGTTCAGATAGCCTTGAACAAGGTCTGTGCAGTTTGGAGTTTCTGTGGATATGTTTGCAGGTATGTGAAGTGATGGATTTATAGCATTATGCTCCCCAGCACTGAGGTGATAGCAGAGTGCTGAAAACTAGCTAAGTGCCCATCAATAGACTACTATTTGAATAATTGGTGCTGCCTCTATTCATGAAATCCTATCTAGCTGTTAGGAAACATAATGACAGTGCTCTACAGGTATGTACAGAAATATTTCAAACACGTTTAACTCTCGTGCACAAAAGAAAGGAAATAAGTTTAAATTTGAATTCTTTGTGCTTAAAGAAACCCTGGAAGAATACCTGGGATATTTCATGGTCACTTGATCTTGTGTGGGCGAGCGGGTAGAAGAGTATATACACCATAACATAAACTTCTAATAAGCTTCAGAACTCTAAAATAGTTAGATGCAAGACTATTACGCAGTTAGACTGTGCCAAGGGTGTGTACCCTTGGCGAGACTCTAAATGCGAGGTAAGGATTCTGGAAGATAATCTGATAATACATTTCAAAAGTCTTAAAAACAGATATACTCTAAGGGCCCAACACATTTTTTTATAGGGGATTTTTATATAAACTAAAAAGAAATGTTATAAACCTTACAAGTCCTTATCAACACACTAATGAATTGGAATAGGGAGATATTTTCTTAAATGATGACAAGTATCTCAAGTTAAAGATCAGTGAATGGGGGGACACTAGAAGCTAAAAATCAATCAAGTGAAGTCTTATCACTGCCATTTGACTGAGTCACTAGCTGCTTGAAACAAAGAAGTAATAAAAAGTATAAAAAGTTCAAAAGCATGAGTACAATCATCTTTTGGGAGATTGCAACAATTTCATCTCTCTTTGTACCTAAAATTGAGTACAACATGAAGCAAGAGTGTGACATTTTCCCCAGTTTGATGGTCTTTTGTCCTGACATAATTTATCACATGCATCATCCTTCTGCTCACTGCTTAAAAAGCCCTTTCATCCTAAAACTCTGTTTATACCTCCATTTTCCTCCATTCCTGTATTTGTCCAGTTCTCCACCTGTCAGTGTTCAGAGTCTATATTTTTGTGTTACAATTTATATTTAGCACTCTTTATTGTTTTCAAAATTAAAAATAATTTTCCCGCATCTGATAGTTGCTCACTGTTCAGTCGCTCAGTTGTGTCTGACTCTTTGTGACCCCATGGACTGCAGACCACCAGGCTCCTCTGTCAAAGGAATTCTCCAGGCAGGAATACTGGAGTGAGTTGTCATTTCCTCCTCCAGGGGATCTCTTGGACCCAGGGATTGAACCATGTCTCCTGCATTGCAGGCGGGTTCTTCACCACTGTGTCCCCAGGGAGCCTCCCCAGTCACTGCCCATCACTTCTAACACCTGTGGGATCCAGGTCTCTACTGCCCAGCTGTGGTTCCTTGGGCTGGCGGATTGACTTCTCTGAGCAGCAGCCCTGCTGTCCTCAGAGTCTGCTTTGTAGGAAGTGCTCTGCACACCAGAGGATCCCTGGGCTTAGATCCGGTGTCCTTGTTTCCAGTGCAGACTCTGACTGCCCTGAGGGCCATGCCCTTGACTCCCGGCACGTCCCATGGATCCAGCAGCAGGAGGAGGCATGCGGGCGTCTCTTCTCAGCCCTTCCAGCTCCTGCAGCATTTTGCAGAGGAGCCAGGGAACTGAGCACGTGGTTGAGAGCCTTTGACCCCAGACCTTCCTGCTGCCTTCCAGCAGGTAAGGGAGGACCAGCAGCCTCTGCCTACCGGGAGGGAGGTTACCCTTTGGTCGTCAGGCTGGGAGGATGGATCTGATGACCCTCGTTCCCGCTGCTGTTCTCCCATCCTCACACCCCTCTGCACTCACCTCCACACTGGACCCTGCCTCCTGCCCCCTCTCTCTGAATCTCTCGACCACAGAATCCCTCCCTCTGCCAAAACTACCAAGGCAAGTTCACTGTCCATTGAGCTCTAGGCTGACGTATCTCCACTGCTCAGCACCCTTCCTTTGTAGCAACATCGAGAAAATTAGGGTTAGGGTTAGGGTTAGAAGGCCAGAAGGCCAGAAGGAGTCCTCTGGAGAGGAGGTGGAGGGCAGTGGATAGAACAGAGAGGAGGCGAAGAGGAGTCTGTGTGTGTGTGTGTGTGTGCTTCATGTGGGCTCATGGGGGGATCTGAGCCCTGCTTTTACCCCTGCAGCCCAGTGCTAGGTAACTGCAGGTCCAGCTTCACTGAAAGCAGCCCAAGCAGAGCCTCTCATGAAGTTGGTTCCTTAACAGGCAGGGATCAGGCTCCATGCACTTGGTTGTTGGGTTTGTTCCTGAGTGACCCTCAGTTCTCAGCCATGCAGACCAACCATGCCTGCCTCCCATGCACCCCTCCCCAACTCCCCAACACTTATGCCCAACTCAGGCTCCTGGGAGTCTCCTGTAGATCTGAAGAACAAAGTAAAACCATTTGGCTAAAAATGTAAAGAGTGCATGCACTGGTGCTCACTCATTCATTGGGTCCAACTCTTGGACTGCAGCATGCCAGGCTTCCTGGTCCTTCACTATCTCCTGGAGTTTGTTCAAACTCATGTCCGTTGACTCAATGATGCCATCCAACCTTGATATAGACGATTTTTGACTCACTGGGCAATTTTTTGATGCTGATAAACTTCATAGGTGTATCAATTCAGTTCAGTTCAGTCGCTCAGTTCTGTCTGACTCTTTGCAACCCCATAAACCGCCACATGCCAGGCCTCCCTGTCCATCACCAACTCCCGGAATCTACCCAAACCCATGTCCATTGAGTCGGTGATGCCATCCAACCATCTCATCCTCTGTCATCCCCTTCTCCTCCTGCCTTCAATCTTTCCCAACATCAGGGTCTTTTCAAATGAGTCAGCTCTTGGCATCATGTGGCCAAAGTATTGGAGTTTCAGCTTCAACATCAGTCCTTCCAATGAACACCCAGGACTGATCTCCTTTAGGATGGACTGGTTGGATCTCCTTGCAGTCCAAGGGACTCTCAAGAGTCTTCTCCAACACCACAGTCCAAAAACATCAATTCTTTAGTGCTCACCTTTATAGTCCAACTCTCACATCCATATGTGACTACTGGAAAAACCATAGCCTTGACTAGATGGACCTTTGTTGGCAAAGTAATGTCTCTGCTTTTTAATATACTGTCTAGGTTGGTCATAACTTTCCTTCCAAGGAGTAAGCGTCTTTTAATTTCATGACTGCAATCACCATCTGCAGTGATTTTGGAGCCCCCAAAAATAAAGTCAGTCACTGTTTCCCCATCTATTTCCCATGAAGTGATGGGACCAGATGCCATGATCTTAGTTTTCTGAATGTTGAGCTTTAAGCCAACTTTTTCACTCTCCTCTTTCACTTTCATCGAGAGGCTCTTTAGTTCTTCACTTTCTTCCGTAAGGGTGGTGTCATCTGCAAATGTGAGGTTATTGATATTTCTCCCAGCAATCTTGATTCCAGCTTGTGCTTCTTCCAGCCCAGCGTTTCTCATGATGTACTCTGCATACAAGTTAAATAAGCAGGGTGACAATATACAGCCTTGACATACTCCTTTTCCTATTTGGAACCAGTCTGTTGTTCCATGTCCAGTTCTAACTGTTGCTTCCTGACCTGCATACAGGTTTCTCAAGAGGCAGGTCAGGTGGTCTGGTATTCCCATCTCTTTCAGAATTTTCCACAGTTTATTATGATCCACGCAGTTAAAAGCTTTGGCGTAGTCAATAAAGCAGAAATAGATGTTTTTCAGGAGCTGTATCATGTTTCTAAAAAGATGGAAAGAGACATAGCAAAACTAGGTATGATTGACTAACAAGATCTGGGAAATAGGGTTGATTCTTTTTTCCCCAGAATTATTTTGCCTACAAGAAAACAGAAATATTCTAGATAGAGGATAGTTGAAGTGGGAATGATCAGTATTTCTCTAGGCCCTTCTGTCAGCCCATTGGTCAGGCCTTTCAGTGTATAAATTAGTTTAACGTGTGTACAGAAATAGTTCTCAGAGTTGGGTTTGCTTGATGTGCAATTATAATAATTCCATAGGTTCAAATTTCCTTCTTTGCAAGTAAAATAATAAAAGGGAACATATGTAAGTTTTTAAAGTGGAATCTCCTGGGGGGCGGGGGAGAAAAAAACAAGCCGCCACGTCAATTTTATGCCTTTTTTTTCCCCCAAGTATTTTGGACTGTGAAACAAGAACATCTTCCAAAATCACATTAGTTGAAGCCTTGGGTGGTTGTGGAGGGAAGGCCAGGAGAAATGTTCCAGTGAGCGTTGCCTTCCTGACGCTGATGTTACATTACTCACACCCCATCTGACTCGTGTCATACATTCTCCACCTGCCAGGAGGTCTCCATGTTCTGATGCTGCTACACTCATTGCAGGCTGGAGGGCTCGGTGAGCGACCATCAGCGGGTAAATTATACCCGCGTGGACTCTGAAGATTCCCCCCACACCAAGGACCCTCAACAACAGACTTAAAAGTGAAAATGAAGTTCCTCAGTCGTGTCCAATTCTTTGTGAACCCATGGACTGTAGCCTACCAGGTTCCTCCATCCATGGGATTTTCCAGGCAAGAGTACTGGAGTGGGTTGCCATTTCCTTCTCTAGGGGATCTTCCCGACCCAGGGATTGAACCCGGGTCTCCCGCATTGCAGGCAGACGCTTTACTGTCTGAGCCACCAGGGAAGTTACCTGAAGGGTAACAGACTACTGTTATCAACAACAGACTACTCACTTTTATCCCATGTTGCTCCACAGGTATTTGGAGAGAAAAGCTAAGTCATCACTACGAGAGGTAAACAAGGATTGGGGACACAGCGGAGAAGACTCCGCACAGGTGAGAGGGTGTCCTGTGGGCTTGGGAGCCAGCAAGAGGGAAAGGAAGGTGAGGAACTCAAAACTCAGGGGCTGGGAGGACAGACCAGCGATCCCCACGTTATGTTGCCATGTGCCCAAACACGGGAGAGGATTGCAAGAGGGTGGGAAAATGCATGGCTGCGTGTTAAGGTTTTACTAAGGGACGGACAACCAGTAATGCCGAGTCCTTGCCTGAGATGCTTACCCTTTACCAGCAAAATTAGGACGGTTTCTCATGTAAAATCTTAGGCCTGCTATTCTTCATGAATTTCCCCAGGCCATTAACTTCATCGAATATTATTAAGTGGCTCCAACTCCACATTGTCACAACAGTTGTTCATTTATCAGTCACTAAGTCATGTCCCACTCTTTGTGACCCCATGGACTGCAGCACTCCAGGCTTCCCTGTCCTCCGCTATTTCCTGTAGTTTGCTCAAGTTCATGTCCATTGCATCGGTGATGCTATCTAACCATTCTTATCCTTCAGCGTTAGTCCTCCCACAGAGTATTCAGGGTTGATTTCCTTTAGGGTTGACTAGTTTGATCTGTTTTCTGTCCAAGGGATTCTCAAGAGTCTTCTCCCACACCACAATTTGAAAGCACCAATTCTTTGGCATTCAGCCTTTTTTAAGGTCCAGCTCTCACATCCGACCTGACTATTGGAAAAACCATAGCCTTGACTAGATGGACCTTTGCCAGCAAAGTTTTATCTTTGCTTTTTAATGTACTGTCTAGGTCTGTCATGGTTTTCCTTCCAAGAAACAAGCACCTTTTACTTTCAAGGCTGCAGTCACCATCCGCAGTGATTTTGGAGCCCAGGTAAAGAAAATCTGTCACTTGCTTCTACTGTCATAACAGGTTCAACTACAAAAATGGATTTCCAGTCTACTACATGTCAGCCACTGTTCTAGGTGCCAAGGATACAACAGGAAATAGAAGCTAAGTCCCTACTCTTCTTAGCATACTGCCTAGTAATGGGAGGTAGCTGAGATAAAACAATAAAAAAGAATGTATGCATCATGTCAGGGCTTGATCAATGCTGAGGATTACAATAAAGCAGTGTAAAGAGAGAGACAGTCTTGTGGATGCTATTCTGATCAGGTTAGGTGGGCATGTTCTCTCTGATTAGTGGACTTTGAGAAAAGACTTGGAGAAAATTGACTGGAGGAATACGCAGATGTATGCAGGGAGTGGGTTCCAAGCAGAGCAGACAGCAGTGCAAAGGCCCTGAGCCTGGATGCTGCTGGGCGGTTCTGAAGGAGTCAGGTCTGGGTGTCTGGAGGATCAGCGAGGGGAGGCTGGTAAGCAGGTGGCTCCTGGTGGAAAGGCAGCTTGTGAGAGGCAGCATGTGCAAAGATTAAATGGATTATAAGATGATTTTATGCAAGGCATTAATGCTTACATTAATAGAACTTATTAATTGAAAACTGTATTAATAGTAATTGAAAAGACTGTTGCTGGAGCTAAAGCTCCAATACTCTGGCCACTTGATGCAAAGATGAAAAAACCCTGATGCTGGGAAAGATTGAGGGCCATGGGAGAAGGGGGCGGCAGAGAATGAGATGGTTGGATGGCATCACTGACTCAATGCACATGAATCTGAGAAAACTCTGGGAGAGGATGAAGGACAGGGAAGCAGTCTATGGGGTTGCAAAGAGTCAGGCGTGACTTATCAACTGAAAACCACCAACAAAATCATAAATGAAAGAAGCATGGAGATCACATGAAATGAGTCTTTTTCCAAGTTATTAGAAAATTGCTTCAATAAGAAAAAGGAAACAGAACAATAATGATCGATAAAATTAACAAGACTCTCTGAAACAGGGCCCTGCTACCAAATTATTGCTTCCGGAATCCAAATGCACCTTTTCAATACATGCTCTGTGGTACTGGGAGAATTCCTCTGTGTTCCTTTTGAAGTCAGCCCCATGTGAGCCTTCTCTGTAGAGGGCTTGGAGGAACACTGTATAGAGGAGGCTTCCAGAAATTTCCTGAGGGGGAGTTTGCTTTGGCCATGTGGATATAAGGACCCCCAGGAGAGGTCAGAAACCGAAACCCCTGGCCTGGTCCCCAGCACTTCCTGCCTTCCCGCAGCCACCTCTGGACCTTGGCCTGACAGTGACCTTTGCATGACCCTTTTAACATGAAAACTAGGCAGTTCTTTTGAACTTCTGTATTGTTTACTTCAAATTCAGGTCTTCCATCTAACCTAGACTCTGAGTTACTAAGACAAATCATTTTGTTTTTCTGTTTTTTGGTTTTTTCCCCCACTTTGGATTTCCTAGACCAAAGGTCAGCACACTATGCTCTGCAGGTCAGATCCCACCTGTCACCTGATTTTGTAAATAAAGTTTTATTGGCACTCAGTCACACCCATTTGCTCAGGTGCTGCCCATGGCTGCCCGCCAACAGCGGCAACGAGTAGTCTCCAGAGACCATTGGGCCAAGAAAACACTTACTCCCTGACCTTTAAAGAACAAATTTGCCAGGCCCTGCCCTAGGTCATCATAACATTCTTTACAGTTTCAGACAAATGAAGGAAATTAAGTGGATTAATGCCCATAAAACTACCCCATCAATACTCCACAATGACAACGAGATGTGGAACAACTTCCCTTCCATACAGCCCAGCAAAGAGACTGCCTAAGCTCTTCAGAGAACTTACTAGAAGGAAACTAAACTGTGATTAGGATGGATTTTCCAAGCTTTAGAAAAGCTTAGCTTTGTTTGAAAGGAATCATTATTTGTGGTGGAAGAGAAGGCAGCCTGCCAGGGGAAAAGAGATTCCTTCTTCATAAACAAAAGGCTTTCAAAGTGAAACCTGAGTCAGGCAGACCACGTGTCTGTGTCCTCCGAGGTCCTCAGGGCACCAGGGAGGCAGCTGCGGCCGGAATCAGGAGGCCTGGGTGGGGAGGGATGGGACTCCACCGCTCACCAGATGGGTGGCCTGGGGCAACTTCTGCAAAAGTCTCTAACATCTTACTCTTTTCATTTATAAAATAAAGGATTTAAATAAAGAGTTGCTAAACCAAGACAAGAACCAAAATAACCTGGGCAGCTCTTTAGAAACATTGATTCTGAAATATATCCTTGTTGTTGTTGCTCAGTCGCTAAGTCGTCTCCGAGTCTTGGCAACCCCGTGAATGACCGCGCGCCAGGCTTCTCTGTCTTTCATCATCTCCCGGAGTCTGTTCAAACCATTGTCCATTGAGTCCGTTATGCCATCCAACCATCTCACCCTCTGTTGTCCCTTTCTCCTCCTGCCTTCAATCTTTCCCAGCATCAGGGTCTTTTCCAATGAGTCAATTCTTCATATCAGGTGGCCAAAGTATTGGAGCTTTAGCATCAGTCCTTCTAATGAATATCAAGGGTTGGTTTCCTTCAGGATTGACTGCTTTGATCTCTTTGCTGTCCAAGACTCTCTAGAGTCTTCTTCAACACCACAATTCAAAAGCATTAATTCTTCACCACTCAGCCTTTTTTATGGTCCAACTCTCACATCCACATCTGCCCATGACTACTGGAAAAACCATAGCTTTGGCTTATGCACCTTTTTTGGTAAACTAACATCTCTGTTTTTTAATATGCTGTCTAGGTTTGTTGTAGCTTTCCTTCCAAGGAGCAAGCATCTTTTAATTTCATGGCTGCAGTCCTTGGAGTTTCTGATTTTATAAATCAGAAGAGGGACCCAGGAGCATGATTCTAGGAAGCAAGTCAGGCTTCAAGAGGCAGCATGGACTCCACGGGCCAACATAAGGGCATCTCGGAGTTAGAGGCTGAGTCCTTCCAAGTCAATAACCTGATCCTGCCTCCTACACACAGCTCTGGGGCAACACACACTAACACACAAACACACGCCATTAAGCTTCCTCTTTCCTTATATCTTGGGTTTCCATATTTATGGGAAAAGCAATGTACGTGTAATTAAAGTGACCCTTCTTGAGGGTACTTGGTATTTCAGGAGGCCCCCATCCCAAACTTATCTCTTCTGCATGTTTCATTAAAATCATAAGGCCCCTCACTGGCGGGGCAGCCACAGTCCCTGCTGACACAGGACCTGGGAAGGAGCCAGAAGGTGAGTGAGAGCCGCTGGCTTTCCTGTGCACCTGTGTTCTGGCAATTTCCAAAAACGTGTTGTGCTTGCTTACATCAGTGAGAAACGTGAGGCCTCAGTTTCAACTCCAGTGCTTGGCATTTTCCAGTTTGTGTTGTCTGTTTATGGCTTGCTGACTTAAGAAGGTGAATCGTTTCTGATGGAATTTGGTGTCCTGAGTCAAGGCCCACCGACAGCCCAGAAGATGAGTTTGTCCCTTTCTCCCAGGCTGAAACAATTGGGCAATTGCCTAATTTTCAAGTGGGATTAACTCTGAACAGATTGTCATGCATTTTAGTACGTAAGTAGAGGTTAGAGACGCATGCGATTCCATGAAACGAGGCGACAAAGCGTGTATAAAAAGAGGTTTAAACAGCAGACGTGAGCCATTTCTGCGCACCTAGGGAGGGAAGGTAGGAAGGCTGAGAGACGTGTCCTCGTTTTGAACAGCCTCTCTCTCCCTCTGCCTTGCTGGTTACCTTAACAATTTAAGCTGCAATTGTGTTAGTTAAGTCAGTTTCGCTTAATTAGCAAGATGATTCCATAAATGAGACCCACACCACAAGGCTGTCTGACGGTATGTTCAGAAACTTCACTTAGTCCGCTTTTCTGGTTCCTTAATATATTTAAAAACAGACGGTGCTACCGGACCTCCAGCTCTAGAGCTTTCCCCACAGCCTTTGGGTCAATAGTCCCCTCTATTCGGAATGGTCTCGGGGAGAAGGATCAAAGCCTGCGACTCCCCCCTGGCAGCAGGAACCGAGTTTCTGTTCTGCTTTCTCATGTTTAACCTGGGGCATCATGAGCACCTGCTCGCAACGCAGAAGAAGGAAATGTGACCTCGGGCCTGGGGCAGTGACCTGCACACCATGGTCCGAGAGCTGTGGTTCGTGTACTCAAGCACCTCATAGGTTAATGGAGAAACTGATCTGTAAAGGAATGATTAAAACGTGTAGTATAAGTGCTACAGGATTAGTTTTAACATTCTTTATTTCTATTATGCAAGCGAAGGACCCTCCTCAAGTAAGAATGTGTAGGAAAGACCGTGGGCTTCCCTGGAGGCTCAGTGGTAAAGAATCCGCCTACAATGCAAGAGATGCAGGAGACGTGCATTTGATCCCTGGGTTGGGGAGATCCCCTGGAGGAGGGCATGCAACCCACTCCAGTATTCTTGCCTGGAGAAGCCTGTGGACGGAGGAGCCTGGCCGGCTACAACCCACGGGGTTGCAAAGAGTCAGACAGGACTGAAGCAACTTAGCATGCAGGCCAAATTGCACTGGTAAGCAGTCCATTCTACATCCTCCTCATTTCCTATGAGGAACAAGGAGGCTGATGCAGGGCAGGAGGGAGTGTTAGCCCAAGGCCCTGCTGGGCTTCAAGCAGTGTGGCAGTGAAAGAAACACAGGTACGTGGTCAGAAAGGTGATGGGAGTCAGAAACTCTGCCTGGGTCTTCATGGACACACTCTCGCTTCTTGCTCTTGGTTCCCTGGAGGTGTCACCCATCTGAAATGCTACCGTGAGAATTAAGGGAAATGACACAGGTGACTCGGTTGATCAAGGACCACTAGTTTTATTCCTTTGTTCAAAATACAGAGCAAGGCCCTTAACAAGTAGGTCCCTTCGGTCTCCCTTTGCCAAAGGACCACGGGATGCAATGGTTCACAGTGATCGATGGGGTTCAAATCCCAGCCCCTCCCATACTGGCTGTGTGTACATTCTCTGATCCTTCATTTCCTCCCCTGTGTAAAATGGGGAAGTTAGTTGTATTTCTCTCCTAGTGTCACGAAGGTGATGCGGGTCAATATATAGACATAAAGTGCACACAGTGGTGTCAGGCATGTATCAGCTGCCACTGGTCCTTTCTTGGAAACATCGATGTGTTGCCTTTTCCCCTTGCAGAAGTCACAGTTAGTAAAGACTATCTGAGACAGAAAGGGACCCATCCATGCCTTAGTCCTTACCCAAGTCTGTGACCATTTGGGGATGGATTTCTGCCAAGACCACTTGTGTCCATGGATACACAGAGCTCCCTCTGGCTGGGACTGATTCAAGGCAGCAAAGGACCCCGTCCCTACCCGTGGTCTCTGGTCCTATATGCAGGCCCAAGATACATATTAAACCTGGAGCGGCCTTAGAGGCCACTTGTCCCGGCCCCTCAATCCCTACAGAGGCCGAGACCTCCTGAGATGGCAGGAGGGTTCGTCACTGGCCAGCCTTGTCAGAGCCTGGGCTAGAATCCGTGTCTCGTCCCTGCCGGCTGCTCTTTCTGGGACCCAGCAAGAGACACGATAGAAGGAACAATCGACGGAAAGACCATGAACTTGGAGTCAGAAGGCCAGGTCCACGTCTTGGCTCCTCTAACATGTCACCTGACTGTCTTTACCCAATGCCTGAACATATTAACTCCTTTCTCACGGAGCTGCTTGGAGGATTAAACAAGGTTCTGTGTGTGAAAGCACCTGGCTCGAAGCAGGTGCTTAATGAATGTTCCTTTCTTCCCCATTGCGGCAGAACTTGTATATTTATAGACACTTGGATGCAGGAGAGAGACCCAGCATTCGCAGAGGTTTCTGATGGTGCAGCTGGCCCCGCGCCTGGGCTCAGAGGTGCACACAGGTGAGTGCCTTAAGGCAGTGACCCTGAGCAGATTCTGAACTTCGGAGCAAAGAGAGCAATGGGATCACTTTTTTTTTTTCCAGGAACGCAAACAAACTGGCTAGGACGCTGTGAGAAAGGGAAGGTAGGTTGTGAAACCCACAGGTGGCCCTGAGCAGCGCGGTGATGAGAGTCAATGTTGAGGCTGTTTTCCTCTGGGCTGTGCCCGCTGCCAGGTTCATGGGGCTGCAGCCAAGTCAAACAGGGCTCCCCGCAGTCAGGGATGCACTTGCCCCAGGCGCTCCGGGATGTGGCACTGGGCTCCTGGGTCAAACGTTCGCCCCTTGTCACCGGGAGGCTGTGCACCTGTGTGGCCGTGAGGCGCCAGCTGAGAAACCATCCCCTCTGTTCCCCAGAAAAGCTCCCCGGTTTGCATTTTCTTTAAAACATCGAGCGCTAACTGAACACCAAGTCCTCAGCCAAGTCTAAACATTTGCCTTGGCACGCGGCCATCCTAACACAAGGCCCCAACGCGGTCCCAGGCTGACGTGCCTTAGAAGAGCTTCACAAGGTGAAATGCTGTGGGATCGTAAATATGCCAGGTAGACGGCTGAAGCTAGAGATTAGAATCAAAGCCTGAGTTATTAAATCCCAGGAGAAGTCAAGAAGAAGCAAACCAGTTTCCCAGCATCCTGGGAGCCCCGTTACACTCAGAACACTTCCTGTCACCCACTGCATGCTTGGCGACCCGTTCCCTCTGCTGGGCCCTCCTGCTCCTGCTAAAGCTTCCCAGCAGGGCTCAGGTATTACACCTCTTTGTTGGGGCACAAACTGAGGCTCACAGGTGACAGCTGCTTAGCACAAGGTCACAGAGCTAATACGTGATGGAGCCAGAATTTAAGTAAGGTTGATTTAATTAAAAAAAAAAGCTTAAGTTGTTTTCACTAAATTCATGCCAGGAAACCAAGGTAAGTGAAAAGAAATTAAATATCCTCATGAGATAAGAGGCTTAACAAAATGAACGGAAGTGGGGATTTCTCTTTAGAAGGCTGCGAACAAACGGCATTGGTCTTGACTCCGACAGGAGACAAAAGTTCAGGCTTCAGCTTATCACCTGTGGTTCCTCTTCCCACATCCTGTGCCCTCACTGATTGGATTCTTCTCTAATGTGTTCCCCAAGGCATTTCATGTCTCCTTTGCCTTGCTGTTTCTTCTGCAAAGAATGCCTTTTGAAATCTGAAACATCCTTAATTCTCCTGTCTTCAGGACAGATCTCTGACTCTTGCAGGTGATTCTGAGAACAGTAAGTTCAGTTTTGTCTGGTTCTTCTCTTAGGAAGAATGCAGATCCCCGAGTCCTGCTTCTAGAAATTCTGATTTGCGCAGCCTAGAGTGGACCCCAAAATATCTATCTGCATAAACATTCAGATGATTCTGATTCAGAAGATCTGCGGGCCAAGCTTTGAGGAACACAGCCTAAATGCATGGCTTCTTTCCCATTAGAAATGTTGTAGTTCTTGTTCTTATTTTAGTTGTCTCTATATGTTTGTTCTTACCGCTTTCGTCTTCATGCAGGGGCTGTGCCTTGTCAATTTTTTTTTTATTCTTCTAGAGTCAGACACTTAGTAAAGACTTCATAAATATTTATTGGACTGAACTTATTACCATCTATTTAACAGAAAGACACTATTTTGTAAATATTATTTTTGTGCCTTTTTCCCTTTGTAACAGGTAAAGAGTAAATTTAGGGAAGCGTTGGGGGAAAATGAAGACAGCAAATGTGAGGACTTCCCCAGTGGTCCAGTGGTTAGGACTCCATGATTCCACAGCAGGGGGCCCAGGATCAATTCTTGATTGAGAACTGAGATCCCACAGCTGTGCAGAGTGGCTGAAGGAAAAAAAAAATCAGCAGGTATGTACAGGCGAGAAAATAAGGATGCCGGAAGGGAGTTCAGTGAGGACATTCCTTCATCTCCCAGAGTCCCAGGGGATAAGCAAGGCAATATCGTTATTCAGAGCAAAAACGGAAAAGGTGCCAAGATGCAGGTTTTAGTTCTATCTTTTGATGCCAACTGACTTTTAAAGATACTCAGCCCTGGATGGTTTGGAAAGCAATCTACATGGAGATGAGAGACTGAATTACATGGGCTCCTTGAGGATGATGGACCCTAACTGGATGAGATATAGCCATTTAGGTCTCTTGGAAGTTCATGCATTTATACTTTAAGATACTTTAATGTATCTGTGGATAAGGAAATGGCAACCCACTGCAGTATTCTTGCCTAGAGAATTCTGTGGACAGAGGAGCCTGGTGGGCTGCTGTCCGTGGGATCACACAGAGTCGGCCAGGACTGAAGTGACTTAGCATGCATGCATGCATTGGAGGAGGAAATGGCAACACGCTCCAGTATTCTTGCCTGGAGAATCCCAGGGACAGAGGAGACTAGTGGGCGCCATCTATGGGGTCGCACAAAATCAGACACGTCTGAAGAGACTTAGCAGCAGCAGCAACAATGTATGTGCAAACACTTCCAGTATGATAACCTAAGCTTGGCCCCGGCTCAAAGCCACCTAAAATCCTTGTGCATTTAAATTCACTAAATTTAGAGCTCAGAAGTGAATGAAAGACTTGGCCAAAACAGGGCTTAGAGGATTCTAATATACTATAAGTTTGGGAATCCATTCCCTCCCCAGGGGGCTTTAGAAACCTTACCCTGAATCACCAGCACAGCCTCCCTTGCCCTCATTCTCTTCACGTGGAGATGTAATCTATAGATGATTATAGTCTAAGCATGTCCTGTTCATTCCTTAAAGGAGTATTCCTTTTTGAAACCCTCTCCAGACCAGGGAGACTTTCCTTTACTCAAATAACTATTTGGCCATGTTCTCCCTCCTCCCATCTTTCTCTTCTTTCTCTTACTCTTGGAATGACTTTTAACTGACAAACTTAGAGGCAAACTCAAATATCTTTATATCCCATAAGATTATTCCACAAGAAGGTTCCAGTGAGGATGTTGCTAAGAGTTCATTTGTAGTCATAGAACTGAGGTATAAATATCCACGGGTGGGTGGACCATATCTTCATTTATTTACTCAGCAAGAAAGGAGACCATAAATATCACACTTCATGTTTCTTCAGTATTCAACAAGACAGCCATTTTTGGTTAGACAACTCTTACTATCTCACTGGATGCAAGGAATCCTGAGGCCAGAGTTGGAAAGCAGAGGTTTGAACACTTAGGCCTTTAGAGCACTCAGCATTGACTAAGGTTCTATCATAAGTCTATGGGGATGCCGCAACTCGGTACCTCTTCAATACTCTACTTGTTAAGTAAGAACAAATAAACAAAAAATCAGCACCTGTTATGTGTCAGGCATTCTGAATGGTGCTGGGAAATATGATTTTTCTCTTTAAGACCTCACTATCTATTTGGTATCATCTAAATTAATTAACTATTTCCCAGGTAGTTCTAGTGGTAAAGAATCTACCTGCCAGTGCAGTAGATATGGGTTCAATCCCTAGGTTGGGAAGATCCCCTGGAGAAGGAAATGACAACCCACTCCAGTATTCTTGCCAGGAGAATCCCACGGACAGAGGAACCTGGTAGACTAGAGTCAGTGGAGTTGCGAAGAGTTGAACAAAGCTGAAGCTACTTAGCACACACGCACAATGTAATGAACAATTTTAATAAAGCCAGACATTGTTCTGAATCAAACAGTAATGTCTGTTTCAGCATAAATGTCTATCAACAACATATGTGTCTAACAATAGCATTTCACATGATTGAGACCATACCTTTGCATTTCCTAAGTCTTGACAGTAAATGCATATAAATGGCATGCCAAATATGGTAATAATCATTAGAAAGTTAATACTCCATCTTTCCAATTTCTCATATGTTACTTCATCAGTAATTTAATAAGCACTGACTTTCAGTGGAGTCGCTGCTCTATGCTAAGAGAGATGGGGATTAGGATAATTTAAAAATAACCTTCCCCTTTTTAAGAGAAACTCAAAATTTAGTTGGAGAGGCAGGCATGTGGCTCTAATGAAAAATTATAAAGCGAATATTAGCATATCATATCTGGAGAGTCAAATTGGACTATCTAAGCTAGCTGTGTGTGTTAGTCACTCAGTCATGTCCAACTTTCTATGACCCCATGGACAATAGTTGGCCAGGCTCCTGTGTCCATGAAATTCTCCAGGCAGGAATACTGGAGTGAGATGCCATTCCCTTCTCCAGGGTATCTTCGGAACCCAGGGATAGAACCCAGGTCTCCAGTGTTGCAAGAAGATTCTTTACCATCTGAGCCATCAGGGAAGTCTGTTCTAATCTTGCTGGTGCATCTGAAAGGAAAGAAGCACCTCTGGTTCTTTCTTCACCCACAGAAGATTCAATTCCTCCTTTTTTTGAGACCAAAGTTGAGGGTTCAAGTTTGCTTTGATTTTGCACTACTTCAGATTGATCCCTAATTATTCCTCGAAGATCCCACACCCAGGGAGAGCCTGCAGAGTCCGGAAAGATGTGCCTCTGTGGATCTGATCATCAGAGAATTTATGAAATTATTCAAAACCTCCCACATTTCTGACAGGATAAAAGCTAAGTCGCTGGCTTGCGATTCCTGATCTTGTCTCTAGTGACTCCTCATTCTTCACCTCCTGCCCCTCCTCAGACTGGCTTGAACCATCTTTGGAACTCATCTATTAAACAACCACCCAGCAGATATCATAGACATAGGGCCTCTCTGCCTGAAATGCACAAAAGCCTCCACTTCCGTCTGCTTGTCCAGTTCATCCTTCAGGTCTCATGTCTGTGCTGTCTTCTTCAGTCCCTTGGGCATAGTGTGGTTTTTCCTCCTTCATGCTCTCTCTACTCCCTGTGTGACTCTGCACTGTACTCTCGCCTGCTAACTTACTGTCTGCTTCACCTTTACATGTTTAGGAACAAGCTTGTGAAGATTCTTTCCTTCATCACTGCATCCACACAGTAGGTGCTCATTAGGACTTGGTGAATCAATAAACTTCCCTTCATTCTTGATTTTACAAGCTTCAGTTCAGTTCAGTCACTCAGTTGTGTCCAATTCTTTGCAACCCCATGAACCACAGCACACCAGGCCTCCCTGTCCATCAAAAACTCCTGAAGTCCACCCAAACTCCTGTCCACTGAGTTGGTGATGCCATCCAACTATCTCATCCTCTGTCATCCCCTTCTCCTCCTGCCCTCAATCTTTCCCAGCATCAGGGTCTTTTCAAATGAGCCAGCTCTTTGCATCATGTGGCCAAAGTATTGGAGTTTCAGCTTCAACATCAGTCCTTCCAATGAACACCCAGGACTGATTTCCTTTAGGATGGACTGGTTGGATCTCCTTGCAGTCCAAGGGACTCTCAAGAGTCTTCTCCAACACCATAGTTCAAAAGTATCAATTCTTTGGTGCTCAGCTTTCTTTATAATCCAACTCTCACATCCATACATGACTACTGGAAAAACAATAGTCTTGACTAGACCCCTGACCTTTTGAGATTACATTCCAACAGAATTTCTGCCTCTGCTTCTGGCAAAACAGCATTTTTCGTGCATCCCCTCATTCATTCATATAACAAAAATTAACATGTACTTACTGTGTGCCAGCTATTTCCACGAGCGATTCCCATGTAAAATGTAATGAAATTTTCACAAAATTTCTATGAGGAAATCATTATTTCTTTTCCACTTATGGAAAAAAAAAAAGAGACACAAAAAAGTTAACTAATCTTTGAGGATTCTTTCAGCTGTAGTCAATAAGAAGACAGTTCATATTAGATGAAACAGTAAAACAATTTTTTTTTTAATCAAATAACTAATTTCAGAGAGAAGAAAAACTTCAGAGTAGGATGTTACTGTTTTCATCAACTGCAAATAAGGTTCAAGTTTTTTGCCACCCTGGTCTGCTGTCCATGTTACTGACTTTACCCCAAACTCCCAACCCACTGCATTCTAAACAGGGCTGCTAATAACACTCAGGGCTCTTTTGCTTTGTTCACATACAGTGGTAGAGAGAGAGAGATAGAGATAGCAAAAAAAGAGAGAGAGATAGAGAGTGTAGACTTTCTTAAAAAGCCTCCAGCAACCTTTTCTTCATAATTCATTAGCCCAGATTTTGTCATATGCCCAATATGAATTAATTAATTGCCAAAGGCAATGCAATTACTCTTAGAACAATCATTCCCATAGCTTGATCTGACCTCAGTTCTCCAACTTACTTTGCATCAACAAAGTACAAGAATAGGTAATGGAGAATCATCCACAGTACTCTCCATGGATAACAGCAAGGAGTGGGAAGAACCAGAATGTTAATATATGTCTCAGGAGCTCCAAGAGTCAGAACTGAGGAAGTGGATCTTGTCATCTCCGAAGAAAAAAATAGCTCAGACATGAAAAGCCAAATTTTCAGAATCTGGAAGGAGGAAATAATGTGGAAGAGAATGAAGAGGACCTGGAAGAAGCTTAAGAGCCCAGGACCATTGACCTGAGCTCATGGGAGAGAGATGCAGCAGCTCTTTTTAAATAAATTCTTACGTGATGCAAAAGTGGTGAGGCCATGAGAACTCTGCAGGAAATTTTTCAATAAATATATAGTTTTTATCATCAGCTGAATTTTGAAGGGGATTTATTTGGCTAGACTCACTCTGTGTTGGATATATGTAAATAGGTATCTGCACATAGATTTGATGCTTTTGAACTGTGGTGTTGGAGACTCTTGAGAGTCCCTTGGGCTGTAAGGAGATCCAACCAGTCCATCCTAAAGGAAATCAGTCCTGAATATTCATTGGAAGGACTGATGCTGAAGCTGAAACTCCAACACGTTGGCCACCTGATGCGACGAACTGACTCATTAGAAAATACCCTGATGCTGGGAAAGATTGAAGGCAGGAGGAGAAGTGGATGACAGAAGATGAGATGGTTGGATGGTATCACTGACTCAATGGATATGAGTTTGAGTAAGGTCTGGGGGTTGGTGATGAACAAGGAAGCCTGGTGTGCTGCAGTCCATGGGGTCACAAAAAGTCGGACATGACTGAATGACTGAACTGAACTGAATCTGTATGTAGAAACTGTAAGAACCTTTTTATTTTTTGCTTTCAAAATAGAATATGTTAAAAAATAGAAGTATATTATTTTATTCACTTTCTGGATTTTGGTTCACAGCTGAGCATCTAAAATTTTCAAGCTGTTTAACTTCACTAAAGTACTACCTATCAAAAGACTGATATGTAGACTACATTGGGAGCATAATAGGTACAGTTTCTTTGAAAAGTATTTTGATAATATCAACAATTAAAGGTAAAAAGTGTAATAACCTAAATTTAACTAAATATCAGGAATAAGACAAGGATGCTCATTCTTGCAATTTCTGTTTTACATTGTACTAGAAGTTCTAGACAAGACAATTAAAGTCTGTAAGAAAAAAAAAAAGACATCCAGATTGGAAAGGAAGTCACATTTTATTTTCCCCCTCAGTTGACATGATATTATAAATAGGAAATCTGAGGGATCCACTGACAATCTATTATTAAGCTAATAAATCCAGCATTAGAAACAACCCAAATGTTCACTAACCAATGAATAAATAAATAAAAATGATATATCCATACAATGGAATATTATTCAATGGTAAAAAGAAAGGAAGAATTGATACATTCAACAATGATCTTTGACATCACTAAGTGAAAAAAGCCAGTCACAAAACATCACATATTGTATGATAACATCTCTATACAATCCTGAGTAGGCAAATCTACAGACAGAAAGCAGAGTAGTGATAGCTGGGGGCAGGGTGAAAGAGGAGTGAGTAGTAATGGTTTGAGTTTCTTTCAGTGATAACAAAAATGTTCTAAAATTAGATTATAGTGTTGGTTCCACGACCCTGTGAATATACTAAAAATATCAAATTATATATTTTAAATGGATGAATCATATGGTATGTGAATTATATCTCAATAAAGTCATTAAAAAAAGAGATAAACTATGATTGATTTGTACATTAAATGCCATGCAGGAATGAGAATGAACAAATTTGCATGTGAAATGGGTGTGTCTTACAAAGATAATGTTTTGAAAAAGAAGCCAGACACAGAAGAGCCCATATTGTTTGATTCTATTTACATAAACACACTAATCTGTGTCATAAAGATAAATGTTACCTTTGAGGGGAGGGAGGAGTGAGAGAAGGCACAGGACGGGGCGTCTTTAGATTTCCTATTTAATATCTTATTTCTTGATTTTGTTTTTGTTGTTGTTTAGTTGCTCCATTGTGTCCGACTCTGTGACCCCATGAACTGCAGCACCCCAGGCTTCCCTGTCCTTCACCAGCGTTTGCTCACACTCATGTCCACTGAGTCGGTGATGTCATCCAACCATCTCATCCTCTGTTGCACCTTCCTTTCTTACCCTCAGTCTTTCCCAGCATCAGGGCCTTTTCCAATGAGTCGGTTTATTGGAAAATAAGCATCAGGTGGCCTAAGTACTGGAGCTTCAGCTCCAGCATCAGTCCTTCCAATGAATATTCAGGGTTGATTTCTTGATTTGGGTGCTAGTTAAATACATGAGTGTGTTCAGTTTATGAAATTTTACAGTTGAGTCCTGTGGGTTTTGTACAACTTTTCTAAATGTATGTTATGCTTTGAAGAAAAAAAAAAGATTTAAAAATATTCTATATATCTTATCATTTTATTGTGTACCCTAGTTCTGAGCCATGGTGGAGAAGCAGCCAACTGCACAAGATTTTCAGTTTGGCAACATGTTCTTTGTTGATTCAGCATAATATTTAAGAACCACATGCAGAGCCTTTGAAAATGGCCCAGGTTTCTGGATCATGAAAGTGGCCTGAACATTGTAACTACTTCTTCCTCAAATACTCATCAAATTGGCAGAAAACATGAAACTGCTTCAAAATAAGGAAAGGAGCCAGCAGTGGGCCAGATAGTTTGAGGTATCTTGGGAAATAGAACACAGATTGGATTGGATTGATGGAAATGAGAAAAGCAGCAGAGACTGCATCCATGTTATAGCAGTAAGGTGTGAATGCAATCCGAGGGGGGCTCCAGAGGAGCCTCAGATTCATAGCTCCGGGGTACAGGGAGCTGAGTGATCCACAAGCAGGCTTTGGGGGGATGTGTGTAAGAAGGGAGATCTACATTCAGGATGAAGGGGCTGGTGGAAGGCCAGTACAGCAGAGCTTTAGGGATTCTGGGCCTCCACAGAGGGTGGGATGGAAGGCAGCCCCAGTAGGATAAGGACCACTATGAACTCCCCACCCTCATCTCCATAATTGACTTTGAGATATTCTAAAAACTTAGGACTCAAACTATGCACAGAAACTGTAGTGACTTCTGTCCTCCTGATGGCCAGAGAGAGAATCTAGATAGAACACTTCTCTGCTCGACTCCTCTTCATCTAGCCCTTTCTCAGCAGTCTCCAACTCCTCCACGGAAATGTCCTCAGGGGCACAGCCCCTCTGGGGCACAGAATCCTGACCTGGTCAGAACTGAGAAGTGGACTCAGTTGGATAGTCTCTGCCTCAAGCAGATGCCCCGGTGTCAGGGAGGAACATATGAGCACCATGAAACCAGTGGGAAGATGAGGGAGGCATGTCTTCATATTAGGCTCCAGGTCGAGGAGCCTAATGTGAAGACAGGGTCTTAGTCAAAAACACAGGAGAGCAGATTTGCAGGGTTACCAATTATTACTAGTTGAAAACTCCTTTTGAAAATTTGACCATGGATGAAAATTCAAACAAGAGCCAAACATGTTGACTTTAATAGAGATAAAACCTGCAAAACATCAGCATCCTTCTAAGCCATGCACTGACAGAACTCCTAACCACACAGACAGAACCAGCCATCCGGTAAATCTCTCGACCCTCATGCTCAAGGAAAGTACTTAGAGGAGTAGTCTTGTCTTAATTTAAAACAAGTGCTCCCATTATCGCAAAGCTCTGCAGAGAGACAGGCCATGAAGACAATGCAAAAATGGCTGCAAGAAGGTGTCCTACCCCATAAAGTCAGTCCAGGGGAGAGATGGCCGTTTGGGTCAAAACAGACCTGGATTTAGACCACTGTGTGAGATCCCCCAGATCACTCTGTCCTTCTGAACCTGTTTTCTTTTGAGTGGAAGAAAACTATGATATTTGTCCCCTTAGTTTGTCTGTGTGTTAGTTGCTTAGTTGTGTCTGACACTTTGCGACCCCATAGACTGCAGCCCACAAGGCTGCTCTGTCCATAGAGTTCTCCAGGCAAGAATACTGGAGTGGGTAGCCATTCCCTTTTCCAGGGGATCTTCCTGACCCAGGGATTGAATCTGGGTCTCCTGCTCTGCAGGCAGATTCTTTACCTTCTTAGTCACTAGGGAAGCCTTTAGTTTGCGGTGACAATTAAATGAAAATCATATGTGAAACACTTAGCTTAGGGCTTGGCATCTCAGGAGGGTTTAGAAAATGTGAGCATATTCTAAAGTCTGCCTTGCCCAGTTACAGATCCTAGGAAAGCCCTGAAGAGCCTATGTGCTGAGCTGGGCAGGACCTTGCAACCTCAGTCTCTGCTATTGTTCCTGAATATCTGAGTTCAGGATGAAAGAAAGGCATTTAGCCTTACGAGTATGTAATTATCTCTGAACACGAACCTTCGTGCCTGCTAAGAGGACATTCAGCCAAGAGTGATGTGGGTTTTGTGCCTGCTGTAAGACAAGTCCCTCCGGATACATTTTTATTTTAAAGTTTACATCACATTTGCTTTTCCTAATTCTGAAAGGGAAACTTTCAAATATGCAAATGCAAGAAAAATGAGTCCTGCAGTTGGAAGGCCTGAAGACAACCAGAATAACCATTGTGATGCATTTCTTTCTTGTGTACTTTCTAACATCTCCCTCATTAAAATAAAATTCACATACATACACGGGCACTTACACACAGACACAGACACAGACACACACACACACACAAAGCAGAGACTGCCCTGCCTTGATTAGCCATCAATTTATGTAATATTATAAATCCTTTGTTATTTCAACAATCTTCATGGCAGTTTCCTCAGGAGAAGATTCCATCTTAAAAAAAAACAAAAGCAAAAACTTTCTTTACTCATCAATAAGAGTCAACTATTCATCCATTAAAGTTTTACCATGAGATTGCAGCCGTTCAATCACATCAGGCTTCACTATTAAGTCTAGTTCTTTTGCTATTTCTATGGCATCTGCAGTCACTTCCTCCACAAAAGTTTTGAACCCCTCAAGTCATCCATGAGGGTTGGAATCAACTTCTTCCAAATTCCTTTAATATGGATATTTTAACCTCTTCCCATTACTCATGAAAGTCCTTAATTATATCTAGAATGGCGAATGTTTTCCAGAAAGTTTTCAGATGACTTTATCAGATCCATCAGAAGAATCACAGTTTATGGCAGCTATCAGTTCAGTTCTATCACTCAGTCCTGTCTGACTCTTTGAGACCCCATGGACTGCAGCACGCCAAGCTTCCCTGTCCATCACCAACTCCCAGAGCTTGCTCAAATTCATATCCATCGAGTCAGTGATGCCCAACTATCTCATCCTCTGTCAACCCCTCCTCTTGCCATCAGTCTTTCCCAGCATCAGGGTCTTTTTAGGACTAATTTCCTTTAAGATTGACAGGTTTGATCTCCTTCAGTCCAAGGGACTCTCAAGAGTCTTTTCCAATACCACAGTTGAAAAGCATCAATTCTTCGGCACTCAGCTTTCATTATGGTCCAACTCTCACACCCATAAATGACTAATGGAAAAACAATAGCTTTGACTAGATGGACCTTTATCAACAAAGTAATGTCTCTGTTTCTTAATATGCTCTCTAGGTTGGTCATAGCTTTTTGTTCAAGGAAGTAATGTCTTTTAATTTCATGGCTGCAGTGATATTGGAGTCAAAAGTAAATACATAAATAAAGTCCCTCACTGTTTCCATTGTTTCCCCATTTATTTGGCATGAAGTGATAGGAATGGATGCCATGATTTTAGTTTTATGAATGTTGAATTTTAAGCCAACTTTTAAAATCTTTTCTTTCACTTTTATCAAGAGGTTCTTTAGTTCTTCTCTGCTTTCAGCCATAAGGGTGATGTCATCTGCATCTCTGAGACTATTGATATTTTTCCAGGCAATCTTGATTCCAGCTTGTGCTTCATCCAGCCCAGCATTTCACATGATGTATTCTGCATATAAGTTAAATAAACAGGGTGACAATATACAGCCTTGACGTACTCCTTTCCCAATTTGGAACCAGTCCTTTTTTCCATGTCTGGTTCTAACTGTTGTTTCTTGACTTGCATATAGATTTCTCAGGAAGCAGGTAAGGTGATCTGGTTTTCCCCTCTCTTTATAATTTCATGGCAGCTATAACCTTACAAAATGTATTCCTTAAATAATAAGAGTTGAAATTTGAAATTACTCCTTGATCCATGGACTGTACAATAGATGCTGTGTTAGCAGGTATGAAAACAACATTAATATCTTGTACTTCTCCATCAGAGTTCTCGAGTGACCAGACATATAGTCAATGAGCAATATTTGAAAGATCTTAATAGCAGTAGCTATTAACAGTAGATTTAAACTAGTCAGTAAACTATATTATAAATGGATATGCTGTCATGCACACTTTCTTGTTCCCTTTCTAGAGCATAGACAGAGTAAATTTAACATAATTCTTAAGGGCCATGGGATTTTCAGAATGGTAAATAAACATTGGTTTCAACTTCAATTCACCAGCTGCATTAGCCCCTAACAAGAGAGTCAGTCTATCATTTAAAGTTTGAAGCCAGGGACTGACTTCTCCTCTCCAGCTATGAAACTTCTAGATGACATCTTCTTCCAATAAAATGCTGCTTCATCTACTTTGAAATTCTGTTGTTTAGTGTGGCCCCTTTGTAAATTATTATTATCTTAGCAAGATCTTCAGGATAACTCGCTGCAGCTTCTACATCAGCATTTACTGTTTCTCCTTGTATGTTTATGTTATGGAGGCAACCCCTGTTCTTAAACCTCATGAATTAATCTCTCTTAGCTTCATAATTTTGGCTTACCTGGTGACTCAGTGGTAAAGAATCCGCCTGCAAAGCAGGAGCCCCAGGACAGGCAGGTTTGATCCCTGGATTGACATGATCCCTGGAGGAGGACATGGCAGTCCACTCCAGTATTCTTTCCTGGAGAATCCCAAGGACAGAGGAGCCTGAAAAACTACAGTCCATGGGGTCACAAAGAGTTGGACATGACTGAGCGGCTAAGCGTGCACACACAGCTTCTTGTTTTCACTCTGCAATTTCCTCACCTCTCTTAGACTTCATAGAAATGAAGAGAGTTAGGGACTTGCTCTGGATTACTTTTGGCTTAAGTGAACGTGTTAGCTGGTTTGATCTATCCGGACCACTCAAACTTTCTCCGTATCAGCAATAAGGCTGTTTAGATTTCTGATTATTCAGTGTACACTGGAGTAGCACTTTTGGTTTCATTCAAGAACTTTTCCTTTGCTTTCACAACTTGGCTAACTGTCTGGTGAAAGAGGCCTGATTTGGGCCCATCTAGGATTTTACATGCCTTCCTCAACTGAGCTTAATCATTTCTAACTTTGGATTTAAAGTGAGAGGAATGTGATTCTTTGTTTCACGTGAATGCTTACAGGCCACTGTAGGGTTATTAACTGGCCTGATTTCAATATTATTGTGTCTGAGGAAATTGTGAGGCTTGCACAGAAAGCCAGAGGCGAGTTAATGGTTGGTTAGGGGATCAGTTAGAACACACACATTTATTCTGCTCACCATATGGGTTCAATTTATGACACCCCAGAAGAACTACAACAGGAACATCAAAGATCACTGATCACAGTTCATTTTAGTATAGTAAGGATTTTAAGAAGTTTGGAATACTATGAGAATTATCAAAATGTGACAGATACTAAGTCAACAAATGCTGTTGGAAAATGGTGCTTATAGACTTCATCAATGCAGGGTTCAATTTGTACTTTCAATTGGCAAAACACTGAAGTATCTGCAAAGCACAGTAAAGTGAAGCAGCATGAAGGGAGGTTTGCCTTGAACTGCTTGGGCTTCCCTGGTGGCTCAGATGGTAAAGAATCTGCCTGCAATTCAGGAAATTCAGGTTCGATCCCTGGATTGGGAAGATCTCCTGGAGAAGGGCACGACTACCCACTCCAGTATTCTTGCCTGGAGAATCGCTTGGACAGAGGAGGCTGGTGGGCTACAGTTCATGGGGTCGCAAAGAGTTGGGACACAACTGAAGTGACTCAGCATGCACGCACGCAGTGGTTCTCAAGTCCAGGGTGCTTCCGAGTCCCCTGCAGCACTTGATAAAGCTCATCTTGCTGGGCCTATCACCAGAGTTTCTGGCTCATAGGGTCTGGGATGGGACCTGAGAACTTGCATTTTGAACAGATTCCCACATGATTCTGCTCCAGTTGGTCAGGGGACTCCACTTTGAGAACCACCCCTGTACTCTGACCCAGAGAAAAGGAGAGGGGTTTCTGGTGATTCTTCACCCCAGGCCTGAAACCCTACACCTAAAAGGATGACAGGCTGCCGGCCCAGTGGTTAGTGGAGCTGCTGCCAAGAGAAACCTCAGAGCCAGCCACACCTCTGCCAGCTATTTAGGCTCTGAGTCAAAGTTCAGGCAGACGGTGGAAAATGTGGTTTTCAGCCGTGTTGCTGAAACCAAAACCTTTGCCCAATTTGAAGTGTCAAAAGCCTGCATCAAACCCTGGCCCTGCCTCCCTCTTCTGTGGGGGACCTTGCTCCTCCTGATGTGAAAATTTCAGCTGCTATAGTGTTTGGGGCTTGGCAGGGAGGGACATTCCACAATAATGAGATGACTGTGATCTGGAGGATGCCACAATGCCGCGTCTGTGAGTGTGGCGACTTCCTCTGTCAGCAAAGCTCCCTGCAACCTCCTCCACCAGGAGGCTGCCGTTTCTCTCCTCCAGGGCTCTGAGTCAGGGTGGCTCTGACCCCGGGTAGCAGATTCTTCAGTGATGCTGTGTCCTCATACCATCACATCTCATTGAGATCTGCCACTGAAGCTATCAAAAATAAATAAATAAAGGAGATACATCTCGGTCCCAAAACTCTTGCGCTTTACTGTGTAAAGAGAATCTTGCAGAGATATACAACCAGATGATTATGTATAGAACAAGGTTATGAATAGTATATTCCAATGCATTAATAGCCATAGGAAGTGACAGAAAATAGCAGGATAAATAAATAGGAGAGCAATACAGATCAGAAAGAGCTTTGTAGAGCAGTGATTTTGGGTCAGTCTAGGGGGAGATTATTCTTTGCAACTTACTTTCTCTGGGGATACTACTAAGCATATTCTAATGGATGTATACTGTAAGTTCAATTACATGACCTGGAATGCTAAGGAGAAGGCTTAGGACTTCCCTGGTGGTCCAGAGGCTAAGATTCTATGTTTCCAATGCAGGAGCCCAGGTCCAATCCCTGGTTGGGAAACTAGATTTCACAAGCTGCAACTGAGGATCCTGCATGCTGTAAACAGAACCTGGCAGAGCAGTACAAATAAATACGTTTTTAAAAGGGGGGAAGGCTCAATAAGGTCCACCGTTCTCAATTTAATTAGGCAAAGCTATGGAAAGTGAGAGGAAGTGAAAGTGTGAGTGGCTCAGCCATTTTTGACTCTTTGCAACCTCATGGACTGTAGCCCACTGGGCTCCTCTGTCCATGGGATTCTCCAGGCAAGACTACTGGAGTGGGTTGCCATTCCCTTCTCCAGGGGATCTTCCTGACCCAGGTCTCCTGCATTGCAGGCAGATATTTTACTGGTGTAGCCACCAGGGAAGCCCCTAAGCTATGTTTACCCTAGGCTATTAAGATTTCTATAGAATGACAAAGGGTTTATGGGCTGATGGGTAAAAGCCCAGACTCTGGTTCTACAACTTACTAGCAGTACATTCTCAGATAATTTACTAGGTTTCTTTAGGTCTCAATATCTTCATAATAAAATGGGAATAATGATAATGCTTATATTATTTAGCTGTTAATGAGATAAAAGGCACTGATGTATGTAAAATGCCTAGAATGGCACATGATATAGAATATTGTTTACTAAATAAAAAGAAAAAAAACAGCCTAGTAGTTAATGAAGCACTTTGTATTTTTCACTAAACAAATCAACAAAATGAAATTTCAGGTATATTGTGTTTGTTACTATAAAATTCAGTTATAGAGAGAATTCCTATGGTGTGGAAACTTCTCATTTTCAGATACTGGTGGGTAAGTGAGATGTCCTAACTGTTTAACTCTTAGAAAAAGCACACTGGAAGTGGAGAAAACATCAACTTTGGAGTTCAACAGGTTTAGGTGTAAATCCTGGCTGGGTCAATTCCTGTTAGATGACCTTGTGCAAGACCACCAGCCTCTCTGAACTTCATCTGTGAAATAAATGTCTATGATTTATTTAAAGCCTGTCATAAAAGTTGAGGGCTTCCCAGGTGGCACTGTGGTTAAGAATCTGCCTGCCAAGGCAGGAGGCACAAGAGCCTTGAGTTCAATCCCTGGGTCAGGAGGATCCTCTGGAGAAGGAAATGGCAACCCACTTCAGTATTCTTACCTGGAGAATTCCATGGACAAAGGAGCCTGGCAGTGTACAGTCCTATGGGGTCGCAAAGAGTCGGATATAACTGAGCGGCTGAATGACAAAACAAGAATGATACAGCAGAATTGATGTGCACAGTGAAGGCACTGGCTGTGGTTTCCAATACAATGCTTGGCACCATACAGAGCTAACAATTCTATTATTTTTCTTTATGAGTTATACATAACTTAGTAAAATGTCAATATGACGTCGGTTCAGTTCAGTTTAGTCACTCAGTTGTGTCTGACCCTTTGCGACTCCATGGACTGCAGCACACCAGGCCTCCCTGTCCATCGCCAATTCCTGGAGTCTACTCAAACTCATGTCCATTGAGTCAGTGATGCCATCCAACCATCTCATCCTCTGTCAACCCCTTCTTCTCCCACCTTCAATCTTTCCCAGCATCAGGGTCTTTTCCAATGAGTCAGATCTTTGCATCAGGTGGCCAAAGGATATGAATTATGACATAGTAAACTTTGGAATAACCTGAAAGGAGTTGTTATGGAGGAGGAATGAGGATGCTGCAAAAGGGCTGCAAGGTGAGCAGGTTTCTACCTCTAATAGTCTCCCTCCCCACCTTCCCAAGGCAGAGGCCAGGAGCTCGAGGATCAGGGGGCTTGGATCAGGGACAGGGGGACTGGAGTCTTGGCTCCTGCTCATTTCTTAAGACAGTTGACTCTGCAGGAGCTGGCTCACCTATCCGATTGCAAATGGACAGGCTACAGTGAGTGCTCTGGAATAACATTCTCACCCGCTGCCAGGATGCTTTAATGGGAAATCTCAGTTCTCCCCTACCTTTCAAGTCTCTGTTTCTTTCTATTGTTTTCAATATAGCATTTGAGAGAAAAAGCACAAGTCCTTTGGGCAGTAACCACATTTTCCCTCATCCTCTTACACAGCTCTTCATTTTTTTTTTTTTTTTGTCACTTTAAAAATGTCACTGACATAATTAATTTTTCCCTTGCAAGCTAAATTTGAGTGATGTCTAAATGCAAAATGTTTACAGGTAGTCTTGTACATTGGCAGCAGCAGCAACACCAATATATAAGGGAAACTAGTACACAATCTGAGGTTTTAGCTTTTTGTCATCCAGCTGACTTTTCTCACTTTTTCACAATGGGCCTTCTGTCTATTTCTCCATCTTTGAGCAAAAAAAAAAAACAGCTGACAGACTCAGGACCACACCTCACCCAGCCACCGCCAAGTTAAGGTCACATCTGTTTCTGTGCAGGTGTCTTCCCTTTGGCCTTGAAAGTTGACACGTCATTGATGGTTTGCTTTTCGGGGAATTAATTTGAGATCTCCATGTTTCTTGCAAGGGTATTTGGTTGGGTTCTGTAGCTTTCTCCCTGAGCCAATGAAAACAATGACAGGCAAACTGATCAAAGCTCCGTCTTCTCCTTAACTATTCTCCCTGAAAAGTATTCATCCAGTCATTTGCTCATCTGGTCATCAAGTCATCCTTCCGTTTAACATAGACAACAACCAACCCAATACGTACCGAAGAACACTGCTGAGCAGGCTGTCTGATGCAGAGTTCACAGTAAATGCCATCCGGGGACAATTGGCAAGGTGATCTGAGAGTCAGACACCATCTCGGGGTCAGCTCTGACCAAGTGGGCTCCTCACCTCCTGCTGGTTGTTGAGCCCCACTGATGTAAATATGGGGCTTCACAGGTGGTGCTAGTGGTAAAGAATCCACCTGCCAATGCAGGAGACACAGGAGACACAGGTTCGATCCCTGGGTGGGGAAGATCCCCTGGAAGAGGAAATGGCAACCCACTGCAGTATTCTTGCCTGGAGAATCCCATTGATGGAGGAGCCTGGCGGGCTACAGTCCATAGGGTCACAAAGAGTCAGACACGATTGATGCACCTTAGGATGCACATGCATGAGTAAAATATAACATGGGGACATTCTTCTCCCTTTGAACTGAGTACTCTTCCTAATCTTGGAGCTCCATTGCTCCTGCCTTGTGTGGGGTGATGATGGGCAAGGAGGTGCTTATCCATGCCTCTGTGTGTGTGTGTGTGTGTGTGTGTGTGAGAGAGAGAGAGAGAGAGAGAGAGAGAGAGATTTGTTGTTCAGTTGCTAATTTGTCTTCCACTCTTTTCGACCCCATGGACTATAGCTCACCACGCTCCTCTGTCCATAGGATTCTCTAGGCAAGAATACTGGAGTGGGTGGCCATTTCCTTCTCCAGGGGATCTTCCTGACCCAGGGATCAGACCTGAGTCTCCTACATCAGCAGCCAGATTCTTTACCACTGAGCCATCAGGGAAGTCCTATGTGTGTGTGTGATGCATATATTGTATGTGGTGTGTATGTGCATGTGTGTGTGTGATAGGTATTTGTGGTATGGTGCTTTTGGCACTTTTAAAATCACTCCGAGCAGACTTGATTTTATTCAATAAACACGTTCTACCTGCCCAGGGAACAGAGGGAAAACCCACGCCCTAAGTCCAGAGGCAGCTGCGGGCGTGGGCGGTGAGCCCCCCACCCGCCATCCGCCTTCGCACGGATGTAGCCGGTTCCAGGGGGACATCGCGGCGCTCAAGGGAGGAAAGCAGTCCAGCAGGGAGGCGCCGCTATCTGACAGCAAACAGGAGTGCCTCCTGAGCATCCCAGAGAGCTGTCCTGTCGGAGCACCGGGCCGGTGATGGATGACCCGGCGGTGAGATATCCCAGAGCGCAGGGGCGTTCCTGGGGGCGCACTGAGCCACGGGCCCAGTGATATGCGCGCTCCAGGGAGCGCGGGGCTCAAGCCTGCGGCCTTGTGGACCAGCTGCAGGGGCCTGAGCGGCCTTATTTGGTATCAGAGCCGGCCCTGATGCTCGGCTCCGAGGTGCCTCCTGAAGTCTGCCTGGGGTCTGCGGTTCCTCATCGCTCCCCAGTAAACAAGCCCTGGGCGGGGAGCGGCCGGAGGACGGAGGCTGCCTGACAGCGGCCGACAGAGACAAGGACTAATTTGGTCATGGGGAGCGTGGAGGGTGACATTTACTGGCTTTCGGTGTAGCTAACACAGAGCACACGGCCCTGGGTGTAGTTCGCAGAGACAGATGCAGGGTCAGGCCTGGTTCCGGGGCTGCGGGCTGGGTGCGGGGCCAGGCCCCCCTAGCCCGGGAGCTTCTCCACTCTGGGGGCACCCGTGTTTCTGGCCACCCTTGTTCCTTGCCCCTCTGATGCCCTGATCTGCGCTTCCACCGGTCCTGGTGACCCCTCAGCATGTACACTGAGATGTCAGGACAGGTGTCAGAGGTAACATTCCCCCAGAAAAAGCAAGCCTACCCTTTAACAGGGAAAAGGTAGAATCCTCCTTTGGTGGGAAGAAAGCAGAGTCCATCACCTTTGGTTCCACCAGGAGGTGAACACGTAATTCTACTAGATTAAAAATATTAGGAAAGAAGATTTTGGTTTCCAGTATTCATTCTGTTTTTATTTGAACTGGAGTATGGTTTTTGGGCTTCCCTGGTCAGAGGTTAAAGCATCTGCTTGCAATGAGGGAGACCTGGGTTCGATCCCTGGGTTGGGAAGATCCCCTGGAGAAGGCAATGGCAACCCACTCCAGTATTCTTGCCTGGAGAATCCCATGGACAGAGGAGCCTGGTGGGCTACAGTCCACGGGGTCGCAAAGAGTCGGACACGACTGAGCGACTTCACTTACTTACTTATGGTTACTTTAAGATATTGTGTTAGTTTCTGCTGTACTAGAGAATCAGCTGTAGTGTACATATATCCGCTCCCTCCCTAGCCTCCCTCCCACCCTCCACCCCATCCCTCTAGGCTGTTACAGAGCACTGCTCTGAGCGCCTGTGCTATAGAGCAGCTTGCCACTAGCTATCTATTTTACACATGTGTGTGTGTTAGTCACTCAGTCATGTCCAGCTCTGCAACTCCATGAACCATAGCCAGCCAGACTCCTCTGTCCACGGGATTCTCCAGGCAAGAATCCTGGAGTGGGCTGCCATTCCCTTCTCCAGGGGGAACTTCCCAACCCAGGGATCAAACCTGGGTCTCCTCCATTGCAGGAAGATTCTTTATCATCTGAGCCACCTGGGAAGCCCATTTTTACACATGGTAGTGGATATATGTTAATGCTGCTCCCTCGATTCATCCTACCCTCTCCTTCCTCTGCCTCCTCGTTCGGGTATTCATCCTGGAGCTGGGAGGTCACCAGACACTCTTTTATAAAAGGTGAGGTATTGGCTATTTGAGGTTTTGTGAGACACAGGGTTCCTGCTGCATCGGGCGAGTTTGCTCAGCAGTGCCACAGGGACCCCGGGAGACTGTGCAAACCAGTGGGAGGGGCTGTGTTTGCTGAGACTTCCCTTACAGAAGCAGTCAGGGTGGGGGGAGCAGGGAGGGTGGTGTGCCTGGATTTGCCCACCCCTGTTTGAATTCATCACCAAATATTGAGTGGATACCTGCATATTCTAGGACCTGAGAAAACATTGATGACTTCAAGACAGTTATGCTGCCCCAGTAGAGTTTATAACCTATGTGGGGAAAGAGACCAAAACTCCTAAATAATTATGTAATAGCTGACAGCTCGGGCAACATGCTCTAAAGGAAAGGGAAGCTGAGTGAGTGAGTGTTCCCATTTATTCAGGCTCTTTCTCTTCAAGCTCCAGTCTTTCATTCAACTCTGTGAGGACAGTGACCTCAAAGATCAAGTTTATTTTTATGTACCCTGCACCTTGCAAAACACTTTCTGATGACTACTTCCTGATATTCTGGCCAATGCAATTTGATAAGAGGAAGAAACTGAAGACATACAACTTTGTAAACAGGTAATAAAACTGACTACTTGTGGATGATATGCTTACATTCCTAGGTAAAAAGTGCTATAAACAGTAAGAAAATCAAGCTAATAAAGGGCTGTGCATACTTTATAATAAGGAAGAGGTTTGTTAAAATAATGAAATATGTAGCTTACATATGAAAACATATATAAATATATATAAACACATACACATATACACACACGTATAAAACATGTGAACGAAAACAACAAAACAAAATACTTAAGAATGAACTTGGGAATGTATGTTACCTACAACAAGAAAATTTTAAAAATTACTCCTGAGGGACAGAAAAACACAAGTATGCCAAATGGAAACAAACTCATATTTTTGAATGAGAAGGCTCATTGCTATACAGATATTAAAATTTCCAAGGAAAATTGTGTATGTAATGTAAATCCTGTGTTTTTTTTTTTTTTTTAAGGGATGTGATTCTATTGAGAAGGGACTAGTTTCCATGGCTCTGCAATGTAGCTGGGTCCTTTGCTTCAGGATTTCTCACAAGCTTGCAAGGAAAATGCTGACAGGGGTTGCAGACTGCCTCTTCAGAAGGTTTGGCTGACTATCTGATTCCAAGCTCACTCATGTGGTTACTGGAATATTTGGTTGCTTCAGGGATGTTGAATGGTTGGTCTCCATTCCTTGATGGCCACCCTTGCCTCTCCTAAGGGAATCTCAGAGCATGGTGGCTTTCTTGAGATCAAACCCGAGAGAAGAGGCAAAGAGAGCATTTGAACAGGTTGAAGTCATATTCTTTTATAGCCTAATAATAGAAGGGGGGCTTCCCAGGTAGCTCAGTGGTAAAGAACCCGCCTGCCAATGCAGGAGACACGGGTTCGGGCCCTGAGTTGGAATGATCCTCTGGAGAAGGAAATGGCAACCAACTCCAGTATTCTTGCCTGGAAAATCCCATAGACAGAAGAGGCTGGCGGGCTACCTTTCATGGGGTAGGAAAGAGTCTAATATGACTGAGCACACATGCCTAATAGAAGTGATATTCTATAACTTTTGCTCTAGTTTATTTCTGGCAATAAATTACTAGTCTAAACTCAAGAATTGAGAACTGCACAAGGGTGTGAATACCAAGAGATAGGGCTCCCCAGAAGCAATATTGGAAGGCTGCCTAACAAAGCTCATTGTCATCTCTCTAACTGCTCTCTGCTATTTTAATTCCCTGCATAACATTTATCACTATCAGATGTGTCCCTTGTTTGTTTATTTGTTTGTTGTCTGTGTCCACCCTCTGGAATAATGTGTCCATGAGTGCAGAAACTGCCAGTTATCATAGTAGGTGATCAATAATGGTTGTTTAATAAGGGAATGGATCAATGCATGACTTGGACATACCTGAGAGGTTGGCTGAGGTTCCCGGGGAACTAGGCAGGCTGTTCTGCCTGAGAGGGGGTTGCCGAAACCAGCAAACATTTTGGCCGAAGCCGGAGCAGTCAACCAGAGCTTCTCTGATTTATTTTACAGCAGATGTTCTTTCTGCTCTCTGACCTCTGTCCTGGGGACAGCAATTTAGAAAATGAAGGGGTGGCAGCACATGATTATGCCACATACACTTATTTAATTGAAGTGATCTCATTTGTAATAGAGACTGCAAACCGGGCATGAGTCCTGAGCGGCAGCTGCTGTTCTCCCTGGGCTCTTCACCTGGGCTCGGAGCTACATGAATCCTTTTCTGTTCATCTCACTTCTGCTTCCTTGCCTTTCCCCTCTTCATTTTTCATCCTGCATCTTCAAGACTACTTGTCTTCCTCCTTCAGCAGTTAAATTTTAATTATCCCTTGCTTCATGACCTCATGGGGCTTCCCTGGTGGTTCAAACGGTGAAGAATCCGCCTGCGATGCACGAGACCCGGATTCAATCCCTGGGTCAGGAAGATCCCCTGGAGAAGGAAATGGCAACCCACTTCAGTACTCTTGCCTGGCAAATTCATGGACAGAGGAGCCTGGTGGACCTCAGTCCATGGGATCCCAAAGAGTTGGACACGACTGAGCTACTAACTTTCACTTTTTTCATAACCTTATAGTCTTCCATTTGTTGTTGTTATTTAGTCGATAAGCCATGTCCTACTCTTTTGTGATCCCATGGACTGTAGCCCGACAGGCTGCTCCGTCCATGGGATTTCCCAGGCAAGAATACTGGAGTGGGTTGCCATTTCCTCCTCCAGGGGATTTTCCTGACCAAAGGATAGAACCCACATCTTCTGCATCTCCTGCATTGGCAGGAGGAATCTTCACCTTTGAGCCACTGGAGAAACCCCTTCCATCTGATTAACGTGCATAAATTCTCTTCATGGCTTAGATTTCAGCCATCCTGCAAAAGATGACATAGAAGGGAAGTCTGAGCCCGTCCTCAGAATCTGTCTCTCCCACAGCTCACTCACATTCTTTAGCTCCAGAAGGTCGTGAAACTTGCACTGAAGTGGCTATGCCCTGCAGTGTGCTGTCTTCAACCTGGACATGCAATAAGCAAATTGTTAAAGATAATGTTCTCCACTCTTTCCACAATTTCCATTTTCTGGGCCATGTGCTACCCTCCTGTTATTTCTTATCCCTTTCCCCAAAGCATCCTTGGACTATAGGCTCATCCAGAAAAATAAGAACCATTAACTTCTGTAGTGATTGTGAATTTTAATCACAAACGCAGATGTTCAGATAATAAAATTTTCTTTTAATGTAGTCAAAGATGTTCAAGCACATCGTTTTTAGAGTCAAGTAGCTTTATAATGTTTCTAACAGAAATAGCAGACTGTATTCACCTCTCTCACTTGTATTTCCACCTTAGAGAGGAGGCCACTTTCAACCTGGCTAGCTGATTTTTCCTGGGATAACCCACATGTTTCTATAGGGAATCCATATGCATCTATGCCTTGATTTTTCCTTTTTAGGCATTATCTACTGACTTCCTAAAGTGTAAGATGAGAAATCAGCTCTCTGACAATCCCCACTCTTAATGCAGACATGTCTATACGTACACCCTCACACCAACACCCCCACAACCCCCTTCCTTCAATAGTGATGATTTCTGTGCATCATGATGCTAGATTTCCTTTTTGTAATTTTTCTTTTTTGTTTTAATGTTATATGCCTTTGTCTAATTAGAAATCTAAGTAGTCATAGCATTCTACATATTCCTAACTGAAGGGTAAATTCCTCCATATATATATACATATGAATATTCACTGGAAGGACTGATGATAAAGCTGAAGCTCCAATACTTTGGCCACCTGATAGGAGGAGCTGACTCTTTGAAAAACCCTGATGCTGGGAAAGATTGAAGGCAGCAGGAGAAGGGGCCGACAGAGGATGAGATGACTGGATGGCATCACTGACTCAATGGACATGAGTTCAAACAAACTCTGGAAGATGGTGAAGGACAGGGAAGCCTGGCGTGCTGCAGTCCGTGGGGGTCACAAAGAGTAGAAATGACTTAGCGACTGAACAGCAACAATGTGAAAACATTCATTAGGAATCTTTTAATCATCCTCCTATACTGAGCTAGATCTGTGCATAGATGTCCCTGTGGCCTTTCATTTTATGATCATCCTGGGAATTTGCCTACTTCCTTTTTATTTATTTTGGTTTAAATATTTTTACTTGGAACCTATCTCTTCCTTTTCCATGATTAATTCCTAATTTATTGGAATTCATCCTCCAACAGAGTACATGAGAAGCAAAATTTTGATAATGTATTTATCTCATGGTGTTATTCTCCACTTTTGTTTAAATGGTGATTTAAGTACAAATAGGATTTCAGGTCAAACATAATTTTTCCCATGATGATTCTGAAGATGTGACTCATTTTATTCTATCTTCTTCTGTTGCCTTGGAAAGACTCTGCTTTAGTCACCTCTTGCTGAGAAGGAAACTGCCCCAGATCTTAGGGTTCAAATAAGGATTTATCATTTATCATGATTCTTCAGGTTGGCTGGTGCTGCTTTTGCTGGATTCACAAGAGGTACCTTATATGATAACATTCATCTAGAGCATAGCTTGGGATTGGCTCAACGGGACTTTCTCTGCTTAGTGTTCCATCCTTCAGAAGGCTGGTCTGGACTGGGCTTCCTCACATGGTGGCAGCAGCTTTCTAGAAAGGCAAGACCCCAACACATTAGTAGCTTATTAAACATATGTCTGAAATGTATTTTCTGATACCCAATGGCCAGAGTAATTTACATAGCCAAACACAAAAACTTTGAGAGTTGATTATACAAGGGAGTAGGGTACTGGGTGGGGGGGTTGATTCACCAGGTACCATTTGAGCAACAACCTACAACAGTTTACAGTCCAGCTTCAAGATTCACACCCCTCTACATGCAAAACACTCTCAGGCCCTAACAAGACCCCCACCCTGACTCATCAAGTCACATCACTGAGTTTGAAATTCATGATCTCATGGTCTATATCAGACCTAGATATGGTGCAGGTTCTGTGAATGCTTCTCTTTTTGATCTGGAGATTTGCAAATTAAAAAGACATGCAGTTTGCCTTTCACACACACACAGTGGTAAGAGAGGGATGTGGTAACTGCAATGGGCACTGAATAGTAAGAGTAGAGACAGGAGCACCGAGGTCACTGGTCCAGAGCAATTCTGAAATCCAGCTGATTACCTATCAGGGCATCAGGTTAAGCCCAATTCTGTCCCTCACAACAAACTGTGGAAAATTCTTCAAGAGATGGGAATACCAGACCACCTGACCTGCCTCTTGAGAAATCTGTATGCAGGTCATGAAGCAACATTAGAACTGGATATGGAACAACAGGCTGGTTCCAAATTGGGAAAGGAGTACATCAAGGTTGTATATTGTCCCCCTGGTTATTTAACTTATATGCAGAGTGCATCATGTGAAATGCCAGGCTGGATGAAGCACAAGCTGGAATCAAGATTGCCTGGAGAAGTATCAATAACCTCAGATATGCAGATGACACCACTCTGATGCCCTTATGACAGAAAGCAAAGAACTAAAGAGCCTCTTGATGAAAGTGAAAGAGGACAGTGAAAAAGCTATCTTAAAACTCAACATTCAAAAAACTAAGATCATGGCATCCAGTCCCATCACTTCATGGCAAATATATGGGGAAACAATGGAAACAGTGACAGACTTTATTTTCTTGAGCTTCAGAGTCACTGCAGATGGTGAGTGCAACCTTGAAATTAAAAAATGCTTACTCCTTGGAAGAAAAGCTATGACCAACCTAGACAGCATATTAAAAAGCAGAGACTTTACTTTGCTGTAAAGTCTATAGTCCTATAGTCAAAGCTATGATTTGTCCAGCAGTCATGTATGGATGTGAGAGTTGGACTATAAAGAAGGCTGAGTACCAAAGAATTGATGCTTTTGAACTGTGGTGTTGGAGAAGACTCTTGAGAGTCCATTAGACTGCAAGGATATACAACCAGTCCACCCTAAAGGAAATCAGTCCAGAATATTCATTGGAAGGACTGATGCTGAAGGTGAAGCTCCAATATTTTGGCCACCTGATGCCAAGAGCTGACTCATTGGAAAAGACCCTGATGCTGGGAAAGATTGAAGGTGGGAGGAGAAGGAGGTGACAGAAGATGAGATGGTTGGATGGCATCACTGACTCAATGGACGTGAGTTTGGGTAAATTTTGGGAGTTGGTGATGGACAGGGAGGCCCAGCATGCTGCAGTCCATGGGGTGGCAAAGAGTCAGATACGAATGAGCAACTTAACTGAACTGAACTGTTCCTCAAAAGTAATTCTCCAATTCATGATTTTCCATGGTTTGGGGTTTTGCCCTCTCAGGATGCTTCCCTGTGAAACACTTTCTTTCCCATAAGAAGTAGCCCATGTTCTCATCAGACCAGTTTTCTCAGACTCCTTCTTGACTATAGAAAATTGAGAACTCCAGAGGTATCTTATCTTTTTTAATGATTTATGCCCCTTTAGTCCAATCTTGTGTAATACCTTTAAACTTTTTGTGGTCCTTCTACAAATTTGATTGTTATTCACTCCATGTACCAAAATTCACGACTATAATTCTTTTCAAGAGAACTCTCTCCACTTTTGTCCAAGTGTACATTTGCAGTGAAATAACACTTTTGAGATTTTTAGAAGTGCTTCTTCCTAGTTGAGAGAATCTATTAATCTGAGGTCTAAACAAAGGTTCCTATGACCGAATCTTTGATTTACTCTTTACCCTGAGGCCACTTTTCATTTTGAGTCTTGTGCCTGCTGGAGAGCCTGGAAATATTAAACAGTTTTATTTTCTGACCACATAAGTCTTGATTGGAAATTCTGTTCACATACTGAATAGTTCTCTCTTTAGCTCAATTCTGTCTTTCCATATCTTATCATATACAACTAACAGAAGCCAATTGGCACTTGCAATATTCTGCCTAGAAATGTTATCTGTATGTGCAGGTTAATTTGGTACATTTTTTTCCTCAGGTAAATGCAAACAGTTGTTTTGCCACTTGTTTCATTACTACAAAACATGGAGCACCATCTTTTAAGCCTCTGGTATCAGTTTTATCCTTGCACTTCCTGCCTTCATCTATAAGCTCCTCATTATCCTTCCAGCATCCCCCTTTGCCCCTTGAAAAACCCAGCAACTCATGTGTTTTTACAGCAGTACTCTATTTCCAAACCACTTTTCTGTTTTAGTTATCTATCTATGAAAACAAAGTCCCATAAAATGGGATGGATATGCAAAACACTCTACAAATTTGAAGAATAACTTTTATTATTATTTAAGAAGACATTCTGAGGATATAAAAACTGGTCAGTTCTGTGAAAATGGTAGAAAGAGTGTGAATACCAACCTATGAACATTGTTCACTGATTTTTTTTCCCTTGAAATGTGATATCAGAGACCTTCAATGTCTGCATCCCCTCCAAAGGCATAGTGCAAGAGAACTGAGAAAACAGGTGTTTTGTTTTTTTGTTGTTCGGTCGTGTCTGGCTCTTTTGCGACCCCATGGACTGCAGCACCCCTGGCTTCCCTGTCCTTCACTATCTCCCGGAGTCTGCTCAAACTCATGTTCATTGAGTGGATGATTTCATTCAACCATCTCACCCTCTGTTGCCCTCTCCTCCTCCTGCCCTCAATTTTCCTCAGTATCAAAGTCTTTTCTAATGAGTTGGCTCTTTACATCAGGTGGCCAAAGTCTTGGAGCTTCAGCTTCAGCATCAGTCCTTCCAATGAATAGTCAGGGTTAACTTTCTTTAGAATTGACTGGTTTGATCTTGCTGTCCACAGAACCCTCAAAACTCTTCTCCAGCATCACAGATGTGAAGCCTCAAGATGTGTATTTAATTAGAGAGTTTATTAGAAAATGCATTTAACTCAGCTGGTAAAGAATCCTCTTGCAGTGCAGGAGACCTGGGATTGATCCCTGGGTTGAGAAGATCCCCTGGAGAAGGGAAAGGCTATCCACTCTGTATTCTGGCCTAGAGAATTCCATGGGCTGTATAGTCCGTGGGGTCGCAAAGAGTTGGACACAACTAGCGACTTTCACTTTCACTTTAGGCAAATTTAGGAAAGATGGGTTGGTCTACATTTGCTCCTGTGAATGGGTTTCAGTAACAAATATCAAGCAGGGATTTAGAAGAGCTGGTTCCCAGTGGCATCTCTGACACCAGGTGGATGACCTGGGGCACCCACCTCCTTGCTCTGTGTTCGAATATGTGATGTGGCAAAGTTCAGCCACCTGCTCTCCCTCATCTCCCCTGATCTTAACAGTCAATCACAGAATAAGTTGAGCCTTGAAACAAATCTCTATTTGGAGTCTGGACTCAGCATCAGAAGAAGTCAGTGTCACTATTTGGGAAAACTCCAGAGACAATTTTCATAAAATATCTAGAGTTATTTTAGTGCAGTACCATAATAGTCCTAAGTTTTTCTTTATTAGTAAACTTGTTCACACAGTACACTGATGGGGTAAACCTCTTCCTAAAAATATGTTGATCACCCTCAGAGATTAATGTGATTTGGGTGATTAATCTAGTTTCTATTTTAATTGCATGAAAGAGTTAAATGTTCCAGCTGAATTGTGAATTCCACTTAATAAACACAAGGGCAGTATGCACAAGATAATCTGTATGTCTGGATCTGAATCTATTTTATCATTTTATCTTATCCTCTGAGGAGTTATCTTATTCTCAGGCTAGGAAATGTTCACAAAGCATGGTCTCTGTGGATTAACTGAACATCTCTCCAAAGACAGGAACGTAGAGAGAATCCTTTCTGCTGCAAAATGAATTCAACTCTCCAAATTGACAGTGCAATTTCTTTCTGAGGCACTTAATTATTTACCAGATGATTGTGGTTTATAAGAAGATTCAAACTCAGGAACTGAAAAGACTCACACCACCTCTGAGACCTTACTAAGCTTAACATTAGTTTAAATAACAGCAAATATAACAGCTAATGTCTCTTTTGGGCTATACTGCTTGAAAAATGTATAAATTTGATCAAATAAATTAGTTCCACTGAGCTTTATCTTTACAGTCTGCCGAGGGTAAAAAATAATACATAATGAATATACTTTGTGAACTGTAAATTGCTATTAATATTTGAGAGCTTATTTTCATTCATAGTGCTATTGCAATTTGTTTCTTTCCACTGAAGACTTTTTAAATGAATAATGAAAAAACTTGAATTAAGCAAGTTTTATTATTCTATATACATTGATTAAGATATTTTGAAAAACTGATAGGTAATAATATTATGTGTTTAATTTATTCCAAAGGGGGGAGGTCATTATATCTTTTTAAGAAATATGCTACATGGTAAATGCTTTACAATTTAAGGAATAACTCCCCCCAATTTAACTTTAAATTCATGTATAATTGTTAATGAAATCTACATATGAATAAGTGGGCCTGATTGGTAAAAAGACACAGAAAATGGCAATAACTGGAGAGCCGCTGGCTATCAAGTGCCACTGGACTCAGAGGGCAGCAGTTATAGGGGGCATGATCCAAATGTACAGTGGTTATCGTGGGAGCACTATCATATTTTGTGGAATGAAGAAAGAAGCCCAGGAGTTGTCACAGAATGTGGTCATAAGGCAGGATGCCCAGTCATTACATGGAGAAATTCCATAGAAGCAAAGGGAAATCACCCTGAAAGGTTTTAGAAATGGTAATTCTGGAGTTTTCTTTGCAACTAATTTTGCTGCACATAGGTTAGACATCCCTGAGGCTGGTTATTCTAAGTTCTCCACCAAAGGACGTGGAGTCCTACATTCATCATTCTGGATGAACAGGTGGAGCTGGAAGGACCAGGGTTTGCATTTGCTTTTATCAGAACAAGGAAGAATACTAGTTAGCCCAAGGGGAGCAAAAGCTGGGAATTAAATTTAAGCAAATAGGTGTTCCTTCTGCAGCAGAGATAATAAAAGCTTCTAGGGAAGATGTCATCAGGTTCTTGGACTCGGTGCCTCCCACTGTGATTGGTCACTTCAAGCAGTCAGTCAAGAAGCTGATTGAGGAGAAGGGAGCCCTGGAAGCCCTGGCAGCCACCCTGGCCCACATTTCCAGTGCCATGTCGGTAGACCAGCACTCCTTGAGCAACTGGGATGCAGGCTTTGTGACCATGATCTTGCAGTGCTCAATGGCAATGTCAGGTGTTAGTTATGCTTGGAAAGAACTTAAAGAGCAACTGGGTGAGGATATTGATTCCAAAGTGAAGGGAATGGTCTTTCTAAAAGGAAAGCAGGGTGTTTGCTTTGATATTCCTACCTGATCAGTAAGTATAGGAAAAGTGGCATGATTCAAGGCGCTGGCAGCTTCCTGTGGCTACAGAACAACCAAAGCTAGAAGGACCACAGGAGCGACATTGCAACCTCTGAGGACAGCGGGAAGACAACTGAAGCTTCAGGGGACAGCTTGAGGGCAACCGAGGTGACAGGGGACAGCGGGAAAGAAGTAGGAGCTTCAGAGGACAGTGATCAGGAGGCAGCAACGAAAGTAACAGATTCCAAAACAAAGGCCAGAAGCAGAGTTTTAATAAAGCATTCGGACAGTACTTTGAAGTAGAGGATTTATTTGGGAAAAACAGAACTATGTTCAGCAACATGGAACTGAACATGGTTTTTCATACAACTTAAAAGCATGTTGTATTTCCTTCCTGACCACTTACTTGCCCATCCCCACCTCTTTGAGAGAGATAAGCTTCATCTAAATTATTTCATCTGATTGATGATAGTCATTGATAACTTTATTGCTACTTCTGTCTTGGGTATTCCTTTGGAAAAGGTGTATGGACTCATTACATATTCTAATGTATTGTCTATAGATTATAAGATAAAGTCAAGCATGTATCCGCTGATACTTTTTAAGCTGGCCTGTTTTTATGCTCAGGAATGTCTCAGAATAGTAGACGTCCCTGCTGTCTCAGATGGTAAAGAACCTGCCTGCAATGCAGGAGACTCATATTCAATCCCTGGGTCAGGAAGATCCCCTGAATAAGGAAATGGCAACCCACTCCAGTACTCTTGGCTAGAGAATTCCATGAACAGAGGAGCCTGGCAGGCTACAGTCCATGGGATCTCAAAAAGTCAGACACTACTGAGCGACTATCAGTCACTCACATAAAAGTTAATCTCCAAGTACCCATATTTCCATTGTTTACTCATTTAAATGAATTTCAAATTTAAAAAAAATTCTAAATTACATTATATCAATAATTTTCATGCATTATGTATTATCAGTATCTCTGACTAGTGTGGTAGATAGATTTCTAGAAGTTTCTGAGCTTATTGGACCAAAGTTATGGACTTAACACAAATTGACAAATTATTTTAAGAGAAGTTTGGGTCAGTTTGTGCTCTAACAGATAAATTGCTAGAATTCTCTTTATAGTACATGGTCCTACCATTAACATGTTTCCAAACATATTTCTAATTTGTCATGCAAAACAGTGTTTTATTGTTTCAATTCACATAGCTTTTGTTATATTAGAGCCACACTGTTCAAAACAGTAGCCATTGGCCATATAATTTAAATTAATTAAAGTTAAATAAAATTAAAAATTCAGTTTCTTAACCACATCATATTAGACAGTACAGAACATCGCAAATGTTTCTGCTGCTAAAGAGGCTAGACTTTATGTTCTACGTTAATTAATTATAGCTATTCATTTTCAATTGCAAATGACAGACACAGACACATAACTAAGAATTGTTTAAAAATAAAAATAAATGTCAAGAATGTGTTAGTATATTATTGTAAACAATCCACCCCCTGCCCACCTTACACACATCAGTCACCTCTTAAATCTTGTCTTTTTCTTAGTTTTGCCCTGTTCTCCACTTGGGGCAAAGAGCATGGTTTGTGGTTTATCATGTCTGCATAGCTAGTTCTCCCATTAAACTTTGGACTTGACTTATTTTAATCATCTAATTATAGGACAATTTTAAAGTTTTATTAAAAAAAAAGTTTACATTATTCCATTTTGCCATCTGCAAAATAATTACACTCAGTGTATTCACATTTCTTATACAGATCACTGGAATATTTTTGTTTGTTCATTGTTTTTTTTTTACATTTTATAGATTAACACTGTCAAATTTATAGCTAGGTACTTTGCATTGCCATTCTTTGTCTCAATGTAGTTATTTAAAAAAAATTATTTTATAAAAACTTATGGCTAATTTCTAAAAATATATTTTAATTTTTGTATCTGCTTTTTACCTAGTTATTTTCTGTAACTAATTTATTGAGTGCAGTAGATTTTTCAGTTTCTTCTTTTGTGATATCTAACATATAATCTAAGTATTATCTTTGAATTATATTTCATTATAATTTGATATATATATATATATATATCTGTCTATCTGAGTATAATCTTTGAATTATATGTGGACTGTTTTTCTGTTTTGTTTCAACTGGTTCTGATTATATTCATCCTTGTCTTTTTCATTCACTGGAACATTCTGACCTCTTTTAAAATTTTTTATTTAAAACTTAATAATATTTCATTCAGTTTTTTACTTTATAAAATCACCTTGAAAAGATCTAATACAGATTTTAAGTGCATTTTAGAAATCTCTACTTGATCACATATGAGACAACTTAAAAATAAAGTGTTTGGAGATATACAGTATTTTTTTAAATGTTTTGGCTTACCAAAATGAGTTTCTTTAGGAGAGGAGAAAAAATAAAGAAAATCTGCAATTCACAGGAAACAAAGATAGTTTCAGTTATTTGGTCAAAAGGCAAGGCAATGAATAAGCATGTAAAGTCTTCAGTGTCATTTAAAAAAAAATTCTTATTGCCAAATTTTCACTTTTTTCTCCTTGTTGGATGGCTGAACAGGAAGAGGGTAGTGTTGGTAAGCTGGCATTTACTCAGCTGCATCCTGCTTGGCCTCAGGAGCAAGGTGAGCTCAGCTGGGGGCCAGTGCTCTGTCTCTCAGCCACCTCCCAAGTGAGGGTCCCCTGGACTCCTGAGTTGCAGTCTTGAGGGGACTGCTTCCCGCGGGTGGCTTCTCCCGCATCACACTTTCTTTCTCTTCCTGGTGCTCTCTTGGCTGCTTTAGTGAGAAGCCATGCAGATACATGGCTGACTTTGTATCACACCCAGGTCGTCAGCATCCTCAATTTCTACTTCTTCCTCTTGTATGCAGGGATTGAAGAACTAGCTTGACTTCAAATCTTCCAACTGGTCAGCCCTGACCATGGCAGAGAGTTAGAAGCAGTCTGAAATTCCTTTGGGGGATGAATTTTATGGGAAAGTCAACACTAACTGCACGAACTCTTCCTGCCACTGTTTTCAGTTCAGTTCAGTTCAGTTTAGTCACTCAGTTGTGTCCAACTGTTTGTGACCCCACGAACCACAGCGTGCCAGGCCTCCCTGTCCATCACCAACTCCTGGAGTCCACCCAAACCCATGTCCATTGTGTCAGTGATGCCATCCAACCATCTCATCCTCTGTCGTCCCCTTCTCCTCCTGCCCTCAATCTTTTCCAGCATAAGGGTCTTTTCAAATGAGTCAGCTCTCCACATCAGGTAGCCAAAGTATTGGAGTTTCAGCTTCAACATCAGTCCTCCAATGAACACCCAGGACTGATCTTCTTTAGGATGGACTGGTTGGATCTCCTTGAGAAGACTCTCAAGAGTCTTCTCCAACACCACAGTTCAATAGCATTAGTTTTTTTTTTATTTTTTATTTTTTTATTAAAAAACAAAATTCTTCTTTGGAGGGGGCAATATCCCAAGATACAAGGATGCTCTATTTGTACCTCTTTTTAATTTTCCTTTTATTACTTTGTAAACTGGAAGTCTCTGGATTGGAATAGAGGTGAAGGGGGATTTAAAAAAAAATCAAATATTTATTGTGTTCCAGTCTTTGCACACACTGAGCAAGCATGTGACCTCTGGTTAGGTTACTCAAATGGTACCTCCGCTGAGTAAGAGGAGGTGGGTCTGAGTTTATTATTATTCATTTATTTTTATTTTCTTGGTTGTATCTTGGTTCATTTCGCAGTCAGTCAAAGTCCTGGGATCCTTGAGAAGGGGCAGGTAATATGAGTGTACAGAATTTTTTTATTGTCATGTTTGAAGCCATTGGATTTGTTTTAACACAGCATGAAAAATTACATAAGTCCAAGAACATATTTCTCAGTATCCACACACAGTTGAAAGTCCAGTAGGAGAATACTGCCTTTTCATGGGTGTATTATCCATTCTATCTTCAGTGTACTTTGCAGATAGATTTTACTTTAATATATCCTGTCTAGTATATTTTGGGGCTTCCCTGGTGGCTCAGATGTAACGAATCTGCCTGCAAGGCAGGAGACCCAGTTTCAATTCCTGGGTCGGGAAGATCCCCTGAAAAAGGGAATGGCTACACACTCCAGTATTCTTGCCTGGAGAATTCCATGGACAGAGGAGCCTGGTGGGCTACAATTCATGGGGTTGCAAAGAGTAGGACAAAACTGAGGGACTAACATTTTCATTTTTTCCTTTTTCAATATATTTTAGTGAAATGAGAGAAACATCATCTGCCATGATAAATAGAAGTCTTCTTTACTCTGTTGAGTATCACAGATAATTGGTAGAAACTGTTATTGAATTGAGGTACCTGTTTGGTTGGTATGTGATTCATTTCAGTTTTTCAGATAAATTCTAAAGCAGGATGAGAGACCAAAGAGTAACAGAACAGGAATCATCATATTTTTGTAGCACCTAAAGATAATGTGTTTCAAAAACTTACAATTGTGTTACTATTAATTTCCTCTTTCATACTCGTTAGTGTTTGCCGCACATATTGCGGTGCTCCTATGTTGGGTGCATATATATTTATAATTGTTATATCTTCTTCTTTGAGTGATCCTTTGATCATTATGTAGTGTCCTTCTTTGTCTCTTTTCACATCCTTTATTTGAAAGTCTATTTTATCTGATATGAGTATTGCGACTCCTGCTTTCTTTTGGTCTCCGTTTGTGTGAAATATTTTTTTCCAGCCCTTCACTTTTAGTCTGTATGTGTCTCTTGTTTTGAGGTGGGTCTCTTGTAGAAAGCATATATAGGGGTCTTGTTTTTGTATCCATTCAGCCAATCTTTGTCTTTTGGTTGGGGCATTCAACCCATTTACATTTAGGGTAATTATTGATAGGTGTGGTCCCATTGCCATTTACTTTGTTGTTTTGGGTTCACGTTTATACAACCTTTCTGTGTTTCCTGTCTAGAGAAGATCCTTTAGTATTTGTTGAAGAGCTGGTTTGGTGGTGCTGAATTCTCTCAGCTTTTGCTTATCTGTAAAGCTTTTGAATTCTCCTTCATATCTGAAGGAGATCCTTGCTGGGTACAGTAATCTAGGTTGTAGGTTATTCTCTTTCATTACTTTCAGTATGTCCTGCCATTCCCTTCTGGCCTGGAGGGTTTCTATTGATAGATCAGCTGTTATCCTTATGGGAATCCTTTTGTGTGTTATTTGTTGTTTTTCCCTTCCTGCTTTTAATATTTGTTCTTTGTGTTTGATCTTTGTTAATTTGATTAATATGTGTCTTGGGGTGTTTTGCCTTGGGTTTATCCTGTTTGGGACTCTCTGGGTTTCTTGGACTTGGGTGGCTATTTCCTTCCCCATTTTAGGGAAGTTTTCAGCTATTATCTCCTCGAGTATTTTCTCATGGCCTTTCTTTTTGTCTTCTTCTTCTGGAACTCCTATGATTCGAATGTTGGGGCGTTTCACAGTGTCCCAGAGGTCCCTGAGGTTGTGCTCATTTCTTTTGATCCTTTTTTCTTTTTTCCTCTCTGCTTCATTTATTTCCACCATTTTATCTTCTTTGGTGTTCAGCTTTATAGTCCAACTCTCACATCCATACATGACTACTGGAAAAATCATAGCCTTGACTAGATGGACCTTTGTTGGCAAAGTAATGTCTCTGTTTTTTAATATGCTATCTAGGTTGGTCATAACTTTCCTTCCAAGGAGTAAGTGTCTTTTAATTTCATGGCTGCAATCACCATCTGCAATGATTTTGGAGCCCCCCAAAAATAAAGTCTAACACTGTTTCCATGTTTCTCCATCTATTTGCCATGAAGTGATGGGACCAGATGAGCTAAAGAAAATAATGAACAGGAACCTATTTTAGATGAGATGGGTAGGGAAATCTTCCTTGAGGAAGCCACATTTAAACTGAAAGTCAAACTATGAATGGTAGAAGTAGCTAAATGACCGGTAGACAGAATCCTTCAAGTCACACATAACAGCCCAGAGGAAGGAACTTAAAAAAAGCAACTCGATGTGTCTGAGGTTCAGAAAGATAGCTAGTGTGGCTGGAGAGTTGTGATCAGATAGGAGTGAGGCAGTAGGTGGGGTTAGTGAGATAGGCAGGCGCCAGGCCCTGCTCACACTGTGGGCCACAGTAAGATGAGCAATGGTTAACAAGAGTAAGGGAAACTTGGAGGGGTTTAAGCAGGACAGTAACATGATGGTTGCTATAAATAAAAACATTACTTTTACCACTGCCTGGAGAGTGAATCAGACAAGAGTTAGGAACTCTGGGGAGAGGCTGTTGCAATAATCCGAGTGAAACCTAATGGGAACTTGGATTAACACCTATGAAGTGATATGGGGAACAGAGAACAGATTCAGAATGTATTTTGGATGCATAATTGATGAACATATATTTATATCAATTAAGAAAATGTAAGAGTTAGTGTAGTCATCTTAGAAATAGGTATAAGGAAATAAGAAAAAAAAAAATGATTCTGTGAATGGAGAAGCTTCAAGAGAAGCTTCATTCATTATAGAATGAAAGTAATTGGCAAAGGGGACATAAAAGAATGACTTGGAAAGCATGGAGCTCACTGAGAACTGACAAGTGCAGATTTCAAGGACTAATTGGGGCAAGAAGCCCCCAAATTGTTGAGTTGGCTGAAAGGTTCATTTGGGTTTTTGGTTAATATGGAAAACCCAAATAAACTTTTTTTGCCAGAAACCCGGTATGTTAAAAATGGGTGAGATCAAGTAATCACTCTACTGCAAAGCATTCCTCCAAGTCCATAAGGAAATAATCTCCTTCCTATATGATGTTTTAGTGCCAGCTAATGGTTATTTTATAATTATATTTTTATTCTCATTTATTTTCTTCTTATTCCCCATATAAATTTTTTATTCACAGTTTGAAAAAAAAATAATGGATGAGAGTAGAGGAAATGAAGAGTGCTTTGTAGAGAACCCTCAAGAAACCTATAAAGGAAGTAGAAAAACAGTCTGTTAGCCAAGAGGTGCTATGAGCTTAAAGATGGGAAATTCTAGGACAATGTCTAATTGATTAGAATGATGCATTGGAAAAAGAGATGAATGAGGTGGGAGAAAGAAGAAGACCTCTTAAAAATGAGGTTCTTGGCAAATTGAGTGAGGATGGAATTCAAGGGTGGGTAGGATTGACATATGATAAGAGAACAAACATGGTATCCTTTTTAGTTGTTATGCATAAAGAAAAAATGGTGCACAAATAGGTCAGTGGTAGGAATATAAGGGTTTATAAGCCTTTTTTTCCCCTAATTTCAATGATTATGTGGGTACATGTTAGAAGACGGTAGAGATTTCAGTAACAAAAATATATGGAGATACACTACTGGAAGAAATTTTATTGCCAGGATTTAGTATCAAGTGTTTTGAGATTATGAATTTAAAGTGAATCTACTTCTGTTGTTTGAAACCTGCTGGTATGGATTAAAAACCATGCTAAACAATTGTGATGAGCAACGCAAACCCAGTCATTAGTGATCCTTACCATATGTTGACACAAGGCTCAGTTGGGTCACCCCACCCACGGCCAAGCCTCTTGAGTTAGTTATTACATTGCTGGCACGCCTTTCATGCCCTGGGACAGCTGGGTTTGGCTTCTTGGCATGCTGTTTTTGAAAGGATGCCAGTCCTTACTCCAAAAGTTCCCAAATAAATTTTCATCTGAAAAACTGTAATCAGTATCCATTGTCATACTTCTCCAAGAAACTTCCAAACATCCTGAGATCTGAATATTTTCTCCCCCTTCCCATAACAACTTTGTGTGCTTCTATTAAAGGACATATGTTATTTCATCATTATCTGGCCCTTGCCAACAGTACCCCTCCACCACCACTCCATAATTTCATTCCACACTGACTTTTTCTCTGAGTCCCAAGTTCATCTTTCCTGTCCTCATTATGTAACACATGTTGAGTCCTTTACATAAAATGCTAACACCAAATTGTTTTTCTGTTTAAATATCATCTCCACCAAAAGGTCTTCCCTAATTCTTTCTACTAGTATTTTTCCCTCTGTGTTATAAAAGAATCTACCCCTTCTCCCTCGAGAGCTCCACCCTTCATCACCCCATAAAAATATATCATGGCTTAGTCATGTGACTTGCTTTGACCAACGAAGCATAAATGGAATGGAGATGTGTCCCTTCCAAATGGAAGCTTTTAGAGCTGGCACTTTATTCAGCATACTCTCTTTCTTTCCTCCCTGAGATCTTGAAAGCATGTGTCAAGGGTGCCATACCTGTCAGTCTGGGACACTGATAACCATGATGAACAGAACATGTGGCTCTGGTTTCAGAGTTGAGCAGTGAGCAGTTAGGAAACCCTTAACAAGGTTTGTAAGGATAGGTATCCTTGTTCTGTCACTGTGAAACACTAAGGGAAATTGCATGCATGGTAACTTGGAAAGCAAATATGTTCTTACTAATATCATACCTGGGCTTCCCAGGTGACTCAGTGGTGAAGAATCTGCCTACCAAGCAGGTGATGAGGGTTCAATCCTTGAGTTGGGAAGATCCCCAGAGTAGAAAATGGCAGCCCACTCCAGTATTCTTGCCCGAGAAATCCCATAGACAGAGGAGCCTGGTGGGCTATAATTCATGGGGCAACAGAGAGTCAGACACAACTTAGCAACTAGACAGCAACAACAGCAATAAGATCATACATGGCTTTAGCTAAGTAAATGAGAATTCAGATTTGATGGCATGAGTTTTGTTGGTGATGGCTGTATTGGATGAATCCCCATGAGAAAGAGATGAGATCAGGAAAGAATTGTCAAGTTTAAAAGCAGCAATAAAATCAAGAGGCAAGTTCATAAATCAACAACTTGAGGGGTTGACAGAGGGGACAGACTCTTAGTCTCCCAACTTTGAGCCTCATAAGTAGACTAGAACTCAGCCTTGTGACAGGGACTAGATTCAAGGGCTCATTGTGCTCTTTGCTAAACTGTGTAAAATTTTATCAAATTACTTCCACTTGGGTAAAATGGTTCAGGTAAAGAGAATGAACGTATATCTTCCATGGAAATCTGCTAGATTCAAACTACAAGCTGTTGGGTCTACAGGGGAAGAAAACTCATGTCTAAAAAGTGATTTGGGGTATGCATATTGAAATAAAGTAGATAAGAAATTGACATTATTTTTCAGAGTTGTATTGTCAAAAGAACCACTAATCTGAACCAAAACAGGGTGGTCCTTAAGTGGAAGCTTAAGCCTCCAACAGTTTGAGGGGAAGAAGGATACTAAGATATCTGTTGAATCTTAAGAGAGATTTTACCTGTTGATCTCTTCAAATGTGGCCAAGTAGGATAACTGAAAAGAAGGTAGCACCGAGGAACCATCTGATAAATGGTCCAAGGAGTAGAACAAGATCTTCACAAAGCAAAGCCTGTCAGTGGGGTTTCAGAATGCTTATTGGATCTGCGTAGCCCCTCTTCTTTCACTGTTGTATTGGTTGTAGGGAGGGAAGGTTTGTTTTGGTTTGGTATTTTTTTTTTTTTTTTTTTTTTGGTGTATAACTTTCTAGAGCAAGAGGAACTATTTCATTTGGGGAAGATCTCAGTGCATTTGCAAGCAAAAAGGGAAGTGGAATTAGTATTTGTGGCCAAATGTCAGATTGTGGGGGACCATACTGTCATTTTTAGTAATCTGCTGACCCTCTGGAGTGGAGGACACTCCCCTCCCCATGGACTAAAGGCCTGGGGAAGGGAGGGTGAGCATTCTGTTGGTCAGTGGTAGTGGTCAGTAGTGACTTTAGAAACCAGTGAGTGTTTAGCCATGCTGTTTCATCCCAGCTCTTATGATTCTGGGTTGAGGAAGAGCCTCTATCAACTTGGATGCCTGAGTGGCTCCTAGGAGTGGTCCCCTAGTGACCAGCAATAGATTTGTGGGGCAAACTAGAAATCAACATTGCTATCTTAAGCCACTCCATTTAGTTTCTTTGTGCGTTTCCCCTGCAGAATCTTGTCTATTCTGATTCCTCCTGTTACAGCTCTTAAAGCATCCTGTTTCTTTTCTATCACAGTCATGTATATCATTAGTTTTGTAATGTGTTACACACTGGTGTGAGAAATAGTGTGACTTCAGCCATATATGTTTAATGAAGGATGCTTTTTGTTTAGAAACTTTGATCACATGCCTAGAAATAGCAGGTAGGACCCTCGGCACATGAATTGAAGGGACAAGAAAAAGATAAATCAGGCTTTTATAAACCATGAACTAGAATTTGGTACTAGTTAGAAGAGCAAAGAAAGGAGAGAGAGGGGCAAAGATCCTGAGTGATTTCTAGGAACAAACTGGAGATAGCAGAAAAGGAAGAATATCCTGACTACAGAGGAATCTAACACTCAGCCCTAGTTTTCAGTTATTGTTGAAGAGTCTGTGCCAGCTGCATGGGGCAGCCCCAGGGGAGTCCTGTGAAAAGTGTTGTTTTTCTGCAGACAGTCAAACCTGTGTGATATGTGTGTGTCTTATGTTCAGGACATGTAAAAGAATAAGCACTCAAATGAGAAATGGAAGTCAGAAGTGATTAGAACTATACATTTCCAGGGATTTACAGAGATCTTGGGAGGAATAAAGGGATTTCCATAGTGTATGAGATGGGAAATTGGGCAGAATCTCTGGATCTTAAGAGCACTGGTGACCCCCGGTGACATCTGGTTCACATTTATTATATATATATCACTCAGTTGGTAAAGAATCTGCCTAAAATACAGGAGACCCTGGTTCGATTCCTGGGTCAGGAAGATCCACTGGAGAAGGGATAGGCTACCAACTCCAGTATTGGGTTTCCCTTGTGGCTCAACTGGTAAAGAATCCACCTGCAATGTGGGAGACCTGGGTCCGATCCCTGGGTTGGGAAGATCCCCTGGAGAAGGGAAAAGCTACCCACTCCAGTATTCTGACCTGGAGAATTCCATGGAGTCCATGGGGTCACAAAGAGTCTATATATATATCCCCTCTACTACTCTGCAAGCTCTCTGGGGTCAGACTTGTCCACTGTCTTTTACTTCCTACTACAACTCCAGGCATAAAAATCAGTGGGGGCATGGATGGATGAATGAACAAATGACTAAATGAATTGAACTGAGTCATTTATGTGGCTATCAGTTGTCCCCATTCTATGGGAGTTTCACAGCACCGAAAACCATACTGCATGTCTCTTGACCTCTCTGCTAAGAAAGGGAAAGTATTTGGGGGAGTTTAGGTATTAAACAGAATTGTTCCTTCTTGGTTATGTATTTGCTTTAGTGGTCATTGTTGTTGTAATTATCTCCATTAGTCTGATTGACTTCCCTGAGCCGTTAGAACCAAATGTCTGCCTGAAATGTGGAGTGCTATCTCTGAGGTTGCAAGAAAAAAACAGTCAGGTGGAAAATTATGACTTCTGGGGCCAGATGGATATAGGTCCAAATCCTAGCTCACAAATGCAATGTCGGGCAAGTTCCTTACTCTCTGAGCCTCTGCTTTTCTTTAAAAGAGGGAGAGAAATGCTCATGCTGCAGATTTTTAGGACAGCTAAACTAAATGAGATGTTTACCACCTTATGAAAAGTATTTGATGCACAGAAGATGCTCAGACCATTTTGGCTTTGTGGTGGGGACCTAGTGCTGCAGCTGTGAAAGAAAGTGAAAGTGAAAGTCGCTCAGTCGTGTCTGACTCTTTGTGACCCCATGGACTGTAGCCTACCAGGTTCCTCTGTCCATGGGATTCTCCAGGCAAGAATACTGGAGTGGGTAGCCATTCCCTTCTCCAGGGGATCTCCCTAACCCGGGAATCGAACCCAGGTCTCCTTCATTGCAGGCAGATTCTTTGCAAACTGGACTACCAGGGAAGCCCAGTGCTGCAGCTCGAAGTGAAGAAATCTCATCCCTAAGTCCACAGTGCTCATCAACATAGAGTCATATTCACCTTCTTGTCTGAAGATGCACTGTTTTCACTGCCACCAGGAGATCATTTTCCATCTTCTCTTATTGCCAGGTGCCATTAGCACCTGGACAAAAGACGGAGGTGACACAGCTCTGGTGTTTTTGTATAAGCAAACCATGTCTTTTCCAGACAGACAGATGAAGAAATGTACACAATGAATTGTGTACACGTTAGAGTAATTTTGAAATTTGAGCTCTTTGTAGATCAAAACAAACAAACAAAAAGTCCTCTCTCATTTTAAACTTTTTAAAAATTGGTCTGAGTTCCAGAATTGGGGAGCTGATACAGAGAGAGAAAATAAACAGGGTGACATTATCATTCTTAATGTTTTTCAGAGTTCACAACTGATTGAAAAATGTGTATTCATGACATTTAAGCTAAAAGTTAACTAGACAAAACAGAAAGTTAGCTAGGTAAACCTTGATACCATTCTAGACTTAATAGCAAGCTCGTGGACATCACAGCCGTCTTGGACTAGGAGACTGGTGAGACACGCAGACACAGGCTGAGTCACTGCGGCTGTTCCAAACAGTCATTGATCCCTTAGAACTTAACACCCTGAGAATGTTTGCCGTGTGACGCTGTGGAAACGTCGGGCACCTGGAATTCCAGGTTGGTGATCTGTTCCCGGAGGAGGTCTGGTTGTGGGTCTGATTTCACCAACCACAGGCTGCATAGGTTCTTCTGTCTCTGGGATCTGGGAACCAAGTCAAAGTTAAGGTGACACCACCCAGGTTATGGGAGTTCCACCAGGAACTAGGGAAGTGCCTGCAGCCTGGGAGACTTGGCTGCATCATAGACACGGGTGGGAGGCTGTCAGTCAGGATCCCTGTGCTGTGAGCAGGAAGTGGTGGTTCTCACGAAGGAACCAGGTGATTCTCCTCATGACTGTCCACAAAAATCGGTGATGAGTTTGGCGCCAACTTAAGAAGTCCCTGGGAAACCTATCTCCTCTTCCCTTACCCATTCTCTCAAGATTTGGAAAGGAAGGCACATGAGACAATGGGTTTTACTGATTTTTTCTACATCCTGTGACCTCACTCTGAGACACTGAGATAGTGAGTTGGCTTTTTTTTTTAAATGAGATTAAATTGAAGAAAACACCTCGGGTGCTCATATGATATGTTTGCTGTTTGTTTTATCAGCAGTGTGATCACAATCCTCTCCATTAAAACCTTTAGCTGGCTCTCCTTTATCTACAAATGGTACCCATGTCCTTTCAGATGGTACTCAAGATCCTCCATGGTCTATTATCCAGCTCCTTCTCAGGTCCACTCTCTGTGCCTTGTCCCATCTTCCGTACACACATCATGCTGAATCACCCCTTCATGGTCACACTGTTTGTGCACAGATTCACAGGTTATCATTTGAAAAGAGGCAACTTCTCATCCCTGGAGACTTAACTCAATATACTGCTTGTGCTCCTTCCCTGACTTGTACACATAGAACCAATCCCTCCGTCTTATGTGTTAAAATTGTCCCAAGTACATAACGTCTTTAACAGCAATTTTGCATTGTATCACAGCCAACACAACAACGTCCTTCCTACCTTGTAGTTTACTTGAGGAGAGACAACCCATCCAACTGATGGTTAATGGGATGACTAATCCCGTGGCCGGCACATAGAAGGCACTTACAAAAGTTTGTTGAATTAAGATAGAAAATTCCCCCTAAGTATAATGTGTTTCATCATTAACAAGGTTGGAGCTTTATATGCAAAAAATAAAGAAGGAAGAAAATCGCAAACGAACCAAGAAACAGATGTCTACAGCTGATTTAACTTGTTTATCATCAGATCCTTTATCCCTGTTGCCAAACACCATGCATGTCTCCTAAAGAAGCATCATTTCAAAAAGCCATCCTTCCTTTCATCACAAACAGAGCCGACAAAATCAGCTGATGAAGGGAAAGCATGAGGCAGACATGCTCCTGGGTAAGCCACGGCCTGACCCTGAGCACGGAGACCAGAAGGAAGTGGGAGGGTTAAAACCTGCCCTGCAGTGGCTGTGACTCAGCTCCCAAGTACAAGGGCACAGAGGAGGCTCTGGTTGCTGAAACGTTTCAGCCACGAGGGATATTTAGGATGCAAGTGGCATAACCATCTAACAGAAGCCTGTTTCCTTCCATCTAGGTGCAAAGCTGAAGTCCATTATCAGAGATACAAAATTCAATCACCATATAGCTTCATAGAGCACCCGGGTGGGAACCACTTCTTTCCAGGTTCTCCCTAAGAAGAAGCTGATTGCTGTTCTTCTCTCCTTCAAATATGTTGAACCAACCCCATGAACATGCTTCTGCACAGTGGTCCCAGCAGCTGAGTCCACAGGGCGTCACCATCAGTACTTGCTCTTCCCCTCCAGGTTCTGAGTTGGAAGGAAGCTCTCTGAAGCTTCCTGCATGCCCGTCTTCACCCAGTCTCTGCTGAAGGAGCTTGAGCATCGCTCCTCACTCCATTCTGGCAAATTTGCCTTTCGCTGTTGCTGTTGTCCCGTGGCTAAGTCGTGTCCAACTCTTTGCAACCTCATGGACTGTAGTCCACCAGGCTCCTCTGCCCTTGTAAGAATACTGGAGTGGGCTGCTATTTCCTTCTCTAGGGATAAAGTGTATATTTTGGAGTAAATTTAACTTGTGATGATCACTCCTTTCTTAATTTCATTTCAGTTCTTTGGATAGATATTAGAAGAGGATACCTGGGTATATTTATACATCTTGAGTCTGTACCCCTGGCAGGGCCATGGAGTGATGTAATGTGTGCTTCCCTAATTTAGCAGCATCTTCTTGCCCTCCTGGTTTGTGACCAGCGAGGGCTCAGCTCTAGGCACAGCTAGATGCCTCTTCCCTCCGAAGGGAAGCACACTCACACATGAGCCCCCTCTTGTTCACGTTGAAATGGGAGCAACCTGTGGTTCTGCCATGATTTAGACTTCACACAATTCCACTTTGGAGACCCCAAGAGTTTTGTCTCTCTCTCCCAATTTACAGTTTGCTAGATTTAAGCCACTAGGGCACCACCCATTTTTCAAAGTCATACTATAAGTCAGGCCATTCAAACTGGCTAAATGGTGTTCTCTAGTGACGTTTCCCCAAAGACAAAAGGAATAGCCAATATCTATCCTTTTCTGGCACTTTCTTTGTGCCAAGCCCTGCTGGATCCTCACATATCTCCTCTCCAGTTCTCAGAAGCATCCTGTGTAGTAGGCACTGTTATGATTGAGAGTTGTTGGACCATGAAAGTTAAGACAGTAAGACCCAAATAGACAGGTTGGATGTCACAATGCCACCATTTTCTCACTATGGGCCTTCAGATGAGTCACACAATTTCTATAAGCCTCAGTCTTCTCATCTGTACAATGGGGACACCATCAGCTACTTCCTACTTAGACTGTGATCAGTACTGCCTCACACTGACTGGCACATGGAAAGAATTTGAAAAATGCAACCATTATCTTCATTGTGCAAATCAGGCTGCAATCAGAAAGCTGAAAAATCATTGTACCCCTATAACCCCATGTTTCTACTAGACAAACGATAAAGTTAAGTAACTGTTTCGTTTTAAGCATAGAGTCCAGTCTCCCAGAACCTCACTTTCACAGTCAAGTGATAGAGACACTACCCAGGTGACTACTCAACTACTCAGCCAATGAGTAGGTGACTACTCATTTCTAAAGTCCATCTTCAACATGGACTTTGACCCACTCTTGTTTATAAAGATCCATTTTGGAGATTGAGCATCGCTTTCATCATGCTTATCTTTGCATCCTTGTCCTCCAGAAGTCATCACCATCATTTATTGTCTTGGGTCAGTCATCACTGGCAGGCATGAGTCTTTCACCAAAACTCATCATTCTCCTAGACACCTGTGGCAGCTACTCTACAGGACAGCTTCAAAGTTCTCTCTCAGCCTCATAGTGCACCAGGACTTTTTCTGGAAGAAATTTTTTGTGTAGCCGTCTGTCTCCACAGAAGGCATTCAGAATTCTCCAGCTAGGCTCTCAGTCTCTGCATATATTTCTCTCATTATAATGATGCAAGCTTAAGAATTAGTAGGTCCAGAGGGGCTGAGTCCCTGTGATGCCCTGTTGCAGGCTGGGTTCTAGGGAAGCGAACTCTGAGATGACAGTTTAGCATGAAGGAAGCTTAGTGAGGAATGTCTTGGGATCCACACCTGCAGAAAGGAGAGGAAGGATGCAGCGGAAGGCAGAAGGAGAACCCAGCTTCAGGAATGCTCAAGACGGTCTCAGCAAATTTGGTGGAAAGCTTTCACATTATGGTGGCCCTTTGGAAGAGCCTCTGAGTTGGCTTGAGGTAGCTAAAGGTTATTATTTGCCCCCATCCCCAACTCCTGTGGACCAGTCATGCATGTAGACCTCCCCAGAGTAGGCATGACCTTGGGCCAGCTCTCTGTAGCCAACAGACCTCTAAAAGGCTGTTCGCCAACCTCCCCATCCCCCGGGACAGCTAATACTAGGGCTACTTGGGTGGTGCATGATAAAGTCCATAAACTTCCCTGACACATGCATGCACGTGCACATGCACACACACACACACACACACACACACACACACACATTCTGCATGAGCTTAAATGACCCAACCACTTCCCCTGTGACAGATGTAATACTCAGAAGCACAGGAAGCACAATTAGGGTTCTTCTTCAGGTCTTTGACTTAAGATTGTCTGGGGATACAAGAAGATAGAGGAGAGGGAAACAGAGAAGGAAATGGGTAAGAAGAATGGAGGGTAAGAAGGAAGCTAACAATTACTGAGCATCAAGTTGTGGCAGGCATGATGGTAGATGGTTTATCTCCTCAATTTAATTTTTACCACTTCCCTTAGAAAACACGCTGAAGTTAATTGTCATTTTATAAAAAATCGGCTCAAAGACTATACTTTCAGGGATCCTTTCTATAGTTCGTTTCTAGAGAAGTTTCTCTGATCGTGTAGAGCACCCGAAACCACGAGGAGGAGATGCAGCGTTCTCTCCTGAGCATGAAGTTGGCTTTTGGTGTTGCTTTTGCAGCTGCCATTAACCACTGATGATCGTTCTTCTTTTCATTTTTGGAGAAGAAGAGGGAGAGAACGTAGTCTGAGTGGGAAAAAAAAAAACCTGGTTCAGTAAGTACTTTATCTTAGACCTCTTTTTATTTTAAATCTGTGTCAAGAGCTGTGGTCAGTCTGGTCCGAGTCTGAACACATGATGACAGCAACTCAGCCAGGTGACAGGTAACAGGCGCCAGGTAACGGGTGCCTCCCCCTCTGTCTCCAAACTACAGTGTGTGCCCCTGAGCTTGGAGCTCAACTTGCCTTTACTACCTTTCTCCTCATTTCTCACCCGCAAGCACACCGTTCTCTAGCTTCTGACTTATAAAAGGTGCTCATCAATACTTTGCAGTGAATCTTAGATGAGAACCCAAGAGTCAGAGCGTCCAGTGATCATGGTCACGACCACGTGTTCTCCCTTACCCTGTCCAACCTGCCTGCATTCACCTACTCCTTGGTGTAGCAGTGTTAGAAAAGGACTCGGAGAACTGCAAGGAACAGCCCGGGTGACTTAGAAAGTCCAAGATGATGGGTTCTTGCAAGTGTTTAACGAACACTGTTTTATTACACAGGGCACACTTACATGCACATGGTAATAGCTACCATTTACACAGAATACCTCAATGTACACACACATCGCCAAGAGACAGATTTTCCCCTTGTTTCAGAGAGGAGGAAACGGAGCCATGGAGAGGTTAAGGAGTGTGCCCAAGGGCACCATGGTTAGGAAGTGGTGCAGCCATCTGCAGAATTGACTCATTCAGACTCTACGTCTCAGCTTTTAACTCTGCCAAGCCAGGATACAAACATAAACCATCATGCCCCATTTTAGCAGCTTAGTTAGAAACCAGGCTAAAGAGGGTCCATGGGAAGCAAAATATATGCTTTATTTTATTCTCTTCTCGAGGTCAAATAAAACTATGTAAGCTCTCTGGTAGTCCACAAGGAGCTATATGCACTTATACACATAAATGCAAGCACATCTCCTGCAGTTCATAGTGTGGTTCCTATTGATACATGTTGAATATATTGAATATATTGGGGGCATCTATCTTGATCTAGGGTCTCCCCAGGTGGCACTAGTGGTAAGGAGTCCTCTTGCCAATGCAGGAAGTTCAATCCCTGGGTTCAGAAGATCCACTGGAGGAGGAAATGGCAACCCACTCCAGTATCCTTGCCTGAAAAATTCCTCAGGCAGAGAAGCCTGGCGGGCTACAGTCCATCGGGTGGCAAAGAATCGGACATGACTCAGCAACTGAGCACACATCTTGATCTAGGTGTCTGAACACAAGTTATTAGTCTACACCACTCACATATCACTCTCTGTCCTGCACACTCTCACTGACACACACACACACTCACACATTCAGGCTGTTCTTCCCTCTCAGGGATGTTTGCTCAGAGACTGCCTCCAGCCTCCTGCTGAGTCTCAGGGTGGGGCCCCATGCACAGGTGTCAGTGTGGGTGGAAATTTATTTTCTAAACAAGTGAGAAAATGACAAAATGAACAGAAAAACCACAAAAGCAACTCTGTCAGATCTTGGTTTCCTCCCAAAAAAATTGTAGACAGAAGAGGGAGGAAGTGAGTCTGTAAGGTGGTTTAAGGAATGGTTTGGGAGAGGGAAATGAATGGAGAAAAGAAAAAGTAATAAAATCACTTGGCCACACTTTCCTCTTTGTACAAATGAGTCTAGCGGCTGCGAGCTCAGGAACACATCTTCTGAGTTAGTGTACATTAGGAGACCCGAGATGCACCTCAGGGAGAGGTAAGAAGTCTGGTTTCGCCGTTGATATTGTCAAATTACTGATGGCTTTGCTTAAACCAGGTCCAAAGGCTACAACCACAGCCCTTGCCTGCCTGCCTATAGCCTCAGCTGTTCTGAGTCGTGGGACTTGGAAAGCATGGGCCGCTCTTTCAGTTTTCATAGTCCCTCTTCTGTGAGGCACATAGTTTAAGAGCCGGTTTGCTTTTCGCTTGTCAGCTACCATGCTGGATTTGTGGGAGAGCTTCAGCCATCAGCCTGCTTTATAGGGAAGGCAGGGGCAGAAATGAGACTTAGGAACCCTGCCTGCTTAGGGTTTTCCTTAACACTCTGAAAGTGGTTTCTTCCTGCAAAATTTCAGTAACAATCTGTAATCAATTAGCTAACTAGCTCCCCCTTTTGAAACTTTTCTTTCAGATAAAAACTGCATAATGCTACAAAGAGATGTCTAACATGCTTAGAATCAATAGTATTGGAGGAAAAAAAAAAAGATGAATGCGTTAAAATCTGTCCACACGTAATGTCTGCAACCATGCCATTATTTTAATTAGATTTTCAGCTCTTAGCTTTAGATCTTCTTTATTGAAGGTACTTGGACATAACCTAAAAGGAAAGGAATCAGAGACACCTTCCTGTAGAGTTAACTTAAAGCCACTACTGGCTTAAAAAGTTTGGTAGGAAAAATGGTGAAACAAACCAAAAAATAAGAATTTGTATTACTGTCAGAAATGTAGACTCTTAACAAATGTCATACCATCTGCATTATTTATTTTGTATTGTTGTTTTATTTTTGTTTTGATCCAGATATTTTCTCCTTTCATCTTACACTGGAAACAAGAAGAGCTTTGGCTATCTTTACAACTCAAGTGAAGAATCTGTTACGTGGTCTAGTATATAAATTTCAAAGACAAGCAATGTAGCCATTAGGTGTTATACACACTTCAGACGATAAGAGTAATAGCAGAGAGAGAAACTGAACAATAATGCCTGTTGAAATATTAGGACGAGGCTTACATATTTTTTTTTTGCAAATTTACTGTTTTTTTGCACATTTTTTATTGGAGTATAGTTGCTTTACAGTGGTGTCTGGTGTACAGAAAAATGAATCAGTTATATGTATGCATATATCTTTTCTAGATTTCCTTCCATTTAGATCACCACAGAGCCCTGAGGAGAGTTTCCTACTGCTCCACAGTAGGTTCTCATTAGTTACCTATTTTGTACATAGTGATGTATATACGTCAGCCCCAATCTCCCAGTTCACCCCACTCCCTCCCTTCCTTGGTATCCATAAGTTTGTTCTCTACATCTGTATCTCTATTTCTGCCTTGAAAATAAGTTCATCTGCACCATTTTTCTAGGGCCAACATATAAGGAATATTGTATGATATTTGTTTTTCTCTAGGGTGTAAATCTCTTTAACCCACGTGTCCTCAAGCTTGGCCATGTATTTTAATCCCGTGAAGAACTAACTTGATGCTGATGCCTGGGTCTCATCCTCCAGAGGTTCGGATTTGCTGGTTCGGGGTGTGACCTGGTTGTTGGGAGTTTAAAAAGTTCTCTGATTCTCAAAGAGGCAGCCAATGGCCATTATTGAGAAGCTGTTGTAAGTGGACTAGTACCCAGCCACACTTTCTCCTCCAACTTTATTGAGGAATAACTGACAGTGTAACCGTATACGTGAACTTCTGACAATAGAGGCAAACACCCAGGTTCCTCTTGTTCATCCTGGCCCCACTTTTACTCCAATGTGTCTTTCCAGGACTCCAGAATTTTGTCTCCGTCCGTGATGCGGTGTAAAACTCTGGATTTAGTTGGTGTTGTATCGTGTTCTAGTCATTTCTCAAAGTGTGAGAGCTTCAGAATATCAGTGCTATTTCAGGTCCTGTTCTTTGACATGATTTTCTCTTTACAAACTGAGCTTATCACTATTGTGTATGAAGAAAAGTTTCCCCTGCCCTTCAGTTGGTCTAATAATCAAATCGACATGAAAGAGATCAACAGAAGAAACTTGAATTTATTTTCGTACGTTCAAGAATCCCACATACATGAGAGGTACAGACAGAAAGATGAAATGGATCACATACGTCATCCTGAGCTAAGGAACAGGAAGGTCTGCCAAGGTTAGGAAGGTCATTCACAGGATGATGAGAACAGATGACAGGTAGTTGGACTTATGCCCTGCCATACAGGTGGGGCCACTTAGATGAAATTTATCTTAAGAATTATGGTAATAACTTTTTTTTCTGAGAAAAATTCCCAATTTGAATTCTTCCAGGTAATTGAAGGAGGAGCAATAGTTTTGAGCCCATGAGGTCACAGTTGCTATTAGTTCGAAAGAGTCCACATGCCAAAGAGGCACATCCTGGGGAGGCCTATTCTGAACTACAGAATCAAGCTGAAAACAATAAGATTAAATAAATAAAGTACTCTTTTGACTCTCAGAGAACAGGGGCCATATACCAGTCAGTTTCTGACACTGTGTACATATACATTCAAAATCTGATAAGTTAAACTGAATCAAACTTAATTAAACTAATCACTTTCTGTCAAAGCTAGAAGGGACCTGAGACTACTTAGCTTTAGAGAAGAGTGAGATTCAATGAAGAGAATTGGTCTAAGGTCAAACTAATGATGCTAAGTCAGATGTAGGATTAACTCTATATGAATTGATGCCTGTATTAATTAATCCACTAATGTTAATGTTATTAACATACTTGCTTCAAGATTCATGAGCACTTTGCTTCTGGAAGATGTCAGAAAAACACACTGTTTCACTGTCTTTCACTTAGCATCTTTCCAAATGGTGCATAATTTAAAAAAATGAACAGTAATATAGATATGCATTGAAATGTAAAAACACCCATGATGTTCAAAAACAGCAGAGTTTCCTAGATGAGACCATGTGGCTTGCAGGCCATGGGGAGAAGGTGGCCTGTAATGAAAGAGTTGGACTGAGTTTGCTGGTGGCAGCCCCTCTCAGCTACTACGAGCCATCTGGACGTGCTTTGTGGAGGCCAGATTGGCTGTTATGTCCACCGAGTGAGTTGTCTTGCCCTAGAAAAACAAAACACAGAACATCAACAAAAGAAACCTGTCATCTTCCTGCCTTCGTCCATGGAAATGAGCCTTCTTCCAACTTGCGCTGGTGGCACAGACCCTTGAGCTCATCTCTGCAAATCTGGAGGGTGACAGCTGCCAGCGGGTGTTTGGACAAGAATCTGATGGGTCTGGAGAGGGTTCCAGATGAGGAAGACACAAGAAGGCACTGAGTGAGTTGTTTCCTTTGCAGTCCCCAGGAGTTTAAGAAAACAATACCTAGTTATTAGCTGAATAAAAAAATGCTTTTCCTACTTCACTTTGCTAAATAGAAGATGGAAGTTTGGGGCTGTTTGTCTGCAGGCTCCCACACTCTGCCAGTCCCTTTCTTTTGTTTCTAAGAATAAGCAAATTACCAAAAGGCTGAAAAATCTCTCCTTAAAAAAAAATGAGCTGGTTTGATTTGGCATTTAATTAGGGTTTTTGTCTCTGTTTTGGATTAGTAGAGCTCCCGCTCTTAGAAAGTGGTGGCTCTCACTTTTCTTTCACGTTCCTTTTTAAGTTGTATTCATTTTGCTGAGAGAGGTTTTGTGATGCTGACCCAGAGCAGCAGAGCGTGTATCTTTCTGGACCAGGGTCTGCTGTCAGGAGAGCACTGCAAGCCCAATATTTTCCCAAGTAAAACGGTGGCCATTTGTCAAGTCAACTGGGGCAATTTTGCCTCATAAATTTTATACTGATTCCTAAAAGATCTGTCATCCAAAGCACAGAGAGGAAGACATTTTGCAAAGTGCTGTGCAGTTGACTGATCTACCAAATTACTTTATTTGCTGTAAAAACACATTAATTTGTCACTCTGGTGGCATCTTATACTGACTATCACCCCAAGGGTCGGGGGTGGGTAGAGATAAGCAAACAAAATGGTACTCAGAAATCCCAAACCATCTTGGGTTTTGTCTTGTTGACTTCTGCAGCGAGGGTAAGGGGATGGGCATGAAGTTCCACTGAAAGGGGGAAATGTTTATGGATAGCTTAGATAAAATCTTCTCCTGGGAATCAGCATCTAAATGACTTACATAAAGAACCCATACTATTTTGCTTCTTTAATTTAGAGATCAGAGGTGTGCTTCGGGTGTTTGCAAGAAGGGAACAAAGCTCCTTCACTACGCAGATGTGTGTGAAGCATCATTGGAGACTGGGGGACATGTGGGGATAAAAACAGGGAGACACAAAGTCTTATCAAGGGAGCACTAGCAGCAGCCATAGTGATGTCAGACTACCACACATACATGCATGTTACATATATGTACACATATGCAGGCATTTACATGCAGTTATATACGTTTGATTCTGCTCACATGCATTAGGGAAAGGTTGCCTTGTCCACCTACACTGACTTTTCCCCATACTCATGAATTTACACCCACCTTATCTTATGTGGCTAATTTCGTTTGTGTCTTAAAAATCTTGACCAAATGGCACCCCTTGTCAGAAGTCTTGGGCTGTGCCCTTCCCATCTTGTTGACAGCCCTTTTCACGGAGCTCCATAAACCCCTTGGGCATTCCTTCATTGAACTGTGTGATGGTGTATCGTGATCACAGGCTTTCTGGGTGGCTCAGCGGCTAAGAATCTGTCTCCCAACCCAGGAGATGCAAGTTTGATTCCTGGGTTGGGAAGATCCCATGGAGAAGGAAATGGCAATTCACTCCAGTATTCTTGCCTGAGAAATCCCATGGATGGAGGAGCCTGGTGGGCTGTACTCCATGGGGTTGCAAGGAGTCAGACTCGACTTAGCGACTAAACAACAAACATAAAATAGATAACTAATGAAAACCTGCCGTATAGTACAAGGAGCTGTTCTCCATGTTCTGTGTTGTTCAGCTACTTAGTCGTGTGTAACTCTTTGCAACCCCACAGACTGCAGCATGCCAGGCTTCCCTGTCCTTCACTATCTCCAGAGTTTGCTGAAACTCATGTCCATTGAGTCAAGAGCGTTGTGAGATGTGTAAATTCTAGAGCTAGAATGTGATAGAGAATTCAAACTTATTTATTCTTGACCTGTATTAACCAGAGGTAAATTTCTTAAACTTCACTTCCCTCATTTATAAACTGGGACTAAATTATTACCTACCATATAGAGCTGTTAGAAGGATAAAATGCATAAAGCATTTAGAATAGTCCATGAAACACGGTAAATGCTACATTATTTACCATTATTGTTGTTGATACTATTATTATTGCCAATGCATTTTTCTATTACTATTTTACTAGACCTTTCAGCTGGTGGAGTACATGTGCATAAGGAAATGAGACTCCTTCATTTCAGCCGCACTTTTATTCCAGCAGAAGAACATGATGTGTTAAAACCTGGATCTGGTCATGATAGAAACACTCACTCACTTTTTAAATGAAAACTAAATTGATATTTTGCTATCATTCATTTGGATTACTAATATGTACATAAAATATGTGGTAGAATAGCTAGTAATAAATGTTACTAATAGAGATTTAATTTATAAATAGAAAAAGACATGGAAAATCCAGTGATATCAGTGATTACAGATTTTTACTACTAAATCACTGAGATGCATACTTAATAAATATATAAAATAAAAAATTACTCTGATTAAAGACAAAAATATAAAATGATCCCATTAATTGCTAAAAAGATGGTGAACTACTAACATTCTCTTTGACAGCTGGTGCCACAAGCCACACAGCTGAGGAATAACCAAGGCAGTTATTATAACTGAGTCTTATTTAGATAAGCCTGTGACTTCATTTCCACAAGTCAGACCTAGATTTTTGAGATAATGCTTGAAAGCTGAAATGATGATTTGTTGGTATTTCAACACAGTTTTCTGTCATTTTTTGAAATTTCATGTCAAAGAAGATATGCTTAAGGAGTTTGACAAAATGGGTTAGCTTTTGAAAGGGCTTTCACAAAACCTTTTTTACATTCTATCTTAATATTTAGCAAGAAACTGTTCAAAGCAGATCCTTTTCTATGGGAAATATGTTTTTACACTAAATTTTCTTTTAATGTTAGGTAAATAGCATTGAAATCATATTTAAATATTATGGGAAAGGGAGTATAAAACACTCAAGGAGAGAAAGCCATTAACCCAAAAAGCAAAATAATGTTTTTTGGCATTTTCTCCAGGTTTTTACTTAAAGAAACAATTCTATTTTAGATTGTAGCATTTATAGCACACATAGTATTTTTTAGCATTCTATTCTAAAATAATTATGATGTGTGTGTACACTGAGTCACTCAGTCATGTCTGACTCTGCGACCCCATGGACTGCAGCCCACCAGGCTCCTCTGTCCATGGGATTCTCCAGGCAAGATTACTGGAGTGGGTTGTCATTCCCTTCTCCAGAGTATCTTCGTGACCCAGGGATGGAACCCACATCTCCTGCATCTCCTGCATTGGCAGGGAGATTCCTTAGCACTGAATCACCTGGGAAGCCCTGATTATGACATATTTCAGAGTATTTTGAAATAATTATAAAAATAGTACAGAGAGAACTCTGATATCCTCCATCCAGCTTTCTCCAGTGAAAGCATGTGACATAACTAGCAAAATATCAAATCCAGGAAACTGAGAGAAACTGCAGACCTTATTCTGATTTCGTTAGATTTTACAGGCACTTGTGTATGTGCATGCGTGTTCATGGGTATTTGTGTATCACACAAGTTTGTTTGTATTATCTTTCTACACAATAGGCTTTAAGGTCTTACAAATCTGCATATTATTTACTAATATGATTACCAAGTTTTTCAACATAAAAGCCATTTAGTCAAAAGATAGTTCATGTTAAACAACAACAGCAAAACTCTTCAGTTTAATTTCACTGTTTTCTCCAAGTATTTTCATCAATATCATGAGTTTCCATCCAGCCAAAAGGGGACGACAGAGACGAGATAGTTGGGTGGTATCACCAACTCAATGGACAGGAGTTTGAACAACCTCTGGGAGATAGTGAAAGACAGGGCAGCCTGGCGTGCTCTGGTCCATGGGGTCACAAAGAGTTGGGCACAACTGAGAGACTAAACAACAATAGCAGCAAAGGCAGAGTTGTATTTATTACTATTTTTTAAAGTTAAGTCATAGACTTAGAGTTCCCTGTTTAATGCTTGCTACCTCCAAGGTCAGTTCATTCCATAGGGCTGGGGGAAGAGGCATGTCTCTCTTTATTTGCCACTTTATCCTCACTCTCTCATATTTCTGGCTGGCATTTTATGTGGTAATCCTATTTTATCTGCTATTTAGTATATATTTATTGGATTAAATAATTAGTGAGTAAACACAAAACATAGGCCACCAAATTTTTGGCATAGTGTTCCATATTTATTATTTAGTGTATTTAAAAAAATATTTATTATTTAGTGTATTAAAAAAAATGGCTAATGATCCTTCAGGTGAACTTGAAGGTTAAGGAAGGCATAAATGAATAGGGACTACGTAGTGAGTAGGGAACCTAGATTTCAATTGATTTCCCTTTATTTTTGTCTGTGAGGCAACCTTTAATTTACAGCACTTCCCGTCTGTATTAGCCAGGGTACTCCAGAGAAAAGAATTATACATAATCTTGTTGACTCTCTTTCTCTGGAGAACCCTGGCTGATATACATATTTTATATATAAGGTTTTATATACATATATATAATATATAACCTCTATCCCCATCTGTCTCTCTATGTGTGAAGAGAGAGATTATAGTATATAGGAAATGACTTACAGTATGAATGCTCAGAAATCCCAAGATTTGCAGTTAGCAACCTGAAGGCCCAGGAGACCCAGTGGCCCAAGTCTGAGCTAACCCAGACTAGTTCATGTTGCAAGTTCAACACGAACTTGCAAATCCAAAGGCCTGAGACCCAGTGGAGGCAAAGGTAGAATTTCCATCTGAGTCTGAACACCTGAGAGACAGGAGAGCTAATGGTGTAGCTCCAGTCTGAAGGCAGAAGACCAATGTCCTAGCTCAACAGTCAGGCGGGCAGAGTTCCCTCTTTCTCAGCTGATGTGTCTTTAGTTAATCGGATGAGCCCCCTTCACACACACAAACACACACATAGGGCAGGGTGATCTGCTTTCTCAGTCTACTGATTCAAATGTTAATCTCATCAAGAATCACCCTCACAGACACAACCAGTATAATGTTTGACCAAATGTCCGGATACCCGAGTTGTTGACATCCAAAATTATCCATCACTGTTCTACCCTCTGTTGTCTAGTAATAACCTCACTCCCACATCCCATTCCCCACCTCTGAATCCTCTCTCTCTCTCTCTCTCTGCTTGTTTCTGATTCAAACAGAAATAGCTCTCAGCTCCCCTTAGTTTATGATGTCTTTTAAGTTGAGACCTTTTAATTTAATTCAGTAAAGAACATGCAGGGTGGCCTGACTAGAAATGAGACACCAGGGGAGGCTTAGCGCATTAACTCCTAAGTCCACCTTGGTTCAGAGAGACCTTGAGGAGAAGGGGAGTCAGGGGGCTTATAGACTCGCTACTCAGAAAACCGTTAAGATGAAGGATCTGTGTCTATGATGGACCCACAGTGCATATAGGGATTATAGAAACTGGCATTATGTTTCAGAAAAGGCAGATTTGTCCTTGAATGGAAATTGAAATGGTAATAGTCAGTAAGAAATAATTCTCCATTCAGCTATGAATATAAATCCCTACTTTAATAAGTTAACAGCAGTTTGCACTGGGGAATTTTTTTTTAAATATGCTTCCATAAGTAGTGAGTGAGATGTTTAACTAGGTGCTATCTTGACTTCCCTGGGCCCTGTCCATCTTCTGGTATTGGAGGGCATATTGCTGCTGTGGGTGGCTGGCCCAGTGGAGCCCCAGAACCGAAGCTGAAGCAGTAAAGACAGATGAACATCCAGAGTCCGTGATCTAAACATCAACCTCAAGAAACTAGAAATAAAAAGAGCAAAATAGACACCAAGCAAACAGAAGGGAGGAAATAATAAAGAACAAAAATCAGTGACATTCAAAACAAAAAAAAAAAAAAAAGAGAGAAAATCAAGAATACAAAGATTGTTCTTTGAACAGGACAATGAAGTTGACAGACTTTAAAAAAAATTAACTTATTTATTTTAATTGGAGGCTAATTACTTTACAATATTGTAGTGGGTTTTGCCATACATCGATATGACTCAGTCACGGGCGTGCATGTGTTCCCCAGCCAGAACCCCCCTCCCACCTCCCTCCCCATCCCATCCCCCAAGGTCATCCCAGTGCACCAGCCCTGAGCACCCTGTCTCATGGATCAAACCTGGACCAATGATCTGCTTCATATATGATAATATACATGTTTCAACACTGCCCTCTCAAATCATCCCACCCTTGCCTTCTCCCACAGAGTTCAAAAGTCTGTTCTTTACATCTGTGTCTCTTTTGCTGTCTCGCATATAGGGTCATCATTACCATCTTTCTAAATTCCATATATGTGCATTAGTATACTGTACTGGTGTTTTTCTTTCTGACTTACTTCACTCTGTATAATAGGCTTCAGTTTCATCCACCTCATTAGAACAGACTCAAATGCATTCTTTTTAATGGCTGAGTAATATTCCATGGTGTATATGTACCACAGCTTTCTTATCCATTTGTCTGCCGATGGGCATCTAGGTTGCTTCCATGTCCTGGCTATTGTACACAGCACTGCGATGAACATTGGGGTACATGTCTCTCTTTCAATTCTGGTTTCCTCGGTGTACAATTGAACAAGCCAATGAAGTTGACAGACTTCTAGGAAGAATTAATAAGAATAAAAGAATGACATAAATTTATAGGTATCAGGAATAATAGAGCAGATATCAACACAGACTCTGCAGATGTCAAATAGGAAATAAGCCAAGTCTGTGAACAATCATTGGTATCTCAGGAAAATTACTTAACCTTGATTCTTACATCTATAAAATGGAAATAATATTACCATAAATAATCATGTGAAGATTAAATTGATAGGTAGAGCTTAATGAGGTACCTGATCTATGAAAGGTGTTCTACATATCTCTAACTGACTGTACTTCTTGCCACATCCCTGTTCTTATGAAGCCCCAAGGATATAATTTCCAGTGTAGCTGAAGGTGAAACTCCAATACTTTGGCCACCTGATGCAAAGAACTGACTCATTTGAAAAGACCCTGATGCTGGGAAAGATGGAAGGCGGGAGGAGAAGGGGACAACAGAGGATGACATGGTTCTATGGCATCACCGACTCAATGGACATGAGTTTGGGTAAACTCCGGGAGTTGGTGATGGACAGGGAGGCCTGGTGTGCTGCAGTCCATGAGGTTGCAAAGGGTCAGACATGACTGAGCGACTGAACTGAACTAAACTGTAGCATCTAAGGGCACCTTAACCTGACCTGGGAGGAAATCCTCAGTCCCTGATTGGGAAGTCCCAGAGAGGACGCGTTACACAACCTCAGGTAAAGGCACGCTTCTCTGCTCACCTAGACCCTCTTCCCCCGTTCGGGGCTTGGAATCACATTCCGATGGCGTGTGGTTCCTGTTTACTTCTCTCTTCACATTTCACAGATATCCTTTATTTTTTGTTGGTGGATAAATACCTGCAGGTTTTCACACCTGTTTCCCTTTCAGGAGAATGTGAATCTAAAAAAAAAATAATCAGTTTCTTTACTGACAGGTGGGTGTTTAGTAAAGTTTCATGGTAATTAAAACCATATTCTAAATATTTAAATAAGCAACATAAAATATGAAAATAAGTTTATGCTCAATAATTTGGTGCACATTATTCAAAAATATCAAATGTTTCATTACAGCCTTTTGTCTGATTAGAGAATTAGTGAGCCTTCAAACCACTTAGAAGATGACAGGCTTGCAGCTTCAGCTGTTCCTAAGTAACCTGCATTGGCATCAGAATGAAAAGGAAAAATGTTTCAATAAAGAAAAGAAAAGAAATTGGCAAGTTTATAGTATACTTTATAGATCTGTTATTAAAATTATACAAATCATACTATAAAATATAAATATTAGGATAATGTCAACTAATTATAATGGATGGAGAGTATGACTTCAATATACATCTAAAGATACATAAAATAATTCATTATTTTCAATTATTATGTTAAACCAAGCATTTTTTGTAATTTGTGTGGCCATTCCACTCCAGAGAAAATTAGGAGGTAAGTTTGAGAGGAACAGCAAGTTGAAGTAAAATATGGGGTGGAAGTTGTCACACATAACAGAAGTGTGTTCTCTTACGTAAACCGGGCATGGTCTCTTGTGACACAAATCACACAGTATTTGTCACACAGATCTTATTGTGCAGAGATGTGAAAAGTTCACCCCTCCTGATCTAGGACACACAGCAAGGCAAAGGCTTTCAGAGGTCTGTGGTTTCTTCTCCTTTTCTGGGAGTGAACATCACATGCCTTTTTGCGGAAATCACCTCTAGCCAATCAGATCACAGAATAATGTCCCTTCCTTTTTTTCTATCGCCCATTAATAGGCTATGCCAAGTGAAAGTCGATCAGTTGTGTCTGACTTATTGCCACCCCATGACCTGCAGCCCTCCAAGCTCCTCTGTTCATGGAATTCTCCAGGCAAGAGTCCTGGAGTGGGTAGCCATTCCCTTCTCCAGAGGATCTTTCAAACCAAGGGACTGAATACAGGTCTCCTGCATGGTAGGCAGATTCTTTACCAGCTGATCCACCAGGGAAGCCCAAGAACACTGGAGTGGGTAGCCTACCCCTTCTCCAGCAGATCTTCCAGACCCAGGAACTGAACTGGGGTCTCCTGCATTGCAGGTGGATTCTTTACCAGCTGAGCTACCTGGGAAGCCCAGGCTATGCCAAGTGCCACTTAAAACTACTTTTCCTATTTCTTTCTCTCTTTGTTTTCTATTTCTCTCTCTCTTCCTGTCTCTCTCCTATTTCACTAAACACATAATCTCTTCTAAAATACTATTACCACTCAGTTCCGTTTATATGTGATGGAAACAGAGGGTTCATCTAGAATAGTGTGCATAGCAATTCACACCAACCAACTCCCAGAGCGAGGACGCTGCTTTTCGAAGTGGGGATTTTTGCTGACAGACTCCAGCCATGCTGATCTTGACACTGGGCAAATTAGCCAGACCAAGAGCAAGTAAAAAGAAGAAACAGGTGTGAAATCACCTTCCTGCCTCCTGGGATGAATATGCTGTACACGGAAGGCGATGCACCTGCACTATTGTTTTGGAGGAAAAAATAGCTTTTAAGAGCAAATACTCATGAGTCTTGATAGAGGCAAGTGACTCCTGTGTAATTTGAGTATAAATGGGTCCTTTTTTTTTCTTTATGATGGTTTATATTATGTTAACTCTTTGAGGAAATGGCTTTAAAGCTCAATTTAAACATTTAACTGCTGCTTGCTTTAAATAGAGAGGAGAAGAAGGTTTCAATTTCTGGGGTGGCTGCCACAGACGCTGCACCCCACTGTCTGTCCTGAGTTCCTTCGACCATGAGGTCCTAGGTTGGTTTCTGTGCTCACCGACTTCCTGACAGCTCTGCCCACCCAAAACCAAATGACGTCTCTCAGAGGACCAATACCCAAAATATTATGGTGAATTATTGACCCTCCATCCTCAATATGTAATTCAAAAGAGATATGCTAGCAGCCTTGGCAGGAAATCTCAGGAATTCCTGCTTTTGCCCAAGGTCGATACTTCAATGCCTTTGACCTATACTTTTTTGCTTTTATTGTTTTTTTGGGGTGGTCTTGTTTGATTTTGCTGCAAACACACAGGGTTGATGCCCCTTGGGTAATAAATCTGCTCCCAAACCTAGAACTCACCCCCTGGACCAGCCTCAGTACCCACCGAGGCCAGCCCTCCCACCTCCCACTGGCCTCTAACTCTCTGCCTTCCTGCCTCCTGGCCCCTTAGCTCTGCCCTGCCCCGGCTGCAATGGGAGATGGGGGAGGGGAAGATATAGGTGTTGCAGCTGCAAATTCGTATTCAGGAAGTCAAGCAGGTCCTGCATGACACAGAATGACCTGAGATCTCTTTGGAAGTCATCTTCAGCCTGCCTCTCTGGACCTGAATTCCTGTCCGGAGCAGGCTTCTTCCTTCTCCGCTTTCTTCCTGAGTCAGGGTCCTGCCTTCATCTGACAAATTACTCTCTAGAAACTGTAGAAGAAATAGACACAGAGGTAGACAACAAATCCATGGAAACCAAGGAGGAAAAGAGGGGGAATAAATTGGGAGACTGGGCTTGGCATATGTGCACTGCTGGTTCTATGATACTGCGCATAAAATAGATAGCTAATGAGAATCGCCTGGGTCGCTCAGGGCTCTGTGGTGACCTACATGGGGAGGAAATCCAAAAACGGGGACTAACTGGGTTGGCCAAAAGGTTTGTTCGGGTTTTTCTATAAGATGTTGTGGAAAAACCCCAAATAGCTTCTCGGCCAACCCAAAATGTACATGAATAGCTGATTCACTTTGGTGTACGGTAGGAACTAACAATATTGGAAAGCAACTATACTCCAATAAAAATTAACTTAAAAAGAGAAACAGTAGAAACTGGAGCTTTGCTCCTGGAAACTTGCCTTTCTAAGAAAAATGAGAGCCCTTTCTGTTGACTGGACTTCCAAGTGTGACCTTCCCCCGTCAGGTCTGCTTTTTCCTAGACATCTCAGAATCTCATTACCAACTGCTCGCCTGAACTTCCACTGCTCTGGCTGAGTCCTTTGAACACTTACCTTGTCCTTCAGAATGAACTCTCCCTGGGCTGTGAGAGGTGTTGCCAACACCTGCCCAGGTGGACATGTCTAGCACCTGCTCACATACCTGCTCTGGGGAACCATGTCTATCCTGGCAGTGGCTTATTAAGTGACACTCCAGACATTCTGCTAATGCTAACCTAGCTAGTGTCTCATTTTCTTAAAACCCTATTACCATGATGAATAGGTTATAAATTAGGTTACAATGCTCCTCTTAATAATGTTAAATCAATCAGCAAACACTGCTTGGATCTCACTATGTACTAGACATGGAATTAGACATTTGGGATGAATAAATAGACATCAGTTGCTTTTGTCTTTGAGGACCTTAGAAACTACAGCTGGGAATGAAGCACATACATAGGACGTGAATTCACATCATGACATGATGGTTTTCCTACAGCATCCTTCTGGGGCAGCCTTGCTTATTAGCGAATTGGCTATTTTTTCTTCTCTTATATAAAGGGAACTGTTGGGCTCCATATGGTCCAAAGTCTTTTGCATGTAAAAACTTTATGGTCCTAAGTGACAATACAGAGAATTTATTTAAAAACCGAGAGCCTCAGGATTTAGAGCAGAGCTTTCCAGTGGTAAAGAATCTGCCTGCCAATGCAGGAGATGCAGGAGACGCAGGTTTGATTCCTGGGTCAGGAAGATCCCCTGGAGGAGGAAATGACAAACCACTCCAGTATTCTTGCCAGGTAAAATCTCATGGACAGAGGAATCTGGCAAGCTACAGTCCACGGGCTCGCTAAGAATTGGACATGACTGAGCAACTGAACACTCATGATTGCGTTTAGAACAGCACTGAAATGTTCCATTTCTATGTGATCCGATACAGTAGCCAAGAGCCATATGTGGCCAGTGCAACTGAGGAAATCTGATCTCTAATTTCTATATATTATAACTAATTTGCTCCGAGTTGGTGATGGACAGGGAGGCCTGGCGTGCTGCAGTCCATGGGGTCCCAAAGAGTCAGACACGACTGAGTGACTGAACTGATAACTAATTTGCATTTACATACAGTAGCCCAGGAGCAGGCTTACTTTATTCTCCTGTATTTACAGCCAACCTGGGGCAGAAGAATCTTGGCATATCACTCTGTTTTTAAAGTCAGAATGGCACCCTCATCTAAAAATACGCACCCTTCTCTTTATCCATGCTGCTGGGCAGAGGACAGAAAATTAAATAAAGACACACAGGGCAGTTTCCATATTTCTGTAATTTCCCCTGAATTGCTTGCAAAGTGGCGATTGTTCCCCTCCCATTAAACACAGGGCCATCTGGGGCATAGATATGCAAGAAGATTAAAATGGGATGGTGCAGAACCTAGTCTTTAAACATGGATTGTGCTTTTGTGCTGTTTGGAGGACAGAAAGATTTTCTGAACTTCTATGCGAGCATCCCGGGCATCTTTCTCTCTTTCACATCTGCCGCTGGGTGGAATTGATGGTAATCGTGGTTATTATCGCGGTGTCTTCCCCCACTTAACACAAGGCCATCTGGGGTTTGTGTGGTAGGGGTGGATTAGCATTTTTTTTTTTCAAGTGCTCCTCTTCTTTAGTAAAAATATTTTACGGAAATTATGTCAGAGAAAAGATGATGATAATAATGATGATAATACTAATAATAGGGTTATTATGTGAAATCTCCTTAAAAAAAAAAAAAGCCTCCAGTAAGCATAATCCAGAAGCGGCAAGGCCAGGAATTGAACAGCTCGCCTCTGGAAGCAGCCTCAGCACGCAGGGCCCTGACTGGAAATGCGACTTCCAGGACAGAGCTCAAACCCTCAGACGTGCAGTCAAGTGGCTGCTCCTCATTTTAACTCTGCAAGCTCCTGCCGTGGGCTTTCAGGAAAGCTTAAAACAATCACCCTCTCTGCTTTCTTCTCTGTAAAAGAGAGAGACTAGTACTTACCCTTTAGAGTTGTTGAAAGTGCAACCTAATAATGGATGTGCAGACACCGCTCAGAGTGTTTTGTACTTAGTCTTGATCAATGTTCAGGGAAGAACTCAAGAATACTTAGGTAGACTGCTTTCTGAAGCCTGACTGAAAGGCTTTTCAGTTTCATCATCTCTTGACAGATGACCACAATAGCTGTTAATATGAGAACTGATACTGTTGCATGTCTACTCTGTGGCATATAATTACCTTAAGTTCTAGGTACCCTCCAAGAGATTGGGTGAATCTAAAACCTTATCATAACTTTCCTTCCAAGGAGTAAGCATCTTTTAATTTCATGGCTGCAGTCACCATCCGCAGTGATTTTGGAGCCCAGAAAAATAAAGTCTGACACTGTTTCCACTGTCTCCCCATCTATTTCCCATGAGGTGAGGGGACCAGATGCCATGATCTTAGTTTTCTGAATGTTAAGCTTTAAACCAACTTTTTCACTCTCCTCTCTCACTTTCATCAAGAGGCTTTTTAGTTCCTCTTCACTCTCTGCCATAAGGGTGGTGTCATCTGCGTATCTGAGGTTATTGATATTTCTCCCAGAAATCTTGATTCCAGCTTGTGCTTCTTCCAGCCCAGCGTTTCTCATGATGTACTCTGCATATAAGTTAGATAAGCAGGGTGACCTTGAAATTAAAAGATGCTTACTCCTTGGGAGGAAAGTTATGACCAACCTAGATAGCATATTAAAAAGCAGAGACATTATTTTGTCAACAAAGGTCCATCTGGTCAAGGTTATGGTTTTTCCAGTGGTCACGTATGGATGTGAGAGTTGGACTGTGAAGAAAGCTGAGCGTCAAAAAATTGGTGCTTTTGAACTGTGGTGTTGGAGACGACTCTTGAGAATCCCTTGGACTGCAAGGAGATCCAACCAGTCCATCCTCAAGGAGATCAGTCCTGGGTGTTCATTGGAAGGACTGATGCTGAAGTTGAAACTCCAGTACTTTGGCCACCTCATGTGAAGAGTTGACTCATTGGAAAAGACCCTGATGCTGGGAGGGGTTGGGGGCGGGAGGAGAAGGGGATGACAGAGGATGAGATGGCTGGATGGCATCACCGACTTGATGGGCATAAGTTTGAGTAAACTCCGGAAGTTGGTGATGGACAGGGAGGCCTGGTGTGCTGCAATTCATGGGGTTGCGAAGAGTCGGACACGACTGAGCGACTGAACTGAACTGAACTGAAAACCTTATTTCAACTGGCTTTTAATATATGGCTATAAAATAGTGATGCATAGTGATAAGAAGAGAATTTCAAGTCATATAAAAATGTGTTAGAATCATTGACAGCATGTCCTGAAAGAAGCCATTCATCTCTCTTAGCTGAGTGCCACTGACATTAATACCTGCATGAGGAAGCTACATCACATATTTGAGAAAAAATTAAGTTGAATCATTTTATCTATTCTAGAATCTACATGGTAGACATTAAATGCTGTTTTATATTTGTAAATGCAAATGATTTCTATATCTCTGTGCATATATGGGCTTCCTGGTGGCTCAGTGATAAAGAATCTGCCTGCTAATACAGGAGATGCAGGAGTACGGGTTTGATCTCTAGGTCACAAAAATCTCCTGGAGAAGGAAACGGCAATCCACCTCAGTACTCTTGCCTGGAAAATTCTATGGACAGAGGAGCCTGGCGGGCTACAGTCCACGGAGTCCCAAAGAGTTGGACATGACTGAGCATACACACTTGCATACATATCTCTAACGTGTGTCTTATACAATTCTTTCTGCCACTCCAATTAAGCTCTGTCTTGGTCTCCTGGAAATTATGTGAAAATGAGCATCCAACTGGTGTAACTACCTTTCTGAAGGCTCAGCTTCTGTAATAAGGTGTAACCGTCCCTGTCTTCTCAACTACGCTGCTTCCCATTTCTGGGACACTGTTTTCTTTACCGCCTACACTGATACTGTGGATATTTGTCTGAAATGTCTTCTTCTCTCTGCAATTCCGATTTGCAAGGCTACCTTTGAAAAGGTAGATTCTGAATGGTTGTGCAAGTGAGAAACCAGGCTTTGTTTGGAGGAACTGAACTAAATAAAGGTACATTGTTTCCTAATAACATATGTTAGCCTATATTTTAACTCGATGAGAAAATCTCCTTTTAAGATTATAAACTCAAATCTGCTTCTTTACACAAATATTTATTTTACTCCATTGTGTAGGCACGTGTCTCGGATGTTACAGCACTGTCTAGAATAGCATATTTGCATCTGTTTAGCAAACTTAAATGAAAAAAAATCAGAGTCTGGAATCCTACAGGCTTGGCATTCCTTCCAAGAAGAAATGCCCTTCTATGAAGTCATGAACTATGTTCTTGCTGGTGAATCTGACCATGACCTCAGCAGAAACTTAGGTGACAAAGCTCTAAGGGACCATTAGCTTCACATGAGTCTTGGGCCTTTTTCCCTCAGATCCACTGCTTGCTCTTCTGCTGCTTGGCTTGGCTCCTAGGAGGCTGACCCCTGTGGGCTGCCTTTTGTTGTCCTCGAGAGCAAGTGGGGTTCAGCTTAGTTGGTCAATGGGGAGCCTAGTGGGAAACTGGAAGATGGAAAGAAGGGCGAACCCAGGCCCTTTTCTCTTTCTCTCCCAACATGGCCCCAGCAGTGTTTATCTCTTCCACTATAGGGATGCTCCACAATCCAAGTTTCCACTGGATGATCTTTGTCCCTATCTCCTGCAAATCACATATTGAGTCTACTCTTCCGTCCTAGGCCAGATGGTGGTTTCCTGTCCCCTCCAATCACTCATTGCATCATATTTGCTGCTCTCCCATACCCTGTGTTCCAATACTTTGACCAGCTGATGTGAAGAGCCAACTCATTGGTAAAGACCCCGATGCTGGGGAAGATTGAGGACAGGAGAAGAAGGGGACGACAGGGGATGAGATGCGTGGATGGCATCACTGACTCAATGGATATGAGTTTGAGTAGACTCCAGGAGACAGTGAAGGACAGGGAAGCCTGACGTGCTGCAGTCCATGGCCCCCCCACCCATCCCTCCACCCCCCCCCACCCCCCCACAAAGAATTAGACACAACTTAGCAACTGAACAACATGACCCTTGAAGTCAATTTCCTACACTAACCACCTCTGTTTGGGTAGTCAAAGTGGCTTTGTTTTCTGACTTGAACCCTGACTGATATGTATCAATTTTAGGGGGTTGCCAAGGTTTTTTCAGAGCTCTTCAGAGATTGCTATTGACTTAGGAGGGGAAGGATAAGGAGGGAGTGGTGGGGAGACTACCATAGCCTTAGAGAGACAGTTCCCACACACAGGAAGCACACAGTCTAATAGAAATCATGCTGGTGTCTTTGTCTGCCTGCGCCTTTTAAATTGGAGTGATAAGCGACCTCTCGCCTCACTGTCTGCTGCGGCTTTTTTATTTCCCCTAAAGATACGACTAAATGAATTAATCAGTCAAGCAGTTAACCAGTGGGGAAGGGGTGCTGCGTCAGGGGTCACGGGGTTTTGCCTTTGCATCGGGAGGAATGGAAAATGAACGGGGAAAGAGCACTGTGTGAATGAATGAGTGGATGAATGAACAAAGGAAGGAAGAAGACTGTATCAGTAGCCTTGGCTTTTGTCCAAACTTGTCAGTTTTCTTTAGGAAGGTCCTTCTTCCTTCCTGGACCCGTCTTCTAACCTGTAAAATGTGGAGTTCTCACAAGCCAATAGATTTTACTGTGACTGTGAAATGTGACCAGTTATAGTGCCTGCTTGTTTTGCTTAAATAAGGAGGGTGCTGAGTGAAACTCTTCAGCAGTAGTGAACAAAAGGACTGTGATCTGTTAGCGATGCCCACCTTGGGGACACATTGGCTTATCTGCTGGATGGTTACTGTTGAAGGGTAGATTTGGTTCAGTGTTTGGTTTCTCTCTTCTATCTAACTAGCTTCCAAACAGCCTTGTGTGAATCTCTTTCTGCACACAGAGGCAGCTGAAACTTACCGCTGCTCAGAATGAAAGAACATGATCTTTGCTGAATTATAAAAAGAAGGGTACTTTTCCATCGTAACTGCCTGTCTTCTACACTAAAATGAGAATGAAAATGCTTTGTTTGCACTGTTAGATTCTCCACAGCAGCCGCTGATTGTAACTTACGCTAAGTAGGAGAATTGTTGGCTGAATTTGATTATCCGTGATTTGTGGAATCCATCATCAATAAGCCAGGAGCCAGGATATAAATATAAAACCTGAAGGTCAGTATTGGGCGGCCTCTCTATCTTAGCCAGTGCACCCTAAAAAGCAGAGCTTCAGACAAGCGCATGGATGCAGGGAAGTAGGGTCAGAAAAGAGTGAAATGAGTGAGAAAAGTTGGCCTAAGGGCATGTGGTCAGCAGATCACTGCTGGGGACACCTGGGGACCTCAGAGGAGCCTGCTCATGCAGAAGTGGAGGACGAGGGGATAGTTAGGAGCCATCATCTATCCTCTGATGTTTGAGGGCTGCCTCATGGGTGTGAATTTCCTCTGATTTGTGTTTGGACAGCCCTGGGTAGAGCTGAGCAGTTGCCTTAGGACTCCCAGTGGCAGAGACAGAGAAGCCCCAGTGCAGAGAGGAAGGAAAGCTGGAAAGTGCATCTTGCTTCAGAGGGTGGTTGAAGACATAACATAGGCAGAGCAGATGAGAGAGGTCACAAGAGAGAGCTGGTATGAAAGCTGGAGTGACTCCTTGATTCAGTTCCCTGGAAGTGACCCCAGGGAACTGAGATCACCCATGGTCTGTTTTGTATTTCATATCACAGAGCCACCAGGTCTCAGGAGGAGATTTGGTATCCAGACCTGTGGAGACCTCTCTTGTGCTCTCTTGTGCTGGTCATGGACCAGCAGCTTATCTGGACTTAAACTGTACCAGCCCAGGACAAGATTTTATAGGACTCAGGTCTAGAACTAACATGCAAAAAAGATGTCCTCTTCATTATAGGGGACTGGAATGCAAAAGTAGGATGTCAAGAGCTATCTGGAGTAACAGGAAAACTTGGCCTTGGAGTGCGGAATGAAACAGGGCAAAGGCTAATAGAGTTTTGCCAAGAGAATGCACTGGTCATAGCAAACACCCTCTTCCAACAACACAGGAGAAGACTCTATACATGGACATCACCAGATGGTCAATACCAAAATCAGATTGATTATGTTCTTTGCAGCCAAAGATGGAGAAGCTCTATACAGTCAGCCAAAACAAGATCGGGAGCTGACTGTGGCTCAGATCATGAACTCCTTATTGCCAAATTCAGATTTAAATGGAAGAAAGCATGGAAAACCACTAGACCATTCAGGTATGACCTAAATCAAATCCCTTATGATTATACAGTGGAAGTGAGAAATAGATTCAAGGGATTAGATCTGATAGAGTGCTGGAAGAACTATGGATGGAGGTTCATGACACTGTACAGGAGGTAGTGATTGAGACCATCCTCAAGAAAAAGAAATGCAAAAAGACAAAATTGTTGTCTGACGAGGCCTTACAAATAACTGAGAAAAGAAGAGAAGTGAAAGGCAAAGAAGAAAAGGAAAGATATACCCATTTGAATGCAGAGTTCCAAAGAATAGCAAGGAGAGATAAGAAAGCCTTCCTCAGTGATCAACGCAAAGAAATAGAGGAAAACAACAGAATGGGAAAGATGAGATCTCTGCAAGAAAATTAGAGAGACCATGGGAACATTTCATGTAAAGATTGGCACAATAAAGGAAAGAAATGGTATGGACCTAACAGAAGCAGAAGATATTAAGAAGAAGTGACAAGAATACACAGAAGAACTATACAAAAAAGATCTTCACAACCCAGATAACCACGATGGTGTGATCACTCACCTAGAGCCAGACATCCTGGAATGCGAAGTCAGGTGGGCCTTAGGAAGTGTCACTATGAACAAAGCCAGTGGAGGTGATGGAATTCCAGTTGAGCTATTTCAAATCCTAAAAGATGATGCTGTGAAAGTGCTGTACTCAACATGCCAGCAAATTTGGAAAATTCAGCAGTGGCCACAGGACTGGAAAAGGTCAGTTTTCATTCCAATCCCAAAGAAAGGCAATGCCAAAGAATGTTCAGACTACCACACTATTGCACTCATCTCACATGCTTGCAAAGTAATGCTCAAAAATCTCCAAGCCAGGCTTCAACAGTACATGAACCACGAACTTCCAGTTGTTCAAGCTGGATTTAGAAAAGGCAGAGTAACCAGAGCTCAAAGTGCCAACATCCGTTGGATCATCAAAAAAGCAAGAGAGTTCCAGAAATGCATATACTTCTGCTTTATTGACTATGACTATACCAAAGCCGTTGGCTGTGTGGATCACAACAAACTGTGGAAAATTCTTCAAAAGATGGGAATTCCAGACCACCTGACCTGCCTCCTGAGAAACCTGTATGCAGGTAAAGAAGCAACAGTTAGAACTGGATGTGGAAAAGCAGACTGGTTCCAAATCAGGAAAGGAGTACGTCAAGGCTGTATATTGTCACCCTGATTATTTAACTTATAAGTAAAGTACATCATGCAAAATACTGAGCTGGATGAAGCACAAGCTGGAATCCAGATTGCTGGGAGAAATAGCAATAACCTCAGATATGCAGATGACTCCACCCTTATGGCAGAAAGTGAAGAAGAACTAAAGCGCCTCTTGATGAAAGTGAAAGAGGAGAGTGACAAATTTGGCTTAAAACTCAACATTAAGAAAACTAAGATCATGGCATCCAGTCCTATCACTTCATGGCAAATAGATGGGGAAACAATGGCAACAGTGAGAGGCTTTATTTTTTTTGGGGGGGGGGGTCCAAAATCACTGCAGATGGCGATTGCAGCCATGATATTAAAAGATGCTTGGTCCTTGGAAGAAAAGTTATGACCAAACTAGACAGCATATTAAAAAGCAGAGACATTACTTTGCCAACAAAGGTCTGTCTAGTCAAAGCTATGGTTTTTCCAGTAGTCATGTCCAGATGTGAGAGTTGGACTATAAAGGAAGCTGAGCATTGAAGAATTGATGCTTTTGAACTGTGGTGTTGGAGAAGACTCTTGAGAGTCTCTTGGACTGCAAGGAGATCCAACCAGTCCATTCTGAAGGAAATCAATCCTAAATGTTCATTAGAAGGACTGATGCTGAAGCTGAAATGCCAATACTTTGGTCACCTGATGGGAAGAACCAACTCATTGGAAAAGACCCTGATGCTGGGAAGGATAGAAGGCGGGAGGAAAAAGGGACGACAGAGGATGAGGTGGTTGGATGGCATCACCAACTCGATGGACATGAGTTTGAGTAATTCAGGGAGTTGGTGATGGACAGGGAGGCCTGGTGTGCTGCAGTCCATGGGGTCGCAAAGAGTCAGACACAACTGAGCTACTGAACTGAACTGAAGGACATGCAATCACAACAGTTCTTCCCTGCAGTTCACATGGACTCTGCTCTCTTAGGGTTTGTCCGAGATCCCCTCTTCAAAAGTGCTCATTATCACTGGCCAGATGCTCAGACATCCTTCAAAGCCATTATGGTGCTAGCAGGGTGGTGTTGATGCCAGAACAGAATTGAGCCAAAGGAATCAAAGATGTCAAAGGGATGGGGGCACCAGGGCTGCCACATAGAGCTGTGGGCAGCAGTGTTGGTGTCAATCACTCAGCTGTGTCTGACTCTTGGTGACCCCGTGGACTGTAGCCCGCCAGGCTCCTCTATCCATGGGGTTCTCCAGGCAAGGAGACTGGGGTGTGTGCAGCACAACTTACATGTTAATGATAAAACTATAGCATGAATCTAAAAATGAATGATGCCATCTTTGTGATTAAGGAAAGCTATGGACTTTTGACAACTTCCAGAGCATTAAATATGAGGCTGGAACTGATTCATTTGATTACTTCAAAAATTAAAGTTTTCTGTTCTGAAAAGAGAAAATAACTGTAATGTCTAAAATTGGCAAGAGAATAATATCTGAATTATGAAAGGAACTCCTAACAAGCATGTGAAAGGGTTTTCAGTTATTAGTAATTAGAGAATTGAGAAATGCATGAAGTTGTGATTTCAAGATTATTAACTCTTCTCCCTCCACAAATAGAAGACCATAAAAGAGGACAATGTCATGGGTGACAGGGGTGAGATAATAGGCACAGGTTCTCTTGCAAGGAATAGAAACTGATATGGCCTTTCTGAAAACCTGCCTTACGCTAATCAATCAACTCACATATGTTTGAGTGTGAGTGGGACCCAGAAGGACATCTAATTGTTCCTGTTTAGTCTCTAAGTTGTGTCTGAATCTTTTGTGACCTCATGGGCTGTCTGTGGGATTTCCCAGGCAATAATACTGGAATGGGTTGCTATTTCCTTATCCAGGGGATCTTCCTGACACAGAGACTGAACCCGTGGCTCCTGTTGTATCTCCTGCATTGCAGGTGGGTCTTTACTGCTAAATCACGGGGGATTCCCATGCATAGATGCAGCCTGTAACTCCAGCATTTATTTCCTTAGGTATATCCCTAGGTATATCCTAGGGAAATCCTAAGAAATTTTCACATATGCATAAGAAAACATGGGCTAGGGTGCTCTTTGGCTACTTTCCTGATGGTAGAGACTAGAAACCACCTGTGTCCTTTTGGGTAGGGAACTTAAGCTGTGGTAGATATACATCCTGAAGAGGTAAGCAGCAGTCAAAGTAGGGCTCAAATGTCGGATGCTTAGATTTATGCATAGCCCCTTGGGTAGAACTTAAAGAAGTGATGCTTAGTGAAAATGTAAGAAAAAGAGATTACAGTTGCAACATACTGGCAACTATATCAATAATTTCTATCTTGAAAAATCACATGCTAACAGAAAGACACTCATTTTATAATATTAGGTTGGCCAAAAATTCGTTTGGCCAGTGAGTACATTATTCAATAAAGTTCTTAGTGAATATGAGAAATATATCTTCAAATTTCACTTAAAACTGAACAAACTTTTTGGCCAGCCTAGTATCAAAAAGATTGTATTAGACATGGGGATGTGTTATGAGGATTGTTGTTCAGTCGCTCAATCGTGTCCAAATCTGCAACTCCAAGGACTGCAGCACACCAGGCTTCCTGGTCCTTCACTATCTCCTGGAGTTTGCCCAAACTCCTGTCCATTGAGTTGGTGATGCCATCCAACCATCTAATCATCTGTCACCTCTTTCTCCTCTAGCTCTCAATTTTTCCCAGCATCAAAGTTTTTCCAATGAATCAGCTCTTCACATCAGGTGGCCAAAGTATTGGGGCTTCAGCTTCAGCATCAATCCTTCCAATGAATATTAGTTTGCACAAATTGATGGTAAAGTACAGTGAACTGAAGAGTCTTCTTAATTTCATCTTCTGCATTTCTGTATTTGAAGTGAAAAACCAGTATGCAACTATATATATGATGCAAAGAAATAGAGGAAAGCAATAGAATAGTAAAGACTAGAGATTTCTTCAAGAAAATCAGAGATACCAAGGGAATATTTCAAGCAAAGATAGGCACAATAAAGGACAGAAACAATATGGACTTAGAAGAACCAGAAAATATTAAGAAGAGGTGACAAGAATACACAGAACTTACAAAAAAAGTCTTAGTGATCCAGATAACCACGATGGTGTTACCACTCAACTAGAACCAGACATCTTGGAGTGTGAAGTCAAGTGGGCCTTGGGAAGCATCACTATGAACAAAGCTGGTGGAAGTGATGGAATTCCAGCTGAGCTATTTCAAATCCTAAAAGATGATGCTGTGAAAGTGCTTCACTCAATATGCCCCAAAGTTTGGAAAAGTCAGCAGTAGCCACAGGACTGGAAAAGGTCAGCTTTCATTCCAATCTCAAAGAAGGGCAATGCCAAATAATGTTCAATTGCACTCATTTCACGTGCTAGCAAGGTAAATCTCAAAATCCTCCAAGCTAGGCTTCAACAGTATGTGAACTTGGAACTTCCAGATATACAAGCTGGATTTAGAGAAGGCAAAGAAACCAGAGATCAAAGTGTCAACATCTGTTGGATCATAGAAAAAGCAAGAGAATCCCAGAAAAACATCTACTCCTGCTTCATTGACTATGCTAAAGCCTTTGACTGTGTGGATCACAACAAACTGTGGAAAATTCTTAAAGAGATGGGAATACCAAACCACCTGAACTGCCTCCTGAGAAACCTGTATGCAGGTCAAGAAGCAACAGTTAGAACTGAACATGAAACAGCAGACTGGTTCAAAATTGGGAAAGGAGTGTGTCAAAGTTGTATATTGTCACTCTGCTTATTTAACTTATATGCAGAGTACATCATGAGAAACACTGGGCTGGATGAGGCATAAGCTGGAATCAAGATTGCTGGGAGAAATATCAGTAACCTCAGATGTGGAGATAACACCACACTTATGGCAGAAAGTAAAGAGGAACTAAAGAGCCTCTGGATGAAGGTGAAAGAGAAGAGTGAAAAAGTTGGCTTAAAACTCAACATTCAAAAAGCTAAGATCATGGCTTCAGGTCCCATCATTTCATGGTCTATTGATGGGGAAACAATAGAAACAGTGACAGACTTTATTTTCTTGGACTCCAAAATCACTGCAGATAGTGACTGAAGCCATGAAATTAAAAGACACTTGTTCCTTGGAAGAAAAGCTATTACAAACCTAGACAGTGTATTTAAAAGCAGAGACATTGCTTTGCCAACAAAGTTCTGTCTAGTCAAAGCTATGGTTTTTCCAATAGTCTTGTATGGATGTGAGAGTTGGACCATAAGGAAGGCTGAGTGTTGAAGAACTGGTGCTTTCCAACTGTGGTGTTGGAGAAGACTTCTGAAATTCCCTTGAACTGCAAGGATATCAAACAAGTCAATCCTAAGGGAAATCAACCCTGAATATTCATTGGAAGGACTGATGCTGAAGCTCCAATACTTTGGCCACCTGATGTGAAGAACCAACTCATCAGAAAAGACCCTGATGCTGGGAAATACAGAACACAGGAGAAGGGGGGAGGGGCAGATAATGAAATGGTTGGATGGCATCACCAACTCAATGGACATGAGTTTGGGCAAATGTTGGGAGGTGGTGAAGGACAGGGAAGCCTAGTGTGCTGCAGTTTATGGGTTTGCAAGGAGTTGGACATGACTGAGTGACCGAACAACCACAAACTATACTCACACTGTACTTAGCCTTCCTGTAAAAACAGTGGGAATGATGAAGGGGGATAATGAAGCAGGGGGATGCTTGCTTCTATGCACAGAATGGCTGTGACAGCCATAACTGAGAAGTGGTCCAAGTGTTTGAGTGGTCACCCAGATACCACCAGCAGTACTGCCATGATGCTGTGATTTTTTTTTTTTTTTTTTTTGGACATGCGATTAACTGTTGGTAAAATTTCCATAAGACAAAAGATAATCTTCCCTTCAGTTATAAGTTAGCTATATTCTTGGAACATTCAGCATGTAATAAAACTTTACAAAGATAGCTCTTTGTTTATAATTGTAAAATGAAATTGAATTCTAGGTTCAAATAGTTTTAGAAAGATTTTCACCTGCATGAATCTCTGGTGAAGGGTTTGAAAGTTTCACAAGCTAGAGCTATATGTTTTTTCTGCACCCAGCATTTATGACTCTTGCTAAACAAATGTCAATAAACCCCAACCCCAAACAATGACAGGACAGGGACCCCCAAGCTTCCAAGATTCCTCCTAAGGGTAACTATGGTCCTCACTGATTTCTAGTGGGACAACAAGGAAATTCAGAATGACTCATAGTGGAAAGAAAACTTCTTTTTTCCTATATTGAAAGTTTTTTGTAACCTCCAGATCTAGGAATCTGACTTTATAAGACATCCTGAAAGCGAAGGTTAGAAAGATGGCCGTGTCTCCTGTGAAGTGGTTTACAGAAGATGAAAAATGTGTTTCCATTCGCCTTGTAGAGGCATGGCTTGGTGGTAACTGTTGTGATTGATCATCAGTCTAACGAATAACAACAGAAGCAATGAGTAAATGGTTATTTCCCAGGGAAAATCCAGAATCCAGGTTCAATTGGAAATAATTCAAGCAGCATGGGAGAGGCTGAAAGTAATCAATGAGTAATCAGAACATGAATTCCAGGAAAGTGAAAATGCTGTTACAGTGTAAGCAATTTCTGCTTTTAGAAGCAGGATTAGTATGGTATTGGTCTACTTGAACGTTTTTCAAACTTTTAAAAACGAGAAAAATTATTTTCAAATGAGCTATTAGGGAGATCCCTAAAATATAAAGCAGATGAATCAAGTATTTTTTTGTTTACTACACATGTGTTTTATGAGTTCACTTTTATTATTAATCAAGCAATTGCAACATGAAACTGTTTTATGGCATAAGCCTTTGAAATCAAGGTTATTGATGATAGCTCAGTCTCATCTTTAGAATCTAATTTATTCTGGTATTTTTATATGGCTGCACAAGATTAAAATATCTTGAATCATAGGAACATGCAAATAGTGATTTTTCTAAAAAGTTTGCCATGTATCCTCAGGACTTAATTTACGAATCTGTGGCAAAAGCTTAAAATATAAATAAGAAAAAATATTGCCTAAAACAAATTGATCATTAGGGACATATAAATTCTTTTATAGTCAAATCACAATGGCAAACTATTACATGTAGAATGAATAAACAACCAGGTCCTACTATATAGCACAGGGAACTATATCCAATCTCTTAGGGTAAACCATAATGGAAAAGAAAATAAGAAAAAGAGTATATATATGTGTATAATTGAGTCACTTTGCTATACAACAGAGATTGGCATAAAATTGTAAATCAATTGTCCTTCAATAAAAAAAAATTAATGATGTAAAAAAAAATAAAGCTTGACAAATAGGAAAATTTAACAAGCTAAATCTAATTAAAGCAAATAAAACAAACAAAAAATAGTCTAAGTCTCAGAGCTATCAATACTAAAATGTAATCATGCAGGGCCATGTCATATGTTCTCATATTATTCTACAGCTGATAACAAAACTGGAGTGGGGGCCTGAACCTCTCAGGGCCTGACCCTTGCCCATCAATGACTGAGAACTCCAGGCTCATGTTAGGCTGTAGCAGTGCATGGACATATGGACTTCAGATAATCACAGATTTTTGGATAAGCCTGAATCTTCTGAGGGCTGGTGCAGAGCTATAGCCTTCATCTTTAATGCTATATCTGACTTGAATTTAAATACATTCATGGAATGCATGCCAAAAAATGTTCAGAGCCATTCCAGAAGAGATTAATACACTGGTCACCTCTAGTGTGTTAAAATTTGGTAAAGAACTACACTACTTTAAAATCGAGAACATGCATATTAGAAATGAAATTCTGTACTACTGTTTATACAGCTGGAAGCCGTCACTTATAGAATCTGTTCTACTTAAAATTAACCCTGCATTTTTAGAAAGAAACTTAGAAACATACTCTTAGTATCAAAGCACAGAGAACACTAGAAGAAAGCAGATCTCACAGCCATGTCTCTCCCGGACTCCCAGGCTTCTGATCCTCTCTGTCTTTGTCTCCTTATATCCTGTTATAATATTACTCATTGCCCCAAATCCTGAAAAAGATGGCTTTGAGAATTAAGTAACTGAGATCTGTGAGAGTGCTTCAACAGGAACACTTAGCTCTGTAGGTCCATTCAAAATACATCACTCACCCCATGAACAAGATCTAAAGCCTTGCCTTTTTGTTTTAAGAAGGCAGATGTCTTTCTCAACCAGACTCTTCAGTCCAAAAAGAATTTAAATTATAAAGCAATCACTCTTAAGACATTTGTTTATTTTTAAAGATTGTTGCTTATTTTACTACAAAGTGCTATCTACTTATTTATGTATACTATAAATAGATTCACTGGAAAAGACCCTGATGCTGGAAAAGACTGAAGGCAAAAGGAGAAGGGGATAAGGATGAGGCAGAGGATGAGATGGTTAGATAGCATCACTAACTCAATGGACATGAATCTGAGCAAAATTTAGGAGACAGTGGAGGAGAGAGGAACCTGGCATGCTGCAGTCCATGGGGTCTCAAAGAGTCAGACAGGACTTAGCAACTGAACAACTTATACATTTTTTAAATAGGGAGAAATCTTAAGAGAAAAAAATCACTCCTACACAAGGGCTGGAAGGCAACCAACGTGAACAATTGAATTCACTCCTTCCCATCTTTTATTTTTATTTTTTTGCAGTTTTATATTTAAGCATGGCCATGTTTACATATAATTTTTATTTCACTATTTTGTCTTAATATTAAAACAAATATTTTCTCATGTCACACTAGATTTTTGTAACTCCAACTTCAAGAGTACACAGCAAGCTGTTTTATTTTACCCAGAGGCAATCTATCTGACTTACATCTCTACCTTTGCCCTTCTCCAACTGTTTGGATCTGTTCACAAATTTTTTTTTTATTCATAAATAAGGAATAGTGGCTTTGGGAAAAAGAGCCCTTTTGAGATCAATCAATAGGTACTTCATATTGTCTTAAGTTTAGGGTGAGAATTTCTGGGGGGCATTAAGCTCCATTGTCTGATACATTCAGCATTCATACATCAAGGTAAGATACACTAGACCACAAGTGTGGGCCAGTGCAACAACAGGACCAATATAAAAGCAAAGCAACAAAATTGCAATTGGAAATGGTACCATTGGGTGGGAGGTTGGGGCAGGGCTTCCCTGGTGGCTCAGTGATAGAGAATCTGCCTGCCAATGAAGGAGATTCGAGTTTGATCCCTGGGTTGGGAAGATTCCCTAGGGAAGGAAATGGCCACCCACTCCAGTATTCTTGCCTGAAAGATCTCATGGACTGAGGAGCCTGGTGGACTACGTCCAAGGGGTCACGAAGAGCCGAACATGACCAAATGACTAAACAACCACCACCTTTGGAGAGAAAGAAAGCCTGGTACAGTGGTTGCTGTGGGCTGACTGTTATTAATATATGTCAAAGTCTTAATCTCTAGTATCTCAGAATGTGACCAGGTCATGGGAATAGACCCTGATCCCTATGGTAGAGTCCCCATTAGGAGAAATTAGGACACAGACACACACACAGAGGAAGGTCTTGTGACAGAGGACGTGAAGGACAGGGAGAAGGTGGCCGTGTACAACTCCAGCCCAGAGTCGTCAGGTGGGACTAGCCCTGCTGGCAGCTTGAACTTGGCCTTCTGGTTCCCTGAACTGTGAGGAAATAAACTTCTGTTGCTGAAGCCCCCCAGTTTAGGAAACCTTGTTATGGCAGCCCTGGCACCCTAATACAGTGGTGAAGTATGGGGGAGGGGGTAGTGGTCAGACCACGTGGGATGAAATCTCAGTTCCTTCCTTCATAGCTGTGTGTCTGACCCCAGCCATCCACCCCTCTGGATCCTTGTCTATAGATCAGTGATAAGAGAACCTGCTCTGCTCAACGGTTAGAGAGCATGCAAACCATTCCTGGCATGTAGGCCATTCTATGTAATTGTTAGGATTTTTGGGTTATTTTGTTAATGTAATGGTTTGGTTGCTAAATTGTGTTCAGCTTTTTTGCAGCCCCATGAACTGTGGCCCACTAGGCTCCTCTGTCCATGGGGATTTCTCAGGCAAGAATACTGGAGTGGGTAGCCATTTCCTTCTCCAGAGGACCTCCCAACCCAGGGACTAAACCTGGGCCCCTTGCATTGCAGGCCATCACCTGCATGGAAGGTGGATTCTTTACCCACTGAGCCATCTAACTATAACATAAAGAAGAGGTCTCCAACCTCTGGTATCTAATGCCTGATGAACTAGGGTAGAGTTGATGTAATAATAATAGAAACAAAGTACACAATAAATGTAATGAGCTTGAATCATCCCGAAAGCATCTACACTACCCTAGTCCATGGAAAATTTGCCATCCATGAAACCAGTCCCTGGTGTCAAAAAAGGTTGGGGACCACTGAAAAGATCATGAAGTTGAACTTAGATTAAGTTTGCATTGTAATTCTGCTAACTAGCTACACGCCTATTAGCAAGCCACTTGGAGAGACTCTTTTCATCTGAAAAATAGGAGACTCAGGGTTAGCTCATGTGAATGCCAGAGAACTAAATACTCAGTGTACACAAGAGATGGGGGTTGCAATTCAGCCACCATCATTACCCCCACTTAGCCCTGAGTCCCCACATCTATGGGAAGGGATGGGAGAATTTTCCAGTTGTCAGAGGCATTTTTGAACAATGTGCATCAGAAAAAGGAATTGAAGGGGGACATCATGCCAAGTTGGAATAATCCCAGCAGCTAAACACCCTCAGCACCCATCTAAAGAGTGAATACAAGTCAGGCACCAGGATTGCCCATTCCATTGACCTCCTCATTGGTCTCAGGGATGCACTGCTTTTCCTAGAGGAGCCCAGAATTGCTCTCCAGGTTGGGTGGCCACTCTATGAAATAGCTGACTGTCCACATGCACAACAGGTCTCACCGGAACTCTGCTCTTAAGGAGTTTTCCTTACAATGTTATGATGTAGGGGGTTCTCTTTCTGTTTCATAACACACCCTCTTCTTGAGATCTTTTTCTTGATGGGTACACTCTTTTCTCTTTGAGGTTCAGAAGAAGGAAGACTGCGTTACAAACAGAAGTCCTGCTGTCAGTCATCTCTCCCTGACTATGCAGTTATTTCTTATTATTCTAAAATGTATGCTGAGGACCTCATACGTGCAAAGCCTACTGACATTTCCACTCATTTTATCTCATTGGATTATCACTACCTGTTAGGACACCCTCATGAAGCATATGTTACAGCATAGAAACTAACTCTAAGAGAGTCAGGCAGAATCAGTAAGAAAGCCCACGGTCACAGGATACAAACCCAGCCCTGTCTGACTCCACTGCCTTCAGCGTGTCACACTCCATCCCATGAGTCATGCCCTGGTTTCCTTGTTTGTTTCACCTGGCCTTAAATTCCCAGTGGAACTCATACAAAAGTGGTTCACAAGGAAGTGATTTTCACCCAGTTATTACATAGGGACATCTTGGTAAAAGGGTGCTGTGACCAGACCTATTTTGCTTTAATGGATCTGATTGACTTTGGGTTTTTCATTCTGCTTGTAACCAGCAACCTTAGTTTTGTTTTGTTTTGTTTTGTTTTTCATTTACTTTTATTAGTTGGAGGCTAATTACTTTACAATATTATAGTGGGTTTTGCCATACATTGACATGAATCAGCCATGGAGTTACATGTATTCCCCATCCCGATCCTCCCTCCCTCCTCCCTCTCTACCCGATCCCTCTGGGTCTTCCCAGTGCACCAGGCCTGAGCACTTGTCTCATGCATCCAACCTGGGCTGGTGATCTGTTTCACCATAGATAATATTTCTTCCATTTTATTGCTTCCAAGGATTTCAGCTCAAGAATCTCTGTCTGGGTTGACTCCTGGTCCTCCCACCCCAATCTTTCTCTCTTCCCGAGTATAGTCACTTCTCTTACTGAGGAATTTGCCCTGTCAGAGACAATCCCCTGTCAGAGGGGATGGTGTGTATTGGTAGTCATTAGTTTCCCCCAGTTGGAGTCGGGATAGTCTCTTGGCTTCCTAACAGGCTGTGCTCCCAGCTTTTTGTTCTGACACTGATGAGCTAGTAATGGCTGAGACTCGGAACATCAGATCACACTTGGGACCATGAGAATCTGAAACACAGCTCAGGGGCTTGGGGACGTGCAGACCAAGAGTCAGAAATCTGCTTCTTATTTCATTTAGGAAAAAGAGATTCCCGATGGAGTCTTCCAGGAGAGAATGCTTCCAGGACCTGGTCAGAGACCCATGTCTTTTCTATCAGTTTGACCCTACCCTCACTTACACACACACACACACACACACACACACACACACACACACACACACACCAGTATTTTTAGAAAGAAAAACAAAAGCTTTCCATTTGGGCCTGTGGCTTCAGGCAAGTTCTGCTTCCTACCAGCTTTGTGACTCTGAGCTCATTAGTCACCATCTCTGAACCTCGCTTACCTCAACTCCAAGATGAGAATAAAAACACAACAACATAACAGCTGCCTGTTATGGGTTTAATTATGCCCTCCATAAAATGTGTAAGTTGGAGTCCAAACCTTCCAGCATTTTAGAAGATGATTTATTTGGAGATAAGAGTCTTTACAAGTCAGGTCAAAATGGGGTCATTAGGGTGGCTCTAAACCTTTATGACAGGTGTCCTTAAAAGAAGGGAGCATTTGGACCAGGGCACAGAGAGAGGGAGGAGGACATGAAGATACAGGCAGAAGATGGGCATCTACAAGCCAAGAAGAACAGCCTGGAACCTTCCCTCACAGCCCTCAGAAGGAAGCATGCCTGATCCACCTTGACCTTGGGCTTCTGGCCTCCAGAACTGTAAGCCAATGTCTTTCTATTGCTTAAGTTCTTCAGTCTGTGGAGCTTTATTACAGCAGCCCTCACAATCTAATACAGAAATTTTGGTAGGGTTAAGTGTAATCTTAGGTGTAAATGCTCAACAGTTACAGAGGGAGCACTCAAAATTGTGCTATTGTATGCACTGTATCACCAGCAACATCATGTCCTTGGTAGCAGAGAGGAAAGGTGTGCCCCAGGCTGAGGTCCGTGCTGAGACCTTCATCTGCCTCAATTCAAGAGCAGGTTGTCTCTAAGAGTGTGTGTGTGCTGCACATTCTGGAGGTGTGGTGGAGAAAATAGTGACCCTTCTCTTATCCAGATACTTTGCTCAGAAAATGAGAAGTTAGCGCTGTGCACTTAGAAATTTGTGAAGGTCTCTTTGGACCCTGGCATCAATATGTTTATGACTGAGTAATGATGGGGTTGCATTTTCCCGTCAATGTAGGACTCAGTTCTCCACTAGAACAGTCACTGTAAGAGCAGTAAATTCAGAGCAGTTTCTCCATCTCTCATTAAACTTCCATGGGTCTTTGGACAAGTTAAGCACCTTCTCTGGACCATCTGCAAACACAGAGGCAGAACCGAGCCTGGGTAATCAAAAAGGCTTCTAAAAACCCATGACTCACATTTTGATACTGATGGTCATTTCATTTAGCTAACAACTTTCCTCCCATCTGTGGGCAGCTCAATCTCACTGATAAATGCATTGTATGTCTTACCGAAAAAGTGTGTGTGTGTTTTTTTTAATGTAGTTTAATCATCCTACTGGCATACGATTAGCATTTTCAAGTGGATCCGAGTTAGTTGAAGCAGATGGTTTATCTTCTCTTGTAGTGTTTCAACTTGGACATTATATCATTTCTGCATCTAACTCCGTCCTTGCAGTGCTCAAGGAATCATTCCAAATTTTGCGCACTGTGTTTTGACTTATTTAATGCAGACGTACTTTACCCGCGGTAAACATGATTACCAAAATACTTTAACTTGAGAGCTTCTGCTTTCCTCCCGGTGTAATTAGTCACACTGCACTCTGTCTGCATTTAGGGGAGCAAGAGGGAAGAAAAGTGCCACACAGCATCTTGCAAGTGTGTCTTTACTTTCCTACAGCTGCTCGCCTCACTCTTTGGATTTTTCAGAGTGTCAAACTCTGGGAACAAGGCAGAGAGGTGGAGAGTCCCCAGCACGGTCACCTCGTCAGACAAAAGAGATGAGACGTAGCTTTGGAAACTGGAGAGTTGAGACCAAGATGGCCTCTGTCTCAACAACAAGGTAGACGTTTCTTCGTGATGAGGAATCAGTAGTTACAGTAACATAAAACCGAAGAACACCTGTTTACACCACATCTGAAGTCTGATCTTCCCAGCAATCTTATCGAGAAGGAAGTAGCCCATAAAATAATGTCCGTGTGACCTGTGGGCTCAGCCTGATCCAGGTCAAGTCAAATAGCTATACTTCCCTCCCAACATCATTGTGAAGTTAAGAGCCGATGTTGTTCAGGTAACAAGAATGTCTGGCACAAGGCAGGTTTTCAATAAATAGTGTCCATTATGTTTTTCACATGAAGAAACAGGGCTTCCCAGGTGGCACTAGTGGTGAAGAATCTGCCTGCCAATGCAGGAAATGTAAGAGATGTGGGTTCGATCCCTGGGTCAGGAACATCCCCTAGAGAAGGAAATGGCAACCCACTTCAGTAGTCTTGCCTGGAAAACCCCATGGACAAAGGAGTCTGACAGGCTACGATCCATAGGGTTGCAAAAGAGTTGGACACGACTGAGCACGCACACACACTGACACACACACACACATTTTTCAGATAAAGAAACTAAGATCATAGAGATTGTGTGATGTATGTGTATTAAGCAATAAAAAATAAATTCAGATTTAAATCTTGTTTTTTTTTTTTTTAAGTGAAGTGAAAGTTGCTCAGTCCATGGAATTCTCCAGGCCAGAATACTGGAGTGGGCAGCCTTTCCCTTCTGGAGGGGATCTTCCCAATCCAGGGATTGAACCCAGGTCTCCTGCAATGCAGGCAGATTTTTTTTACCATCTGAGCCACAAGGGAAGCCCAAGAACACTGGAGTGGGTAGCTTATCCCTTCTCCAGCAGGTCTTCCCAACCCAGGAATCAAACTGGGGTCTCCTGCATTGCAGGTGGATTCTTTACCAACTGAGCTACCAGGGAAGCCCTATTTTCTTAAAAATTGAGGTATAATGTGTATGGAGCAAAAAGCTCAGATTTTAATCATACTTTTAATTTTTAACCCATCTGGTGACCCAAACTCCATTCCTGAGATGCCTCAAGCCGCAAAGACTTCAGCCTTGTACCTGAGTCCCAGCAGCTGTACTGGGTATGCTTGGATCACCTCAGGGAGGACCCTGGGAGGGTTGGATGGTGCTCCTGCACGTGACCCTCATCCAGTATGCGTCCTTTCCTTCAAGGGGTAAGGTCGTCTTTGTGCTTGCTCTGCAGTGCCTTCAGATGTTTATCTGTATCTGTATTCATATACCTATATACCTATCGAATTTATTGATCTGATGATAGCTTGTTTCACAATGACCACATTACCCAACTGATTTAATGTTTTTCATGTGTTTTTCTTTTTTAAGTGTTCTTTTCACTAACATCATATTATTTTTTCCCCAAAGTATTAGAAAACCAGAAGAAACACACACACAACCTCTAAGTCAAGAAAATGAGTCAATTTAAATTTAATTGAGGTAAGTACAAAGTATAGGGGAAAACAAACCAGTCAACCCTAAAGGAAACCCCGAATATTCATTGGAAGGACTGATGCTGAAGCCAAAGCTCCAATATTTTGGACACCTGATGTGAAGCACAGACTCATTGGAAAAGACCCTGATGCTGGGAAAGATTGAGGGTGGGAGGAGAAAGGGACAACAGGTGATGAGATGGTGGGATGGCATCACTGACTCAATAGCAGTGAGTTTGAGCTCACTGGAGATAGATAGTGAAGAACAGAAGAGCCTGGCGTGCTACAGTCCATGGGGTCACAAAGAGTCGGACAAGACTTAGAGACTGAACAACAGCAAATAAAACACAGAATGGTGAAAACATGGCTGAATAGTGGAGTACACCGCTGTGCTGAGAATAACATGGGTTGTGGTGAGAGAAATACCCCTAGAAGCTGGTTCTGCGACCTGGGAGCTCTAGGCGAGTCACCTCGCCTCCGAGCCTTAGGCTTTTCCTTAATGAATTGAGGAAATAGTGCTACATGTGAGAATTAATATATACACTGTGCATTTATACTCAGGACATTTTTCACCTTTTAAAATGAAATGGTATCTGCCTTAGGGCCTGTTCCCACCTGGGTGCTGAGAAATTCAACCCCTACAGGCTTTGAGTGAGCACCCCCTCCTCTTTGATGGTGAAAAAAAAAGTCTTCCCTGGTAGCTCAGCTGGTAAAGAATCCACCTGCAATTTGGGAGACCCTGGTCCAATTTCTGAGTCGGGAAGATCCACTGGAGAAGGGATAGGCTACCCACTCCAGTATTCATGGGCTTCCCTAATGGCTTAGGTAGTAAAGACTCGGTCTCAATGAAGGAGACCTGTGCTTGATCCCCGGGTTGAGAAGGTCCCCCGGAGAAGGAAATGGCTACCCACTCCAGTGTTCTTGACTGGGAAATTCCATGGAGAGAGGAGCCCAATCGCCTGCAGTCTGTGGGCTCACAGTCAGACATGACTGAGAGACTTAGACGCACACACACAACTGTATCTCATGCTTGCAAAAGACCACCTATTGCTTTTCAGAAAATCCGGGAAGAATTAGGTCATTTGCATGGTCAGTGCATTTGTCTAGTTGGACACTTACTTCTACTCTGTGCATAGTGACTTCATAGGTCATAGGACAGGCATTCTGAAGGGAGACCCCCAAAGTGTCAATCCCTGCACTTCCAGAGTCTGTGATGCTGTCTGTCTGGAAATGGCACCAGGAATCTACAACTTTTGCAGATGGTTCAAATAGTTCGATTTAAGAAACAGTGTCCTAACAAACCCATCAAAAGCAAGTAGCCCAAAGTTCTTCTCTATTGCTAACCAAATTAAAACCCACATTTCCTCTTGAAATAAAAATTCCCTTGGTTTAAAGATATCCCCTTTGAGTGTTAAGCCTGCTGTATCATGTAAAAGAAAGTCAGTCTTTGACCTCCCATTTGAGACTGGGAAGATGAGATGGTGTCAAGACAGTCAACAGCCACAGAAGAAGATTAATGAGGGAGCTTTGTAAAACTAGGCATCAGCCAGGCAGGGAGTTTGCCATATTTATTTATTTGAACATCCACACTGCTGTGTATTAAGCATTGCAATAAGAAATAAGGTTATGGAAATGGTCACGATAAAGTCTGCCCTCCAGGAGTTCCCAGCCTGGTGAGACAGATAGAAGAGCAGATGGTTCATACCCAGCAGGACCAGGGCTATGATAGGAGACATAGAGCACTGGGACCAGAGTTGGGAGTGTGGCAACATCTCCAGTGAAGAAGACAGCTAAGTGAATCACATGGGAAGAGTTGGAAGTCAGAGACAGGGTGACCCAAGTGATCCACAGAGGAGATGCAACTTTGAGAGGAACAATAAGAGACAAGCCAGAAAGCGTCAGGAGGATCAAGTCAAGAGCTCTGTGGCCGTGATAAGTTTCTTGGCTATATCTTACAGGAGAAAGAGAACCTGAGAAAACCTTGTGTTTAGGGGACTGAGGGGCACTTCTCATTCTGGAAGGTCATGGAAGACTCTTAAGAGGACATTGTGTTTAAGACCTGAAAAACATTTAGAGGTCCTTGAGGTGAGTGGGAACAAAAGAATGTGCCGTGCAAAGATTACAGTTTGTGGAGGCCCTGCACTGGTTTGATTGCTTGAACAATGATGGCACATTGATAAAAGAAAAGCCACATAGTGGTAGAGGAATTCTTAAGAGGTAAGATTCTTCCCAGGTGGCGCTAGGGGTAAAGAACCCACCTCCCAGTGCAAAAGACATAGGAGACACAGGTTCGGTGCCTGGGTTGGGAAGATCCCCTAGAGAAGGAAATTGCAACCCTCTCCAGTGTTCTTGCCTGAAGAATCCCCAATGAACAGAGGAGCCTGTTGAGCTATAGTCCATGGGGTTGCAAAGAGTCGGGTGCAACTGAAGCAACTTAGCAAAAAAAAAAAAAGAGATTCTTTCAATTATTATCATCTCACTTAATCCTCATGAAAATCCTGTAAGGTAGTGTGATGGTTACTTTCACATGTCAACTAGACTGGGCTAAGAGATGCCCAGATAACTGGTGAAACATTGTTTCTGGGTATGTTCGTAAGGGGATCCAGGAAAGAAATTAGCATTTGAACCTCACCAATGAGATTAAACATCATCCATAACTTGAGGGCTTGACTAGAACAAAAAGGCAGAAGGGTGAATCTCTATCTCTCTGTCTGAGCTGAGACATCATCCTTGACCTGGACTATATCCCAGACTCCCCAGTTCTGTCTTAGGGCTTGAATTACACCACTGGCTTTCTTGGTTCTCTACCTTGTAGAAGGTAGACCCAGGGACTTCTCAGCCTCCATTACACTGTGGGAGAATCCCTACAATAAAGCTCCTCTTATATATACCTGGGCGCCCCTGGTGGGTCAGATGGTAAAGCAACTGCCCGCAATGCAGGAGACCTGGGTTCAATGCCTGTCCCCTGGCAAAAGGAATGGCAGCCTACTCCAGCCATCTTGCCTGGAGAATTCCACAGACAGAGGAGCCTGGAAGGCTACAGTTCACAGGGTTGCAGAGTTGGACACGACTGAGCGACTAATACTTCATTATATATACTACATATATATCCTTCTGGTTCTGTTTCTCTGGGGAATCCTGACTAGTGCAAGTAGGTACTTTTATTCCCATTTGACCATTGAGAAAATCAGAAAACAAAAAGAATAAGTAACTTGGAAGAGGTAGAGATGGGACTTGAACATCGTGCCTTTGACCCCAAAGTTTGGAACATTTTTCTCTGATGCCATGGAAGTTCAGAATGTCCAGCAGGATCTAAGCATCTTTGCTCCCACTGTGGACACCACATCTCTGCCATTTTCAAAGACTTGTGGGGCTTTCTTTTCTATTTGAACTTGGTGGTTTAGATGACATGGAAAGACATGTTTTATCCATTCTATTATTTGCTTGAGTTAGGAAGGCTTACCTACACTCTTATTTTGAGAAGGCAATGGGGAGATGAGGGGAGTGACAAGGGGTCAGAGTGGATGGGGCCATGCTGGTGATGCTGCACATTCAGCTGGGCTTCATCGATTAGCTGTCAGCAGTGTTGGGATCTATCCTAAATATTTATTTTGAGATGTCCACGGGCCATAGTTAACACTTTTAATAGGACATAAGATTGGAAGAGCCGGATCATTCTATCAATGGATTGAGAAGTCTCTCTTCTTTAACCAGTTGGAGCAGTCAGAGTCCCAAAGTAAAAGATTTCTCTGGCCATCAACCCTTGATTGGTTTGAAAAATGGGACAGTCCCTAAATCTAGCTAGGATCAAAATTTAAGGCCTGTACACACATTAAGAAAAGTTCTCCATACATTCTTCCAGGGGTCAAGGCCAGAACCTCTCTTGACTTCATGAAAAACTGTTTTCTTACCACTTTCCTGTTTCATCTGGCACCCAGGCTTCTATATAGGTAAAATAAGTTTCTGGAAATAGCTAAATGGTTTAGCACATTCTCCTAACCATCTGGGCATTTTTAGAGCAGGCCTCTGGTGGACATCTTAAAGCACCAATTCAATGTTCCCCCCGCCCCCAGAAACTTTGTTTTCTGGACTCTGAGTCTAAATAAGTATCTCTTTAAAGAACAAACTAAGGAGAGAGTGAAGACAGGTTAGAAATGAGAAGAAGGAGAAGAAGAAGGAGGTGGAGGAAAAAGATGAGAGGAGAGAGCCAATCTCCAGCCCTTGGCCCTGGTCTTGGCACCCACGTGCCCAAGGATGTAGTGACTGCACACTCCAAAAGTGCAAGCCACATGTAACCATCTCCCCAAAGTGGTTCCCATTTTGTATTTCCAGTCTAGGAGTGCCAAAATGGCCATCTGGTAAACCAAACCCTGGAGCCAAACTGAGCCCCTGTGTGGACAGTGAGAGGCCAAGGTCAGTCAGTCCTGCTTCCCAAACAGCTCTTGAAACCTGGCTTCATCCACACTGGCCCTCAGTGCCTTAACTGCTTCTAAAGGCCTCCTTGGCCTGAGCAGCCCTGGGCCACCAGAACTGTTCCTTCCTGACTGCAAGGCAGGTGATCTTTCCAGAACGTTCATCTGTATCGGTCAGATGGCCTCTCCTCCCTGCTCAGATTCTCAAGCAGGATTCCACATTACTACGGTAAATGAAAGCCACCATCCTAGCCTCATGGTTTGATCTTTGCAAGCCTACAAATTGTGTCTCTGGCTCGCTCTCCCCATGGAGGAGTCCCTCTAACACCTCCACAGGCATGCATGTTCATTGCTCAGTCATGTCTGACTCTTTGTGACCCTATGGACTGTAGCCCGCCAGGCTCCTCTGTCCATGGGAGCCTCCAGGCAAGAATACTGGAGTGGGTTGCCATGCTCTACTCCAGGGGACCTTCCCGACTAAGGGATTGAACCTGTGTCTCTTAGGTCTCCTGCATTGGCAGGTAGGTTCTTTACCACTAGTGCCATCTGGGAAGCCCCTCCATGGGCATGTCTTGCCTTTTTAATCTCCTTTTATCCACCATTCCTTCTGTTTGACGTGTCCCACCGACACCCATCCTGTGGACTCTTATGCATCCTTGGGTATCACCCGGACAGTTTCTGCACGCACGGTCCTCTCGGAGCCCCCCTCCTCCAGGGTGGGGCCCCGCCTCTGTTCTCTCCCAAGCCCCAGGGCTGGTCCTGTTGTTGCATGTGTCTCTCTGGGCTCTGTCAGCTTATCTTTCTCCCCTCCTCCATTTTCTCTGTGTTCCCCACGCTCTCTGTGTATCCCACAAGCCCACTGAAAAATTGCCAACACCTGGAAGGTGGCTAATGCCTGTTGAATAAAGAAAGAAGCAGGAATGAAGTAAACACAAGTGAGAGGAAGAAAACAAAAATGGAGATGGGGCTTGCTGATATTTAAGAAAGCAAAGGACTTCTCTGCCATCTTGGGAAGGCTTTAAAATATGGGCTTAAAATGCCAGAGAAAGAAGAGTACAGAACAGCACCAGACCCCCTCTCTCAAGGCTGCATAAGAACTGTTGACCTCAGCCTGGTGGCGAGGTAGCCCTTCCTGGAATAAGCCACTCGCCACGGCTGTGTGGTCTCTTGCCCACATCCCGGGTGTTGCACTTGCTTCCTCTGTTCCTTGCCTGCCCACTCACAACTGATTTGGCCTCTGTCTCATCAAGGAAGTTATTTTCTCTCACAACATATGCTTATTTTTTTCCCCCTACTCATCCTTCTGAAATGCTCGCATCTCTCTGACATTTGTCAAAATGGCTTCACCTCAGGATGGTTTTGCAAATTCACTTAACTGGCTCGCTGAGCGCAGAAAACTGCCCTTGCAATTTAGTGATCCAGCCACCAGGTGGCAGGACAGAGCTCAAAAGGCCAGGCGTTGGCTTGCCCTGAATTTCACTGTACGTGATGCAGGTTTCTACTCAATTCAGGAACCGCTTCTGCCATGCTCTCAGGATAAGGCTGCAGCCTCTGCTAGGGCACCTTCCGGGGACCAGGGATTATGCAGACAGTCCGCTCTATATCGAGGTAAAGTCGCAGAAGCAGAAGCAGGTCAATATTTTCTGTGCAAATACTAGGGGTCCAGCATTTTTAAAAGAGCTGGTGATACAAAGCCAAGCTCTGCTTTCAAGAGTTGACATCACCTTGTAAAAGCTCTCCTTTGACAAAAGTAGAATTCTGCTTGAAAAACTTGCACACTCCTGACTAGCTTTCCATGCTCTGATGTGTCACGGTTCCATATTCTTCAAGCTCCAAGGCTTGTCTGTTCTAATGTCCCTTTCTCCTTGTACCCCAAAGGAGTCTGCAAGAAGAAACTAAAAGGAAAAGAAAAAAAATAGAGTTGAAGGTAGCTCTGTTCCCTAAGATGCTCTTTTCTTTCTCTTTGGATAAGGGAAAGATTCAAATGTCCCTCCACCTGGTGGGCCTGAAGCTAATTCACGCACCAGCTGCTAAAGCTGGTTCTGTCCTCGGGTGGAATCTGGCTGTTCGCTCGGTCTTCTGGGCTGCAGCGGGGCCTGGCCACATTAGAAGCCACGTGGCCTCCGTCGCTGGCACCAGGGCCGTCCCCAGAGTCAGTCTGGATTGCGTCAGCCTCCTGCGATGGCCAGGAGCAGATTTTACTCCTTCGCCTCTTTCAAACACACGCCGACTCTTTGCTGCCTTCCGACTCTGCTTTCTGTCTCAGAGACACATCTTCAGTTCCTGCCTCATTTTTGGGCAGAGGAACTGTGATGCCTTTGAACCAGCTGCTCTTCCTTTCCTGTAAGAGGTCCGGGTCCCCCACATGGACATCTGTTAGGGTTACGGTTTGGGGGAATGGCTGTCTGAAATTTTGTCTTTCTGCTTTCAGGCTGGCCCACATGTCTCGAGCAGGCAGTCTGAACTGAAGGATTGGATTTTTGCAAACTCGGGAGCGGGATCCAACCTGGCAGATGCACGGGATAGCATCAAAGACTCACTCAGCGGGGCTTGTGTTCAGGAGGCTTATTAGCGTTCCCTGGGCTTGGCCCTCTCTAGGTTAAGAGATGTGGAGGACACTTTTTGATAGAACTACTTATTCTGGTTTTTAACTTCATTAGATAGCACCACTCAGAAGTGTCTTGATTTGGAGGAAGGAAATCAGCATAAACTGACCACCTGCCATACCTATGTCAAGCACTCTAAGGTGCCTGTGTAATCCTCATGGTAATCATGTAAGTATCCAATAATTATCCCCCTTTAAAAACACATGAAATATGAGAAAATGAAAGTGTCAGGTGGTCAGCTGTGTTTGACTCTCCGAGACCCCATGGACTGTAGCCCACCTGGGTCCTCTGTCCATGGGATTCTCCAGGCAAGAACAATGGAGTGGGTTGCCATTCCCTTTTCCAGGGGATCTTCCCACCCCGAGGATCCAAACTGGGTCTCTTGCATTGCAGGTGGATTCTTTACCATCTGAGCCACCCGGGAAGACTGAAATATTAGACCTAAGAGCAAATGATTTTTAAATTATATTGCACAGAGAGTTGCTTTTAATTCTAGGTCTATTTGGAGTCAAACCTTATTCTCCTGAAAAGAAATGTATATCTTTTCTAAACTAAGTTTGATTTCTGTTGGATGAAACAATGGATTTGCTTAAGGTTGAAAATTTACAAAACGTAATCAGAGTCCCTGGATCACCCTTCATGTGTTACTTAGTAATAGCCACTTTCAACATTTTGTTATATTTTCTTCCTGTGATGATTTTTCTGGATAATTAGTTCATTAATTAGATAAATAGGTAGATAGATAGATAGACACACAGATAGATACATAGGTAAATAGATAGATATATGGATAGATGGATGGGCTTCCCTGGTGGCTCAGACAGAAAAAATCTGCAATGCAGGAGACCTGGGTTTGATCCCTGAGTGGGGAAGATCCTCTGGAGAAGAGAATGGCAATGTACTCCAGTATTCTTGCCCGGAGAATTCCATGGACAGAGAACCCAGGCCGGCTATAATCCATGGGTCATAAAAAGTCAGACATGACTGAGCGACTGACACTTAAAAAAAAAAAAGCTTGAGATAGATAGATATATGGACCATAATATGCTTAACCATTTTTCGTATAGAAATTTAGGGGTTTATTTTCTTCAAAAAAATAACAATTCTTACATTATACTTGTGATTATTTCTTCAGGATCTGGAAATGCTGGCTAAAAGTATGCATGTGTTTGCAGTTCTGCATACTGATGTCAGGGTGATTTCTAGAAGCAAATTAACAATAACTCATGGCAGCATGAGCACATCGATCTCATTGTGTCTGAAGAGTCAACAACATAATAACTTCTATGGTCTTTGCTCATTTTTTAAATACATCTTATGATTTTACATTGCTGACAAGATCAAACAAGGTTCGATTTTTATTATTTTGCTCATTTTTCCAATATTTACTTTTCTATGGATTACTTGGAGTTCCCATATGTTCAAGGCTTAGATATTTCTCCATTCAAAATTATAGGCCTTCTTTCTCCTTTAATGGCAAAAGTGTACATTTCCCGCCCCCTTCCCCAGAGATCTATCTGTCATTTCTTCCTTCTCATCATCAGAAACAGAAGAGCCAGCATTCGCCGGCGTGTGCCCCTGGCTGTTGTTGTTCAGTGGCTCAGTCGTGTCCGACTCTTTGCTACCCCATGGACTGCAACACGCCAGGCTTCCCTGTCCTTCACCATCTCCTGGAGTTCGCTGAAACTCATGTCCATCGAGTTGGTGATGCCATCCAACCATCTCGTCCTCTGTCATCTCCTTCTCCTCCATTCTTCAATCTTTACCAGCATCAGGGTCTTTCCTAATGAGTCAGCTCTTTGCATCAGGTGGCCAAAATATTGGAGTTTCAGTTTCAGCATTAGCCCTTCCAATGCATATTCAGGACTGATTTCCTTTAGGCTTCCCCTGGAACCAGTGCTGAATCCCCTCATTCAAGATCAAGACACTGGTAAAGGAGATAATTCTCCAAGTCCCAGTCTGCAAATGAAGGCTAATTGTAGCCAAAGCTTTTGTCATTTTGACCTGTCATTTCACACATGCTCCATCTCTCTTCTGAGAAGACCAAATTCAGAGTTTTCTTTTATCTGCAGAGTTTTGTGAGCAAATTTTGGTTTACTGATGAGTTTGCATTGCTGTTACTTCCTAGGGAAGCTGCAAAGATATTGTTTTTTAAAGAAAACTCATTTTTTCCTTCTCTTTTAGATACATTGCTTGTAAACTTAGTACTTAAATACCTTAACCAGTTTTTGAGTTTTATTTTGAGTCCTTCCAATTGCATAGATGAACATTCTCTAGAATTGTGTTATGTCTTTTGAGAATTGTTAATAGTATGCAGTATAATGTGCACAGTGACTAGCAATTACTTAGGAAGCATTCCTTGTATTAATTACTGAAATTTCCATTTTTCATCTCCATCTATCCAAGTCCTAACCATCTTCTAAGCTCAAGTCAAGTCCCTGCCCTGCCCTGACCAGTCTCCACTATATGGAAAGTTCCTGCTCTCCTCTGAAGTTTTATTTTCCTGGGAAAGCTCTCTTGGCACAAAGCAAAAACCAGCCAAATGTCATTAAACTTTCCATGTGTTTGCATTTCATCTTTTCAACTAGCTTCATTAAGTGTGCATCCATTCAATTCAATTTATTCAGCAATTTATTAAGCTCCTCCTAACTAGGACTTTGCAAATTTATGTGACTTCACAAATGTGAAACACACATATTTGGAATATGACTTTATTCCTGTGAAAGAGGTGAGAGGTAAAATAAAGCATAAAGATAAGACTATAAAGTTGGTATTTGGGCTGACTCACGCTAGCCTGCAAAAGTCTATGCTGAATTTTCAGGAATGTTATAAGTTGGCTGTTAAGTGTGGCCACTATTAAAAATCAAATGTTCTACTCTATATCTTTTCCCAGATTTACATTCAATGACATCATGTCAGTAGCTTGATATTTCCCATGCCTGGTGTATTTATACTACAGAAATTGGCAAACACTACAAATACAAGCTTGATTTATTGCTTTGGTGACTGACTAGGCTTGAGATAGTGATGGAGAAAATATTAATAATACTTAATACAGTTAAACGTGTATTGTGTTGTGCAGGTAGTCACTAGCTTGTGAATGGCACGAAAGAATTGAAGAAATATTCTTTGGTATTTAAATACTGTTATCCAGTTAGGCAAATAAGCCACTCACGCTACTGAACAATGGGTGAAATTCTGACATTCATATAGATGAAGCTGAAAGAGGTTTCAGCTTAATGAATACAGTGTGTGTGAGGGTGAGAAAAGTGTTTAACAATAGATCATGTATCAGATGTAGTGATAATAAATTTAATGGGAATAGAGCTATCAAAAAAGAAATACAATTGAGTTTTCAAATCATGGTTGAATTGAAATCACAGATTGGCTACAGATATGAGTTGGCAAAAATTAATGATAGCATCCTGTAAGAATCAGTTTATATAGAACTTGTACAGAGTTTATCATAAAGGGTGTTACATACGTTATTATTATTTATATCTGATGTAATACACATCCTTTCTGTGAATAAGATTTATAATGAAATTATGTACAATGTATATCCATCTTTTGACATTATTACTTTTTCAGTGAGCCTGTTAAGCACTTATACATACCACCATTGCATGTATTCATTGAGAGACACAGTCATTGTGCATATTGAACCAGGGGATGGAGGGTTCTGGCTACTCTCCTGGTATCATCTTCATACCAACTCTGGAGCAGCATCTTCTCCTAGCACCTCATGAAATACGTGTGTGTGTGTGTGTGTGTGTGTGTGTGTGTGTGTGTGTGTGTATGCATTCAGTCACATCCCACTCTTTGTGACCCCATGGACTGTAGGCGGTCCGGCTCGTCAGTTCATGGGATTCTCCAGGCAAGAATACCGGAGTGTGTTGTCATGCCCTCCTCCAGGGGATCTTCCCAACCCAGGATTGAACCCATGTCTCCTGCATTGGCAGGTGGGTTCTTTACCCACCTTTAGCCCCAGCTGGAAAATATATGTAGCATAGTTTTTTTTTGCTTTTTTTTTTTTTTTCGGCTGCCCCATTCAGAATAAGCTTATCTCTGTTTTGCTTGTAAAATACCTAAATATGCTTTCTTTCCCTTCTAAACATGAAAAGCATACAAATCAAAATTTCCTCTTAAAAGGGAATCTGGAAAGAAGACCTAAGCTTCATAATTATGGGGATGCCCAAAGAGTGTCTCCCAGCTTGCCCCACTACATACAGTTCTCTAGCTCAGGAATTCTCACACCTCCCATACTCTCTGACAACTTTCCTCCCCACTAGAAATCACATAAGGTGTAACCTCATTCCACAGCAAGAAATACCTAAGGAAAAACAATTCTCATTATTTAAAAAATTAATCTTTCAGAACTCATGAAAGCTGCCTCTCCCAGTGTGCCAAGAGACTTTGTCCCAAGGAAAATGACCTTCACTTGAAGCTTTTTGCCTGTGTTTGGGGTACTTAGTATTTTTTCTCTTTGTTAAATCATAGAGAAAGGAAGGCCTGCTGGGAAGACATGGTGCTGAGTGGCTACAACATTCTCCATCACCTTACTTTTAAACACAGTATCCTGGAGAATGTACCAGTTGAGGAAGTCTTGTCTGAATCACCTTCAGTAAAATGCCTGATTCAGGTCTCCCTTCCCTTTCTCTACTCTCAAAACCTGAGCCCTAACTTTCTTGTGTAAACCTGTAAAGATACCCATTTTTTATTCCTACAGGGTTGTCCACAGAGGGTAAAAGAATTTGATTTAAGGAACAAAGAATGACTGCTGAAATTTGTTTATCTGCATTTAGTATGTTTACACACCAGGAGAGAACAAGGAATTCATTTTGGGGTATGTATGTGCAGATGAGATAATCAGGGTTTAATAAAAACTCACTGTTATTAGCTAATCAGTTCAGCTTGGTGACTATTGGTCTGTTATGGCAGGACAAGAATAATTAAGTGACACTTAAAGGTATGGGAAGAGCGTTAGTCAGAAATTGATGTGCCCACAGAAGGCTCCAAATGGCCGACATTTAATGGTCCTCTCTTTGTTGCCATGGCAACTCACTTTGGTAACTCACATCTCTTCAGTGTAGATAAACAAGGGGCAGAGTGTTCTTAGGAAGGTGCAACCCCCTTTAAGCAGATCTATAAGCATCGCAGATGAACAGAACTTTAAACATTCCGCTATGAATATTCATGAAGTAAGTTGTTTTTTGTTGCCTGCCTAGTCAGCAGTCACAAAACACATGGTGTGTGTTGGCAGCGTCTTGCCTAGGTAGAAGGGCTGTGGACTGAGGCAATGGCAGGAACCAGGACCTGTGAGGCTGACTGACATTTCCATCTGTAGCGAAGGCTGGTAATTAACAGGAAGGAGTATGCCTGCAGCATCGCACCATCTGCTAGGGAAACGGCTCAGTAAGAAGGAGCTGGATAGCATCTCAGCGGTGGCGCGATCTGGTTCCGACATGAGGCCGGGCATCTGTTCGCGGAGGAGATAGACTATTAGGGAATTCGACTGGGAATGAACAACGTGGAGAGAGCACTCTGACCTAGACCATAAAAGCAACTCTTTAGAAATGGTGTCTTTTTATCTTACTTACCCACGTCTTCTGCAAATGGTTTGCCGAGGGACCATTACAGATCTGTTTGAAGTAACACAATGGTTTCAAAAACGCTGTTTTATTCCAACATGAAATTCTTGAAATCAGGATACAGCTGTCATCTTTTGACAATAGAGCTAATTTCAGAGCGAGGATATGAGGTTAAATTCCTTCTTTTGTTGTTTGGATTGGGGAGCAGGGGGTGGAAGGACAAAATGATCTTTTAAACACTAGGCTATTCAAAATTGAGAAGCCAAAAAAAAAAAAAAAACAAAACAAAACAAAAAAACCACCCTGAGCTGCCCTGGCAGAAAGTGTGCAGGTCAGGAATCACCCCAAATTCTTGTAAGGTCTTTACATTCCCTTTTTGTTCTTTCTATAGCATGCCTGTTTCCCAGTGTAAATCCTCCTCCTGGTGAAAAATCAAACTTCAAGACTTGGGGCACAGTCTTATATGACTCATTCTCAGACCTCGGATGAAGAGAATATCTCTGTTTTGGGTACCGAATCTTGAAACATGAGTCAAGTTCATGATAGAGTTAGGGTATACGTAGGGCAAGATGAATGAAGAACAAGGCTAACCCTTCCCACCCCCATATTCTTAGGAGATACATGAATTTTTTCTGCAGTGGAACTCATCTTTGAGTGGGAGCCAGCAGACAGAAAGCTTGATCTTTCCATTAACTTATAGGTTAGTGACACTTTTTAGAATATAAATATGTTAATAGTTTTTTAACAGTCAGGGAGAAACTATTGAATCAAACCATCTCCCTAAGGTTGGAGGTTAGTATGCATGAATGCTGTTGCATTGACTGGGGCTTCTGACTCCTTTACGAAGTCCAGCAGATGGCAGATGACTTGAATATATATATAAATGTGTGTGCGTTACTGTTACTAAATCAGTCGTCGAATGATATTTACCGAGACCTCATGGTACCATATGGAATCGAAGAATATATAGACCTTGGAATTTAAATTCATCTGAGCAAGGTGGACAGAGGCTTCAGATTTAGAGCTTATATTTTTCTCCCTCCTCTAGTGAATGCTGATTATTTTGTTAATCCATGAAAATGCTGGTGTCTGAAAGGGCTAGTGCAAAGCCAATAGAAAAATATCACCTTTACTAGACATAAGAAAAAGAAAAGCAACATTAACTGTGAAAAAATTCACATGTTATCACATCACACAATTGTGTGATGGTAAAATTTTAATAACTGTCTCTCAAGTGGGGATAGAGTCCTCGATTTGTAGTTCTTGCCAAATTTGATAAGGTAGATACAAACTACCACCCAGGCTGATTTCAGACTAGCCACACTGAGTCTTGACAATGATGCACACAGTCATTTCTCAGAAGTCATGGGGACCAGTTCCAACATACCACTGGTTTTATCTCTATATGCCTAATGCATGAAGTATTAAAAACACCAGTTTTGATTGTGTTGGTGAACATGGTCTGCTTTATTCAATATAGTCTCTCTTTTTGCATACTGAGAGCCTAATAACTGACATCTGGATAGTGCATGATAGCATATAAAACCCATTCATAGTTATTAATTCACTTGATCTTCTTCACAACTGTGCTGCCTAGGCAGAGACTGAGGCTAAGTGGCATTGCCAAAGGCCATATCATTCAGTGAGTGGGACATGTGAGCTAAGTTTCAATGCAACAGTCTGCCTCTAGATAGATACTTGCTTTTTCCTGGAAGAGACCAGCCTCTGGTCTTTTTGTTTCTCCATTTCTTTTTTGTGCTGTATTACTTTGCTGCATTCTGGCCCCTGATACCTCATCTCAAGTGCAATATTTGAAGTTGTATTGGATTATTCATAGCAGAGCTGTGGCATGAATATGTTATTTCTCCTGGTTGGACTGGAGTCTCTGAGGGCGCTTTTCACCCTCTGCCTTTCCTTGTCCAGTCCATCAGCCTTGGGCTGCATTGAAAATCATCACTTTCAGAACCTGGATATCAGACTGCATTCCAGGAGATCATTCAGTGTTACACATGGCCTGTAAGTTATACAAATAGAACAATTTCAAGAGACATTAAAATGAAATCTGAAGTATTAGAAAGTGTCTTGGCCTTTCCTGGGAACCTGAGTAGCATCACAACCTTGCAGATTTAGAAACAAACCTCAAGTCATTCAATTATTTAACAGAGCAGCCAATAATTTGAAAGGAGTCCTATGTTGCAAGCATTTTGCTACATCCAGTGGATGCAGAGATTCATGAAACAATCTCTGCTCTCAAGGATCTCACCCTAAATAATGTTCTTCCAAAGGAAATAGTTCTGGCTGTGAAGTCTGCAAATTCTCTAAAGAGTCATACTACTTAAAGTCACGTAATAAATCAAACAGACGATTTTCTCTGGAGAGAGTGCCTTACGAGTTACTTGTTGCAAAGTGTGTGGCTCAGATTCAACATGGAGAAGATCCACGTGATTTGGAAGGTCTACATCATAACACAGGATATTTGGTGAGATGAAGATTCAAGGTTGGAAAGAGTGTTATCAAATCCAGGCTGTTGGACAGCTGAAATCAATTATCCCATATCTTCCCCACCCCCCTGTATGAAGATGATAACTCTGACCCAATGAGACATGAATTTAAATTATTTTGATGGCTGTATTGATGGCTTTTGTTGACCATTCAAGGTCTCCCACGTTTTCATGTTTATCACTCAAAGCCTACTGGCAACCATCCCAGCGCTGATCCGGGAGAAGGGGTGCGGCATTCATTTAGGTGGTGATGGCAATTGCAGGTCCCTGAGCTCCACACACAAATACAGAGGCCCTATGTCTACACTGTGCAAAATGGATCCAGACCAGCCTTAAGTGCAACTGTGCCAAACAGGAATTGTACTTACAACATTAGCTTAGTGAACACAGTGCTCTATGCTACTTGGTCAATGCATTTTTGAAGTCAAAAGTGGTTTCATCTTCTTCAGGGACAGAGTTTAAATTCTTCTGGTTTTCTTCTCTCCAGGCCTCTCTCAACACCATAGATATGAGCCTAAAACGAGTCTTGGTGTTAGGATGTCTATTTCACTTTTCCTAGGACATCAGAATTATTCATTAATTCACCCAAAATTGATGTAGGTGCCTAAAACACAGCAACATGTTGTAGATACCTGAGCTAGAGCAAACACAAAGTGCTCAAAGCCTTCACACACATGCACACACACACACTCTATATATATCAGGTGATGATGAATGTTATGCATAAAATCAAAGCAGAAGTGGAGAGTGACAGTGTGACTGGGGTGGGTGGCAGCCATTTTAGACAGAGTGGTCAGGAAAGGCTTCTCTAAAAAGAGATGTTTGATCTGAGGACTCTGTGAGAGATGCAGGGAGTAACTACTGAATACGAGGAGGAGGAAGGGTGGTCCAGGCGGAAGGCTTCCAAGTCCTCATGCTCTGGTGTACTGGATAGACCTCGGTGGGTTGTGGGAAAGATGATGGGCCCTACCTAGAACTATTTTTGTGACTGTAGAGAGGACAGCTGGTGAATTTCTGCCAGGGTATATTCTGTAACCGTTAAACAAATGGAAAAAGGCACCAGGGCTCAGAGATGTTCCCACAAGGCCCCCTTTAGGAAACAGATGCTCCTCACGCTTTGCATCTTCAGTCCCTAGTCAGTGACCCAGAGCCATGAGTCCTTGGAGAGTGGGATGCTCGCCTGTCCTCTGGGTCATCCCCTCCCCTCTCAGGGACCGGGCCTGGTGGATGGAGCTGCGTGCGTTCTCTTTAACGGATTACATTTAACTTATGAAGGACTTCTTTTTTATTAAAATTTCTCACATTACTTTTTATTGCAAGAGTAGTATGTGTTCATTTTGGGATAATTTCAAAATTTAAATGAAGATAAGAAGATAAACCATTTCTTGCCTTAAAAAAAAAAAAAACAAAAAAAACTGCTGTTAGTGTCTTAATTATTTTTCAGACTTCCAGAATATTTCTGCATGTTATATCTTACCTACCTGAAATAGGGCGGCAGAGGATGAGATGACTGGGTAGCACCACCAACTCAATGGACATGAATTTGAGCAAACTCTGGGAGATGGTGGGGGACAGAGGACCCTGGCGTGTTGCAGTTCATGGAGTCACAAAGAATCAGACACGACTTGGTGACAATAATAACAATCTAAAATGGATCATACTTAACATACGGTTTAGAAATTTATTTGACCTTTTCACCAAATATTTTTAAATATCTTTTTATATGGATAAATTATCTTCTACAACATCACATTTTTACATTTGTGTAGTGTTGTACTATATAGTTGATCAAACTTTAACTGTACTTCTATTACTAAAACTCTGGTTGTTTAGAAAATTTTCTTGTGATGACAAAGCTTGTGTTGAACATAATTTTTGCTAAGTCTAACGGCCATCCCCATGTTTTTCTATAATACATTCCTAAAAGCAGGTTTGATAGGTCAGAAGATTCTGACCTAAGAATATCTCCTAAGAAAAGCTGTGTTGTTTGTGAAGTTGTTATATGTGCTTAGTCACTCAGTTGTGTCTGACTCTTTGTGACCCTGTGCACTGTAGCCCACCAGGTTCCTCTGTCCATGGGGATTCTCCAGGCAAGAATACTGGAGTGGGTTGCCCCATCCTCCTCTGGGGGATCTTCCCAACCCAGGGATTGAACCCAGGTCTCTCACATTGCAGGCAGATTCTTTACAGTCTGCGCCACCAGAGAAGCCCATGAATACTGGAGTGCATAGTCTATCCCTTCTCCAGAAGATCTTCCCAACCCAGGAATCGAACGGGATCTCCCACATTGCAGGCAGACTCTTTACCATCTGAGCCACCAGGGAAGCCCAAAGTTGTTGTATAACAACAATAATAAGCAAATGCTTATTACTGGCTTTATCTGGTTCACTGTTCCCATAGAGGGCAATGAAGGGATGTATCATGAAGGGTTACTTGCATAATTTCTCGGCGTCACTGACACAGGGTCACACAATTCCATTACCCCACGCATTTCTAATTAATAGTGCAGTACAGCTACTCCACAAGACTTTGGAAAGGTGAAGCCTTATATCGAGTACTTTTAATATCAACTGTATTGATGACTAAAATACTGCAGTGATGGGGACTAACAGCAAACCCACTTTCTGACAGTTGAGAGCCATTGTGTCTGTCCTTTTTTCCTCTCATCGTCAATGAGAGGGCACAGCATTTTCTAGGATGACTTTTCAAAATCCAGCCTTCAAGATCAAGCAATAGAATCTTTGTAAATGAATGTTGTGCCTCTCTATCCGCAAAGCTAGAAAATTCCTCCTCTACCTCCTGGTGATGGAATAGTTCCTTAGGATCCTTAACATATATTCCCTCCCAGTGGTGCCTGCTTGGGGCTAAAGGATCAACATCATTTTGATTTGTGTTGTGGCTGATGGTCCGAGTTGCCTCTTATGCTTATATTCCGTGATTCTGTAGAAATAAAGTCAGTCGCCAAGTCTATAGCCAGGAATTCTAGTGAGGTGTACAATTGTGCTGGGTGGTGGGTATGAGTCATCTTACACAAAAATTATTTCTTGCTCAGATCACACTATCGCCTCCCACAATCAAGAAATCCAGAACATTCCCCAGAAATCTTTCCTCCCTAGGCAGCGATAACCTGTGAGTGACCGTACTTTGGAAAGGGGAGTCCTCAGAACAGTCACGTTTAAACCATTGACCACATAACTCGTGGGGAGCATGAGCAAGCTTCATTGTTTGTTGGTAGTGAGCCAGATCCCCCACAGGGATAAATAATAAAATAGCTGCCAGCATCTCTGAGACTACAAGCAAATTACATCTTTGGAGGTCAGTGGATTATAAAGCCCCAAAGCTTGGCTCCAAATGCTGTAAATATACACCCTCTTCCTGCCCCACCCTTCTGGGGACTTTAGACAAAGTTGGCAGGGATGGGATATGATGGGGACCCACTGTACAGGCATTTTCAGAAGAGCTGAGGACAATTCTAAGCACTGGGCTATCCCAAAGCAAAAATGTGGCAAGATCCCCATTAATCCCTACAATTGAATTTCTAGTAGATGACACAGAATTTCACTTCCAAGGATGTCTGCTGTGGACTGACAAGTAGATATTTCTCTACAGCTGGTAGAATGGGCAAACCTGTTTTTCCCTGACCACGGTTCTCCCTTCCCCTCTTTCATTTCCATATCTATTTTTTTTTTTTTTCCTGCCAGCAGGTTTCCTTCAAGCATTCAATCAAGGGCAATATGTCCCCAATCAACATTTTTCATTTTTTATGCAACACTGTCCTTTAAAGCTTTTTGCAGCTGGTTGGCGACTGAACTGCTGCCAATATCCTCTGAGAGCTCCCCCTCATCGTGTGCACATCGGTCATCTTCCCAAAGCTCTCCAAGTGCCCCGGAGGCAGCTCGGCTTGGAGTGCGTCTCTGGGTCTGCTTACCAGGCTGTGGAAGCCCTCAGGGGTTCCAGCTTCCAGGAACCTGGCCCTGGGGTGGTGAGGAGGAGCACAGGAGGGCAGCAAGCACAAGGGGTGCAGTTGGGAACTGGGGAGCGTTTGGTACAGAAAAGAGGAACCTAGTATTTAACTCGAAGTGAGTATGTCATTACAGTGACAGAAGAGCATGCTGGCGGCAGAAGGAACTGGGCAGGGACTCAGGAGACCTTTGTGTTCTTGTCACTGCGTTTATGCCTTCTCAGTTCTTATACAGTCAGTGGACTTATTGGGCTTCACCCCCAAAAGGGAAGATACTGGACTGGTTCTCTCCAATAGCAGTTCATACCCCAATCTCCCAAAGTTTCTTTCTCCTGCCAAAGACTTATGGCAATAGTGTGAGGAGCCCCTGAAGAGGCTGCTCCCCAAGGTGGACAGACCTCTGAGTAAGGAGCTGTTTAACTTGTGTGCCTGGAAAGTGCTTCTTTGGGTACTTCACATTTGAAGCACTCTTATAGGCTTCTTTTTCTGTGCACATTTCAAGCAAGACTTCCTCTGGGAAATCAGTGTGGATGCGAGACAATCCCAGTGCACCTGTGTATTTCATCTGTGAAATGATTACTCTCCAGGAGAGCCATGTGTCTTCCACCTATGTGCTTTGTGAATGACTAATTCTGTGCCCAGCCATCACTCTGGACTCCAATACGTCATCTCGTGTGACAGTGTGTGAGTGTCTGCATCAGTGTCTGGACGTGATGGGCGGGCGGCAGGTCATCCATCACCATGAGAGACTCACAGTGCGCCGCGGTCCTCGGATCGGGTTAGACCTTCCGCTGCACATTTACTCATTTTGTGATTTCATAAAATTCTATGCTCCCTCTAAGTCTCACTAAACATTCAACAGAAATTTGTTTTTGTTTTCCTCTTGAAGATCTGCTGCAGAGATTTAATAAAATCCGTTGTCCTCACCCTGATGTGTCAGAGGTGTCTCACACCTCACGTGGTCAACAATCTCCACCCCAAATACAAAAGCTGGATTTTACTTCTTCCCTAACCCACATCCCTCCCTGTCCCAGTGTTTGAAATTCTTCATCTCAGTAAATGGTACAAACGTCCGACTGGCCAAGCAAAACTCTAGGAGAAATCAATTCCTTTTTTGTCTGCCAAATCGAATCTCTCAGTAAGGCCTGTTTATTAATTTTTTCTTTTCTTAATCCATCCATGTGTGCCTCTCTTCACTTCCACCACCTTGGTCCAGGGCACCATCATCTCTTGCTCAGATTAGTGGTTCAGTTCAGTTCAGTTCAGTTCAGTCTCTCAGTCGTGGCCAACTCTTTGTGACATCATGGACTGCAGCACACCAGGCCTCCCTGTCCATCACCAGCTCCCGGAGTTACTCAAACTCCTGTCCATTAAGTCGGTGATGCCATCCAACTCTCATCCTCTGTCATCCCCTTCTCCTCCCTCCTTCAGTCTTTCCCAGCATCAGGGCTTATTGGTGCGCCAGACTCCATGTTTAACATTCGACAGTCCATACTCCATATACACACAAATTGGTATTTTTAAACGCCAACTGGATTTTTCATACATCTCCCATTTCAAATCTCCCAAAGACCTCCTGTTAGAATTATCTTTGAGCTCCTCACTTTGGCTAAGAGTCTATGACACAGAAAACCTGTCTGCTTCTCAGTGCTCCATGCCTCTCACTTTAATTTGCTCTAGCATCCAGCTGGTCTGGGGCATCGGTTTCCCTCACACACTCCCCAAGCTTAGACGACCCACTGTTGGCTTTCTGCACTTGCTATGCCCTTGGTTTCATCTCTCTGTCCTCAGAACTTTACACGGCTGACTCCCTCCATCATTCTGGTCACGGCTGAAATGTCAAAGCTGCAGTCACTCACTAACTGGCACATTACTCTGCCTTATGTTGAAAGCAGGTATCACTACCTGAAAATCTTATTCAGTTATTTATTTATTTTTTCCATCTCTCCTTCACTAAAATTTAAGCTATACCAGAACAGAAGTCTATTGGAGAAGGAAGTGGCAACCCACTCCAGAGTTCTTGCCTGGAGAATCCCAGGGACAGGGGAGCCTGGTGGGCTGCCATCTATGGGGTCGCACAGAGTTGGACACAACTGAAGCGATTTAGCAGCAGCAGCAGCAGCAGAAAAGAAGTCTAGTCCAGCAGTCACCAATTTTTTGGTGGACCAGTTTCACAGAAGACAATTTTTCCAGGGACCAAGGGTGGGGAGTGGTTTAGGGATGATTAAAGCACACTGCTTTTCTTGTATGCTTTATTTCTAATGCTGCTGCTGATCTGATAGGCGGTGCAGTCCGTGGCCTGAGGTTGAGGACCGCTGGTCTAAGCAACCCCAATGCTCTGAATGTCCACTTGTTGAAGCAGAATTAGTTCAAAATGTTTGTTACAAAGGCTGGAATGTGGAGGATTACTTTACATTCACACATGGTACCATCTTTTACTAATACATGCATGTGTGAAAACAAAGGCTTAGGAGTCAGCTGGTTTCAGGTTGAATCCACTCCTGTTACCGCTGGCTGTGCAACCTTCAAAACGTTGCTTAATCTCTAAAGCTCCATTTTCTCATTTGTAAAATGAAGATAAAATCAGTACCTTCTCCATGAAGTTCAGTAGGGATTTAATGATAAATATGTGTATAAATTCTACCACAGTCTCTGACACATTTTAAGTAGTTGAATTTCAGCTATATCTACTTTTCTTCTTACTCAATCAGTTTATTATTATTAATCAGTGCTAAAAGAGCAGAATTTGGTGGAAGCTGCTGATGGTTTTGTTATTTATTAAATATTTCTTTAGAAATCTCAGTAGTGTATTATGACACAGAAATATGAGGAAAAAACTACATAATTCAGATATGGTGTCAAAGTGACCAAGTAGTATATCATTGACCTACCACTTTGGAAAAATGTGACCCTCCTCTGTAAAAAGAAGATAAAGAGAACTACCAGACAGGACTGGTGGCTGAAATTAGTTTAATGCATTCAAAGCTCCTGACTGTTCATGAATGTTAATGCTATTCCTTCCTTCAGTTTTGCTCTTAATCTACTCTCACAGATTTAAAACTCTTTTTAAGAAGAAGACTAATAACTTGAAGTTGCTGCTGACAACTGATTGCTTCCAAACTCACTGAGAAATTTACTAAAATATAATATTTAGAGAAACTTCTAAGTCTTTTTACTGGTTGAGTAGGTATGTCACCAGGTGGTACAAGACATGAAGTTCTCCATTTAAACGACCATCAGGACTCCAAAATCACTGAAGATGTTGACTGCAGCCATGACATTAAAAGACGCTTGCTCCTGGGAAGAAAAGTTATGACCAACTTAGACAGAATATTAAAAAGCAGAGACATTACTTTCCAACAAAGGTCTGTCTAGTCATAGCTATGGTTTTTCCAGTAGTCACATATGGATGTGAGAGTTGGGCTATAAAGAAAGCTGAGCCCTGAAGAATTGATGCTTTTGAACTGTGGTGTTGGAGAAGACTCTTGAGAGTCCCTTGGACTGCAAGGAGATCCAACCAGTCCATCCTAAAGGAAATCAGTCCTGATTATTCATTGGAAGGACTGATGTTGAAGCTGAAAATCCAATACTTTGGCCACCTGATGATGCGAAGAACTGACTCACAGAAAAGACCCTGATGCTGGGAAAGATTGAAGATGGGAGGAGAAGGGGAAGACACAGGATCAGATGGTTGGATGGCATCACCGACTCAATGGACATGAGTTTGAGTAAACTCCGGGAGTTGGAGATGGACAGGGAGGCCTGGCATGCTGCAGTCCATGGAGTTGCAAAATCAGACATGACTGAGTGACTGAACTGAACTGAACTGACAGGTCAAGTCTGATTTTATCTGGGAATTTAAAGATGTGTTAAACTTGTGAACTAGAAAGTTTTCAGAAAACTCAGAAGTTTCATGTCAGCTTCTTATCTTCCTTTGACTTTACATCTTGCAGTCTGTAGATAGGTTGAAATAATCCAAACTTGTTGATGGAAATAACACTGAATTAAGAACCAGAAGTTCTCACTTACTAGTTGTGAGATGTGGAATGTTTAAAAAATTCTGTTTAGCAGCTCCTCCATTCATAAATGGGGCAAGTCATTTCAATTCTGCTGTCCTCCAGAGTTTTTAATGAAAATCAGTTGTGCAACACTTGAAAAGTTTGTAAAGAGATTTTTAAAAAGGTAGAAGCTAAGTAATACTGTTAAAATAAGACTTATCTATTTAAAGTCAGAGAGGAAAACTAAGACACAGAAAATTGTGCCACATGTGTGTTTGTGTCACACATCAGTCTCAGCATCCATAGTAGATTTGGGTGATGGGTTCACGTGCCTCTGTAAGTGGCATAAAAGCTACATTGTATTCTCACCACAGTACGTGAGGCTGTTTCCTCATTTTCATCAGCACTGGATTGCCTATAACTCTTTTTTCTTTTTTTGGAACATACTAGTTTTTATTTATTATTATTATTTTTAATTTTTACAATATTGTGTTGGATTTTGCCCTACAGCAAGGCAAATCAGTCATGATGATACATATATCGCCTCCCTTTAGGTCATCCCCTGTGGCTCAGATGGTAAAGAAAAAGCCTTCAATGTTGGAGAACCAGGTTCAATCCCTGGGTCAGGAAGATACCCTGGAGAAGGGACTGCAACCCCCTCCAATATTCTTGCCTGGAGAATCCCTATTGACAGAGAAGCCTGGTGGGGCTACAGCCCATAGTATTGCAAAGAGTTGGACATGACTGAGTGACTCTCACTTCACCCTTCATTTTGGAATCAACCTAAAAGGTGAACAGAGAAAGGATAAACATGGTATGGTATATGCATATTATCAAATACAGTATATGAATGAGAAAGAAGGAATTATATGTATATATATCAGTTCAGTCACTCAGTCATGTCCAACTCTGAAACCTCATGGACTGCAACATGCCAAACCTCCCTGTCCACATCACCAACTCCCAGAGCTTGCTTAAACTTATGTCCATCAAGTCAGTGATGCCATCCAACCATTTCATCCTCTGTCATCCTCTTCTCCTCCCATTGTCAATCTTTCCCAGCATCAGGGTCTTTTCTGTGTCAGTTCTTCGCATCAGGTGGCCAAAGTATTGGAGTTTCAGCTTCAGCATCAGTCTTTCCAATGAATATTCAGGACTGATTCCCTTTAGGATGGACTGGTTGGATCTCCTTGCAGTCCAAGGGACTCTCAAGAGTCTTCTCCAACACCACAGTTCAAAAGCATCAATTCTTTGGTGCTTGGCTTTCTTTACAGTCCAACTCTCACAACCATATGTGACTACTGGAAAAGCCATAGCTTTGACTAGACAGACCTTTGTCAGCAAAGTCTTATGGCTTTTGTGTGTGTGTGTGTGTAGGATAGTTCATAAATATAGTATTGAACCCAAACAATGAAAAGACGCACAATGAAATGTTTATCACAATACAATTGATATAAAACACAATGCTTCCTTTTGTTCATTGTGACACAATTTCTGAACAAAGGCATGGAAGGTGGAATGATATACATTAAAAGAAATAGGGTTGCACCTATCTACATCTAATAAAAAACTGCATTATTAAACAAAATCTATATACCAATAACTTTCATAGATATAGATATGATACCTCAATAAAATATTAGCAAGTAAAATCTACCAAAAATATAATGCATAATGGCTAAATGCAAAGTTGGTTTAACACTTAAAAATCAATCAATCAATTCATCACATTAACAGAATAGACAAAAACACATATGATTAACTCAATAAATGTAAAAAAATGCATTTGACAAAAATCCAACATAAGTTCATCACAAAATTTCTGAAATGACTAAAAATATAAGAAAACTTTAGAAAATTTATTGGAGCTTCTAAAACTATATTTTAAAAATATAGCTAACATCATGCTTAATAGTGAAATACTGGACACTTCTTTTCCCCTAAGATCAAGAAGATAACAATGTTTTCTGCTCTCCTCACTTCAATTTGATACTATATTGGGAATTAGAAAGGAAAGAGTAAAACTGTTTTTCTTTGTAGTTAACATAATCATCTGTATAAAGCAAACAACAATAAACTCCTCTGAGTTAATCTGCTAAATCATACAAAATCTATAAAAATAAACAAAAATCTACTAGAACTAGTAAATGAATTAGTGAGATTATTCAAGATAAAGGTGTGATACAAAAATCTATTGTCTGGGCATACACACTGAGGAAACCAGATCTGAAAGAGACATGTGCACCCCAATGTTCATCGCAGCACTATTTATAATAGCCAGGACATGGAAACAACCTAGATGCCCATCAGCAGACGAATGGATAAGGAAGCTGTGGTACATATACACCATGGAATATTACTCAGCCGTTAAAAAGAATACATTTGAATCAGTTCTAATGAGATGGATGAAACTGGAGCCCATTATACAGAGTGAAGTAAGCCAGAAAGATAAAGACCAATACGGTATACTAACGCATATATATGGAATTTAGAAAGATGGTAATGATAACCCTATATGCAAGACAGAAAAAGAGACACAGAAGTACAGAACAGACTTTTGGACTCTGTGGGAGAAGGTGAGGGTGGGATGTTTTGAGAGGACAGCATGTATATTATCTATGGTGAAACAGACCACCAGCCCAGGTGGGATGCATGAAACAGGTGCTCGGGCTAGGTGCACTGGGAAGACCCAGGGGAATCGGGTGGGGGGGGAGGTGGGAGGGGGGATCAGGATGGGGAATACATGTAACTCCATGGCTGATTCATGTCAATGTATGACAAAACCCACTGCAATGTTGCGAAGTAATTAGCCTCCAGCTAATAAAAATAATTGAAAAAGAAAAAAAAGAAAAAAAAATCTATTGTCATTGTACATACTAGCAACAAGCAATTAGAAACAGATTTTTTTTTTTAAAAAGCAATACCATTTAGAATAGAATAAAAATATGAAACATAGGGGCAAATTTTAAAAATAAGTGCCAGTTGCACTTAAAATCTATTAGACATTGCTTAAGAAATTATATATTAAATAAATAGATAAATTCATGTATTTAAAGCCTCAATTCTGCTGGTATCAATTCTCTTTATATTTTCAAGCAGAATTCCAGAAAAGTTGTCCTTTTAGACTTTAAAATTAAATTCTAAAATATATCTGAAAAATTATATGTCAATGTACTGATAGCAATTTGACCAATGCATCAATCAGACAGTCTCTTGAGAAGCTTACACATGTCTGAAAATTTATATATGAAAGAAGTAATGCCTGAGATCATTGGGAAAGAAGAATTTGGTTAATACATTAAATTGTAAAAATAAGATGAAATTGAGTATCTTCACACAATAAACAAAATTTAACTTCAGAAGTTTTAGATGCTATTTTCACTAACAGAGAAAAATTCTAATTATTACTAAAATGTGTCTGTGTGCTCAGTTGTGTCTGACTTTTTTGTGACCCTATGGACCATACTCCAAGAGGTCCCTCTGTCCATGGGATTTCCCAGGCAAGAATACTGTCCTTGGGTTGCCATTTCCTTCTCCAGGGGATCTTCCCAACCCAGGGATTGAACATGAGTATCCTGCATTGCAGGCAGATATTTTACTGCTTGTCTTCCAGTAAAATGTGCAAGTTAGCACTATTTAGACATCCCAGTCTAAAACAAAGTAAAATAAGTTGCCTATTAAGCATACATTAATTAACTGTACTAAAATGAACCTTATCAAAACATTGCCCTAAAATAATAAGAAAAGAAACATTGTCAACTGCAAGAAGAAACGTGTAAAACACAAAACTTAAAAATTAGCATCAACTATATAAAAATAACTAACTCCTAAAAATCAGTAAAGAAGGTACAGATAATGTTTGAAAATAGGAAAATACTTTTAAAAAGTTGAACAGACATTCCATAGAAAATAAAATAAAAGGTGGCCAATATCATTAATTACCAAGGAAATGAAAATTAAGACCAAAATGGAATCCCCTACAGTGTCAATTATATTAGGGGGAAAAAAAATCTCACATTGAATGGAGAGAGGAGCAACCATTTTAGAAGGCAGTTTAGTATGTTCATGTAAAGTTAAACATTCCTTAGTCTATGTTCCAGCAATTCTAGACATACACTCAAGAAAAGCATTTGCCTGTGAACCACAGAAGACATGTGTGGAATGTGCATTAAATATTCCTGATGACAACAGAGATCTAGAGAGGAGTAGTGAACCAAGAGGGCAGGGCCTGAGTTAAGTCTGGTATATAATCAACCAGATCCTGTGGAGTATAATCGGGAGTATAATCAACCTTTAAGGATAAACCTAAGCATAATAATAGTAAATGCAAAGAGAGGTTTCAAAAGATTCCATTCATCATGAAGCTAAAACAACTATGATTTTTAAAACCACACGGTAGTAGTATTTAGAGAAGCAAGAGAGTTATGTAAAAAGAAAGGAAAAAATAATGATCACCCTGAGACAAAAAAACGGTTACCTAGAGTGATGAAGGAAAAGAGGTAGGAGGGGAAATGATGATCAAATGTAGGTTATTCATCAGGTGCTAATGTTTTGCTTTTGTTACTGGATTATTGGCTGTGCTTTATCTTATTCAACAAACTAAACAAAAGTGATGAGCCATGCATGAACAAATGGTGATGTCCTAAACCAATGATTGCAATTAATGCAACCCTGTGCATTAATATCTAAAAATATTTAAATTAAAACAAATAAAGACATACATAAGTGAAAAGGAAAGCTCATTTATGGAAATCATTCATTCTGTTAACAATAGGACAATACAACTATAAGCATATTGTTTTACCTCTTTCCAGATCTTTTGCCTATCAAACGTTGTTCTTTACACTTATTGTTCAATTGCTAAGTCATATCCGACTCTTTGCGACCCCATGGACTGCAGCACACCAGACTTCCCTGTCCTTCACCATCTCCCCCGGAGCTTATTCAAACTCATATTCATTGAGTCAGTGATGCTTTCCAACTATCTCATCTTCTGTCTCTCCCTTCTCCTCCTGCCCTCAACCTTTCCCAGCATTGGGATGTTTCCAATGAGTCGGCTCTCATCAGGTGTCCAAAGTATTGGAGCTTCAGCTTCAGCATCAGTCCTTCCAATGAATATTCAAGGTTGATTTCCTTTATGATTGACTGGTTTGATCTCCTTGCAGTCCAAGGGACTCTCAAGAGTCTTCTCCAGCACCACAGTTTGAAAGCATCAATTCTTCAGCCTTTAGCTTTCTTTCTGGTTCAACTCTCACATCCATACATGACTGCTGGAAAAAACCATAGCTTTGATTATATGGACCTTTGTCAGCAAAGTGATGTCTCTGCTTTTTAATATGCTGTCTAGGTTTGTCATGGCATTTCTTCCAGGGAGCGAGCATCTTTTAATTTTCTGGCTGCAGTCACTGTCCATGGTAATTTTGGAGTCCAAGAAAATAAAATCTTAGAGTGGTTATCATCTGCATATCTTAGGCTATTGCACTGAAACATACTATATTTGAAACATTCATATACTGTTTTCACTTAATATCATGTCAAAATTATGGTTTGTTTTTATTTTATTATTTTCAATGTTTCTGTCCCAGAAAGTAGATTAGAAAGGTTTCGATTCACATTAAGCTGCAGGACTCCTTTGACAAGTGTTGTTCTAAAGCCTTGCAGAGCTCTGTGAGAGCCCAGACTGAGCAGGAAAATAAATCCTGTCTGGAATCACGCTGATTCTCTCTGGTCTTCTCTACATGTGATGCATTTTGCATATCCTCAAAGGAATCAGTCTCTCGGGAATTTGCACATTGGTTTTCTCCTGCAGGAAGAAGCTTGCTCCATCCCGTTTCTGGCTCTCACACCACCTGTTTGGTTTCTATACATATTTTTAGCATAAAATCCCTTTCATTGCTTATCTTCTTTGCTCCTCGTGACTGGAAGCCCCATGAGGGCAGAGCGTGGGGCTTCCCAAGCTAGCAGAATGCATTTTGTCTAGCATTCACAGTCTAGCAGAGCTTGCTCATTTGGATCCTATGAGTGTCCCATAATAATTAGTGAATTTCTGTGGAAGGAATACCTCAAAGAACAAGTCAGCTGGTTTGCAAAAATCGCATGACACCAACTTGATAGCTGTGGTCATCTGCAGCCTGAATAGAAAAACTCTCCTCTGATTTCTGTTACTGGAAAAAGTAAATCTGGATTACCATGGCTGACTGTCTTGCCTTTGCTCTCAAAACTTTTTTCAAGAGCTAAGAACTTGAAATTCACAAGGAAAAAATGGTTTTTTATCAGTCTGATTGCACAACAGTGTTTATTTTTTCAAGTTTTATTTGTGTGGTGATTTGAAACATTTATTTCTTTAAAAAATTTAACACCAAAAACATTTTGAATTGGGGTATAGCCAATTAGCAATATTGTGATAGTTTCAGGTGAATAATGAAGGGACTCAGCCGTACATATACATGTATCCATTTTCCCCCTAATTCTCCCTCCCTTCCAGACTGACCTAACACTGAGCAGGTGTTAGGTCAGTAGGTCTTTGCTGGTTATCCATTTTAAATACAACAGTGGGTACATGACCTTCCCGAAGTCTCTCGCTATCCCTTCCCCTCGGCAACCCTAAATTCGTATTCTAAGTCTGGGAGTCTCTGTTTTGTAAGTAGGTTCATTTGTATTAGTCATTAAGACAATGAAATAAGGCCATCTGCAGCAGCACGGATCAACCTAGTTTGTGTCATACCTAGTGAAGTGAGTCAGAGAGAGAAGGAGAAATATCATATGACGTCCCTTAGGTGTGGAATCTAAAAAGAAATGATAGAAATATATAGTGATTTTTAAAGCATTTGGAATACAGTTTATTTGTAGTAGCTGGCAGGTTGTGAATTGAGGATTAATTTTCATTACGGAAAAAAAGCTTTTAGAAACTATTGAGGTTTCTAAATAGAAATAGGAATAAAACTATTGCATTTATTTTAACAGGGCTAAGATAATATGTTTTCCTTGTCTTTGAATAGGTAAAGAACCATTTTCATTCTTCAGAGGATCTAAGCAAATTTAATTTCCTTGAGTAATTATGTCTTCACTGTCTACACGGCTCTGATCTTCATCACAATTTTCTCTCCTCCTTGACCACACATATTCCTAACCTTGCCTGCATCCAAGTGGTATCCTTTTAGCAGAGATTATATAAATTTTTCTGTTCTTATTGCATTATTCTCTCTGACATAAGTACCTTATCATTCTCTCCCAGAGCCTATCTGTTTGCTCAGATCTTAGGTAGAAGTCATCAGATTAAAATCTAGATTTGATTTCACAGTCTATCTTTATTCTACAAAAATCTCCACTGAGGGGATAATCAAGTTGGTCTAGTTCACTGCTCTATCACCAACAACTTACACAGTGGGAAATGTCTGATCAAGTGATCATTAAAAAAATTTTTCCTGCTCACCCTTTAGAAGCTCAAAAGTCATGCTTTATGGTGGGCTCAGCACCACGGAGAGGGACTTGGGTGCTTGAGCTCATCACGAACTCCCTTAGGTGAAGATCCCAGATTTGTGGTTAGGACCCGGTACCTGTGAAAGAATGGGATTCCACCCATGACCTACATGTCCATGTTTTGGTTTTCTTGGCAAATTCATCTGACTAGCAATGGTAACATGCCTGTTTTCTTCTTGGTAGGCGTCTCTGAGAGTTGTCATTTGAGGACTCTTTTTGAGTTCTGTACTTAAGGCTTCAAATCTAGAAGTCACGAGCTCATTTCAGACATATTTATTCCCTACAAGTGTTTTTCTGGACCTAAACAGATGGTTTGGACACCACCCAGGCTAGTTTCATCCAGTCTTTTTTATATCGAAACAATATTTTATTATCTTGATGAAATTGTAGAGCACAACAAATAATGTAAATGCTATTTATTGACACTTAGAAAATTTCCATTTGAAAAAGTCACCAGAATTAATCCCTTCCAAGCATGTGACTATCAACCACTTTGTTGTCTCAGTAAATATGAATCATTCACTGAAATATATCAAAGTTAATGGAATAGACCTTTCTATTCACTAATGACATCACTGATATTCTTCATTTAATCATTCAGCCTATAAATAATTGTTGAATGCCCATTATATAAGAGGCACTGATTTAGACACATTGAGAAGGACACAAATATAATTTGCAACATAGTTTTTCCACCAAAGATTACAAAATGGGCTAAAAAAGAGAAGACATACAAATGGCAATGGCCCTGAGAGGAAAGCACATCTTGACCTTCAGAGAACATGAAGAAACTGGTATCCCAGTGCAGGGAGAGGATGATAAAGCCACTGCAGAGATCTGGACCTCTATCAAGGCAGAAAAACAAACATCATTAATATGTGAAATATGATACAAATGAACCTGTCTAAGAAACAGAAACACTCTCAGACTCAGAGAACAAACTTGCCCTTATGGAGAGGGCAGGGGAAGGATGGATTAGGAATTTGGGTTTAGCAGACGCAAACAGTTACAAATAGAATGAATAAACAAAAAGGTCCTACTGTATAACACAGGGAACTATACTCAGTATCCTGAGATAAATCATAATGGAAAATAATATAAAAACAAATGGGTATATACGAATAACTGAATCACTTTTTTGTACAGCAGAAATTAACACACTGTAAAATAGACAGATTTTAATAAAAAATTAAATTAAAAAACCACAATAACTCTTAATCCCTGAAAACATTAGAAGAGTTCTTAGATTCCACTTTGAACAGATCATATCATCAAAGAAAATATTAAAGAAATATTAAATATTGATATTAAAGGAAAGATGTAAATAAGGGAATGTAGACAATAGAAAGCATTTATTCAGACATGTGACATTTTTCCACCTTTCAAATGTTACAGTTCAACTCAATTCCATGTTGTAGTATAGTACTATTTCCAAGGTATATTCAAAAACATACAATGTACAACTTGGGATAGTAAAAAATGCTATGTGTCATTTCCCCTCCTTAGTTAGATTCAATAGGAGGTTTTTCAGGAGTGTATTGACTGTTTTGTCAAAGAAAGGAGCCCTGGAGGTAACCATGGTGATGTGGGTCTCCCAGCATTGACCATCGGAGGTGTCTGCCGCTACACCAGCAGAAGACAATAGCCTGAGGAAAGAGAGGGGAGCCAGCACAGGCCCCATTTAAAGGAAACACTCTGAAATTTGTCTGCTCTTTATAAGGCTAAGAAATAACTGACCGAATGGTTTGAGAAAGTTGCCTTGGTGAATGTCACACGTCACCCTCTCCTTATGTGTATTGATAAAGCTGCCATCCCATGGTCCATGTGTCTGCATGCCATCCCGTGGTCAACTTGCTTCACATCTCTAACCTCTGTATCAACACAGCCCTCCATTAGCTATTATCTTGGCTTGTGAAGACAATCTGTTTAAAAATATGCAGTTGCAGCTTCCATCCATTCCACGAATAGAGTCACATTCATTAGATCTCCTAAGACCTTATTTTTTTTTTCTGATGTATTAGTATCTTTGGAAATGTGCATTACGGCAAAGATTTTTCTCTCTTCCCTTTCAAGAAAGACCTCCCTCAAAACTATAAAAAAAATCAGAAAAGATAAAAGCCTTAATGTCTCTGCAAGCCCATTTCCTAATTCCTGTCTGCTGTATTTTTATTTAAAGTATTTGTGAACCTGGGATAACATTTATTTTTATGATGAACACAGCTTGGGAGTGAAAATAAAAGGGCAGTGTTCAAGTATTGTACTATTTCTTAAGTCGACATTCTTGTTTTTCAAGGATAAAATATAATCGAAAAATATTTTTTTAAAAGTCATCAATAATATTGTTAGTTCAGCCATTTATTGCCTTCTTATGCTACACATGTCATTTTGTTTTTAAAGATCACTATGAGATAGATTGTAAAAATTCATTCTCAAACGTAAACTCTAAAAGCTAGAACTAAGGTGTCACCAACCCATGGACAGAGGAGCCTGTCCAGCTACAGTCCATGGGGTCGCAAAAGAGACAAAAGAGTCGGATATGCCTTAGCAACTAAACACACAAAAAACAAAATGACCCACAAAATGAGCTGCTTTGTGAACAGAGGAAGTCATGGATGTTTTTATGACACATTTTCCTTCTTTTAAGCAAAGAGAAAAGGGAAAAAACTGATTAGCGAGAATGGTTTGATTTTCCAATGATTTTTAAAAACTATCTTTTTAAAGAAAAATCTCTTAGTTCTATTAAATTGGCAGCTTTTTAGTGGCCGCTAGGAAAAAAAAAAATCTAATAAGAGTATGTCAGTAGCCCCATTTATCTTGCAAGCATGTGAACATTAATCTACTCCTGAGCAAATGCCCTTGACAAGATTGCATTAGTTCAAGGGTATTAATGGTAAGAGAAAAATGACTTGACCACCATATTTCCAGTATTTTCTTGTAATGCCACAGCAAGGATAGGTACTACCACACAATTAAGTACTTGATTACACACTGATTGAGCATTTTCTTCTAGCTTTTTACACAAGGTCATTTTTCCCCTTTCTCTTTTAAGGAACATATTTATAAAGTCCTTAATTGAAACTGTAGCTGATATTTGACCCTGTTCTTAGCATGGAGGGCAGTAACAGACACTTGTAAATTCTCAGGGTTTCTTAACATGCATGTTCCCAGATAGCTCTAATTGTTAGAGATGCCCAAGACTACTGTCAGGTTAGATGATTTGCTAGAAATATACACAGAACTCAGAAAAGATGTTGCTCTCATGGTTACGGTTTATTATAGTGAAAGAATACAGATTAACACGAGCAAAGGAAAAGGCCACATATGGCCGCATCTAAGAGGATCCAGGTACACGCTTCCAGTTACTCTCTGCTAGTGGAAGCTGCATAGATGGCATTTAATTCTTTCAGCAACAATGTGAGGCAACACTAGTGACGTGTTGCCAACCAGGGAAGCTTGCCCAAGCCTTGCTGTCTAGGGTTTTCAGTGGAGTCCGTTCTGTAGGCAGGCAGTGCTGTGTGACTGATGTCGGTTACACAGACTCCTGTCTGTCGGATGTCAAACTGTCACAGCATGGCTCCAAATCTCAGGTGAACAAAGACACCCTCATCAGGCAGGGTTTTCCGAGGGCTGGGAGCTGGTCAAGGGTCAGTCCTGAAGTTGTTTACAGTGTGAAAGTTTTGGGAAACCCAGGCCTGCCAGATTATCGCTTACTGCACACATCAGACATTTGATTCTTTAAATTCTCTTCTCTAGATACTAATTCTGGCTTTCAAGAGAGGAATAGAGGCTGAAAAGTCATACCTAAGTCCAGAGAAGCCGTATCTATTTTAAATCAAAGGCTGTAGTTTGACCATGAAGCTGATAACAAGGCAAATTTAGAAGTGATGTTATAGGTAAAAGACAAACAAAAACAGTTAGGTGGCTTTATATGACATATTTACCTTACTAATTCAGTTATTTGGGGCCAATACTTAATATCTGATCTTCTCTTTTCTACTCTTTAAAACAAATCCAACAGGCCTTCTTTGAAAATTAAATAAAATAATGAAAGAGAAAACACTGTTTATAGTGCTTGGAAGACTACTAGGTTCTGCAAAAAGTATTAATATGATGAGGGCTAATACTACTGGCAGGAAGAGAAAAAACATTGAGAAAGAGTATATAGAATATTTTTATTATATTGCAAAACTTTTCACCTCATGGTGTATGTAGAAAGTGACCATGTGTTTCACATCTCAAAGGAAGGAGAGCTGCTGATAGAACTGGATAGGAGGCCCTTCCCTGCCATACCCTGCCTGGTCTGCGAGAGAGCTAAGGCAATCAATGCTTGGCCTATCTGTAGCCAGACACGGTGCCTACAGTGACAAGTTCTGTATGTAATATTCCTGAGAGGTTTGCTGCACCTAAACTGTGATCATACTCCACTGTCCAAGATGTGGTTATGACAGTTTCAGAAGTAAAAAGAGATGCTACCAAAGTATAAACAACACATTTGACTCAACAACTTGCAACAATCCTATTGTCCATGACAAGCCACCTGTTCTCAAGGACATGCCCTAGCTTGGGGAGAGGGTCAACAAGAGAGAAGTAGGAAGGAGGAATGGAAATACAGTCTCAGTTCAGTTCAGTTCATTTCAATCACTCATGTCTGACTCTTTGCAACCTCATGGACTGCAGCATGCCAGGCCTCCCTGTCCATCATCAGCTCCCAGAGTTTACTCAAACTCATGTCCACTGAGTCAGTGATGCCATCCAACCATCTCATCCTCTGTCGTCCCCTTCTCCTCCTGCCTTCAATCTTTCCCAGCATCAGGGTCTTTCAAATGAGTCAGTTCTTCACATCAGGTGGCCAAAGTATTGGAGTTTCAGTTTCAGCATTAGTCCTTCCATTGAATATTCAGGACTGATTTCCTTCAGGATGGACTGGTTGGAACCTCTTGCAGTCCAAGGGACTCTCAAGAGTCTTCTCCAATACCACAGTTCAAAAGCATCAATTCTTCAGTGCTCAGCTTTCTTTATAGTCTAACTCTCACATCTGTACGTGACTATTGGAAAAACCATCGCTTTGACTAGACGGACCTTTGCTGGCAAAGTAATGTCTCTGCTTTTTAATATGCTCTCTGGGTTAGTCATAACTTTTCTTCCAAGGGACAAGCGTTTTTTAATTTCATGGCTTCTATCACCATCTGTGGTGATTTTGAAGCCCCAAAAATAAAGTCTCTCACTGTTTCCATTGTTTTCCCATCTATTTGCCATGAAGTAATGGGACCAGATGTCATGATCTTAGTTTTCTGAAAGTTGAGTTTTAAGCCAGCTTTTTCACTCTCCCCTTTCACTCTCATGAAGAGGCTTTTTAGTTCTTCACTTTCTGCCCTAAGTGTGGTGCTATCTCCATATCTGAGGTTATTCATATTTCTCCCAGAAATCTTGATTCCAGCTTGTGCCTCATTCAGTCTGGACAGGAGCTAAAATGGATGGATAAATGCATAGATCTACTTACAAATTATGCCAAAAGAATAGGGATTAGACAGTTTAATGTCTTCATTTTCTCTTCATCTAAAAAATGCTGCTGGCAATTTATAAAAATCTGATGTGAGATAGTTAGTTTTGTTTAATAAAGCTTGTTTGTCATTGTTTTTATTAGATAGTTGAGCCATATTAGTGTCTCTTAACTGTAGGTATGCATTAGAATCCCCTGCAAAGCTTAAAACAAAACAAAAAACAGACATCAAAAAAACAAAATGATGAAGTTCAAAGCTCCAGCTTCATCGCTGGATATCCTGACTTAATTGTTCAGAGATGAGAAATCCTTCAAGTTCACCTTCAAGTTCTAACATCCAGCTACTGAGTTAATACATCAGAATCCTCTTATTCTGCTATCACTAAGAAGCTTGCTATATGATAAACAGCACAGAAGAAATAACAAAATAGAAAGCAAATACTAACCTTTGAGTGAATGCTGGGATTCAGAGAGCTTTCCTACATTCTGAGAACAAATTCATTACAATTCTAGAAGGCGGTCAGAATAAGGAAGTCTTCACAGATGAGGAAGTGCTTGAGCTCCATAGACGATATAAAGATCCAGGGGTACTTCTAAGAAGAATGCGTGTGAGCACTGAAGCTCAGTCACTTCAGTCATGTCCAACTCTTTAGGACCCTTTGGACTGTAGCCTGCCAGGCTCCTCTGTCCATGGGATTCTCCAGGCAAGAATATTGGAGTGGGTTACCATGCCCTCTTAGAGGGGATCTTCTCAACCCAGGGATCAAACCTACATCTCTTATGTCTCTTATGCTGGCAGGTGGGTTCTTTACCACTAGCATCAACTGGGAAGCCCCCTAAGAAGAATATTGCAATCAAAAGACTTGTACACCACACAGGGTGACCAAACATCCCTGTTTACCTGGGACTCTCCTGGATTTCTTACAGAAAGTCACACCTCCAGGAAACCCCTCACTCCTAGGTAAACAGATGCAGCCGGTCACTCTACACACAAGATTTTGCCATTATAAAAGTGTATATACTTTTGACTGAACTCCCTCATAGCTCAGTTAATAAAGAATCCACCTGCAATTCATGAGACCCTGCTTCGATTCCTGGGTCAGTAAAGATCCACTGGAGAAGCGATAGGCTACCCACTCCAGTATTCCTGGGCTTCCCTGTGGCTCAGCTGGTAAAGAATCTGCCTGCAATGCAGGAGACCTGGGTTCGATCCCTGGGTTGGGTAGATACCCTGGAGAAGGGAAAGGCTACCCATTCCAGTATTCTGGCCTGGAAAGTTCCACGCACTGTAAGGTCCAGGGGGTCACAAAGAGTCAGACACAACAGAGTGACTTTCAAAGTATATATAGACTCTTTGATAAGCACCCTCCTAACCAGTGGCTCTTTTCTTGGCATCTCTTTATGGTTATGCTAAAACTAACCAACTGATTCCTTTAAACATAAATAAATACATAGATGAATAAATAAGAAAGAAAGAACAAGAGCTTTCTGTGTGGTAGGTATTTAAAGTCTGAGTTGACTACAGTCTCCAAGCAGGAGATGAATTAGTGCCAATATCCTCTCTCTTTAGGAAGCCACCGCATATCTGTGTATCTCTTAAAGTCATGGCTATGTCTCTTGTTTGGAGAAATCTGCTTTCCAGGTAGATGATCCTTTTATGTCTCAGGTGAAGACCAAGGACTCATCTGCCATGGAATCTAGCAAACCTTACGTTTTATTTTGTACTCTGTATTTTTTTTAATTTGCTGACAATGTCCAGTTGTAGTTTTATATAGCACCGCAGGCCAGTCATAACTCAATGTGTACTTTGAATAACATCAGTGCAGAAGCAGCCCCTGACTTAAGACACTGATCAAACATCCTAGCTAGGTTTCACTGGGTTTTGTTGCAATAATAATAATAATAAAGTGTGTGCTTTGCAAAAAATTACTTTTTTTTGGTTGTTTTTTGTTTTTCTGTTCTGTTTTTTTTTGTCTGTGCAGCTTGTGGGATCGATCTCAGTTCCCCCAGTAGGGGTTGAACGCGGGCCAGGCAGTGAAAGCCCATGATCCTAACCACTGAGCAACAGGCGAACTCCCACAGAAAATGAATCAGTTCATGGTTACATTGCTGAATGACCTCTGTGGCTTGTCTGCATTCCACTCTGCACATCTTGTTGGTGGGCCCAAGCTTGAGAAGCAGTCACATGGGAACATGCCACCTGTTGACAGAGAGAAGGTACCAGAAAACTGAGGGAAATACAAAATGGGTTTAAGCTGTGTCTCGAATGAGGAATAGGACAGTTGGCTCGATTTAGTCACATGGCCAACGGCAACCCCAGTAGGGAGGAGGCATGCTGCCCTACACAGCAGGCACTGCAGGTCCCATGCGAGTGAGCCGGGACCCAAACTCTTTCAATTCTTTGCAACTCTGTGGACTGTAGCCCACAAGGCACTTCTGTCCACGGGATTCTCCAGGCAAGAATACTGGAGTGGGTTGCCATGCCCTCCTCCGGGGGATCTTCCCAACACAAGGATAGAATCCATATCTCTAACATCTCCTGCATTGGCAGTCAGATTCTTTATCACTAGAACCACCTTGGAAGCCCATGGTCTATGCTAGGTAGCTATTTAACCTACCTCAGCCTTCAATTCAGTTCAGTTCCATAACTCAGTCATATCCAACTCTTTGCAACCCCATGGGCTGCAGCACGCCAGGCCTCCCTGTCCATCACCAACTCCCGGAGCATGCTGAAACTCATGTCCGTTGAGTCAGTCATGCCATCCAACCATCTTATCCTCTGTCATCCCCTTTTCCTCCTGCCTTTAATCTTTTCTAGCATCAGGGTCTTTCCAATGAGTCAGTTCTTCACATCAGGTGGCCAAAGTGTTGAAGTTTCAGCTTCAGAATTAGTCCTTCCAATGAATATTCAGGACTGATTTCCTTTAAGATGGACTGGTTTGATCTTGCAGCCCAAGGGACTCTCAGCTGGGTCTCCTGCTAATAAAAGATGGATTATAAAACCCACTTTACGTTGTTGTGAGAATTCATTGGTGTAATTCATGGGCATCATCTAAATGCATGCAAGTTTCTAGAATGATGTGAGCAGTAAGTATTCTTTTTTCTTTTGCAGCAGATGTTCTCATGCATTTAGGAGCCCATGTTTTTAACGAATGTTGGGAAACACCTACTTGCCAGGACAATTCCATGTTGGTTATCTAAAAACCAATTACGTAAAAGAAGCATCAGAATGTGGGGTGCGGGTAAGAGTGGGGGAGGGACCGGATAACTTCAGGGTTTGAGACACACCAAACTGACACCATTTTAGGAATTCAACCACAGTGGTTGCTGCAACGCTACTAAAACATCACTGGTCCAGTGGGACCCGAGGAATCTCAGGTTGAAATTTACCTCCTACTCGCTTGGCATGTTTTTGAAGCTGGCTGAACCTCAGTTTCAATGCCTTTAAAAAGAGAATAGTTATGCCCACCTTGAAGAGTGATGAGGAACCTTATAGATCATGGAAGATCACCATGCACCATATTGTAAAGAAAGTGAAGTCGCTCAGTCGTGTCCGACTCTTTGCAACCCCATGGACTGTAGCCCACCAGGCTCTGTCCATGGGATTCTCCAGGCAAGAATACTGGAGTGGGTTGCCATTTCCTTCTCCAGGGAATCTTCCCAACCCAGGGATTGATCCCAGGTCTCCTGCATTGCAGGCAGGCGCTTTAACCTCTGAGCCACCAGGGAAGCCTAACAAATTATTAATTTTAAAACCAAGACCCAGTTTCAAAAGCAAGTTAGCACTCTATTCTCCATCTGAGGTCTGGAACTGAGATCCCCTACCTAGAGTTGTGCCGGCCAAACTTTTGAGCTGACTGAGTGGTTCTTGGAAATCGAGCTCAGTATACTGGAACCTTAGCTTTCCAAAGGATTCCAGAAATCTTGCCTTTAACCATTGGTTTTACTGTCTAAGAAAAATGAGATCCAGAGCAGGAAGCAGTTTTTCAAATTTCAGCTGGCTAAGAAGGGAAGATTTTGGAAAAACAGGAACACTAATATTATTATCTGGTTCCATTCCATCTTGTGCTGGCTTTCTAGAGGACTAATATTTCTCTTAAACCTGGTCTAAAGGGGCTTGCAATCTGGGAAAGGATGGAATAGGGATATCTGTTAGGTGACTTGAAAATGGTTAGAGCGTCTACCCTCAGGCTGTGCCCAGCCATTACAGAAAGCATTTGAAAAAGAATTACTAATTTTTTTTACTTCTGACTGATGTTCAGTATCTGGGGAAGTAAAACACACATCCCTGGGGAGTAATGAGTATACTGCGAGGGCAAGAAAGCAAAGGGAAGCCCAGAATGTGGTCCCTAAAGGATGCTGCAATGATGACTCCCAACGTTAGGGTACACTCAAGCCAGTGTAATTTCTGATCATCTTCCGCAGAACGAAAAAGAGGGATTTCTTCCCCCCTCTTTTTTTTGCTTGCCTCAGTCATACCACTAATTATTTAGTGGTCTTTCAAACCTTTTGTAATGTCTGCTCGAGAAAGCCCTGAAAGATATTAATTCTTAGCCATGTGCCTCATAAATGAAGGCCATTCTGCTGCACTTAATGACAAGGCTGAGACAGCAAGATGTCATTTGCTTTTTTCTCGGTTTTTAAATTGCTTTCTAAATGAACTACAGCTGTGAGGGCCAGGTGCTGTGATCCCTTTAGAAAGATCAGGAAATGATGAAATCCAAAATTTCAAAGTGTGATGGATGTCAGCTCCCGATTTGGTGTGTGTGAGGTCACCCCGTGCACCTGGTACCATCTCCACAACAGAATTACTTTTCAGTGGAGAGAAAAAAAAAAAGAGAGAGAGAGAGAGAGGGAGAGAGAGAGACGCACATGTCTAATGCGAGTGCAACAATAAGAGAAACAGTTTATAATTATCTCTTTGTTTGCTCCTCATCTAGATGGAGATGGTGAAGTGTGCCGTCTCCCCGCCCCCACACCCCCTCTCATTATAGGTATCGCCGTGGCTGTGTTAAACACACGGTTTTTGTGAATCACACTCGGTGTGGTGGCAACTCAGGAGCCACTCGGAAGCAAGATGACAAGCTACGGTGATGGCAGGGGGGAGGGAAGGAGGAGAGAAGGACGAGGGCTGGGGCGGGGTGGGGGCAGGTTTCATTAAGACTCCTTTTCACTTAATTGATTAACATCAGTACCTTTAATATTAGGAGCTCTGCTCTGCGGAGCTCTCAGCCAAATCTGAGACTCAGCCAGGGCTGCCTTTAACGGTGGTCAACTGAGGTCAGGAGCCACCCACCCCTGCCCGGAGGACGCCCCTCAGGACAGAGAGAGGCACGCCCCTCTAGACCCTCATCCCTCCTGCCGGCTTTAGGTGAAATCACTTTGTGAGGCCCTGGTCTTGCAGCCAGCCAGGAAATAAGCAGTGATTGTGCTCTTTCTTTCCACCCCTGACCCCCCAGGAGACGTAGCTGTCAGAGCTGGAAGGCTGCCAGGGTCAAGCCCACTTTCTCTGGGACAGCTGCCCAGCCTGAGCCTGGTGGGGGCCTTGGACTCCTGCCGCCCTTCCCCTCAGAACCGCTCCCCGGGGCCCTGAGCTCGACTGCCTCCTGGGCAGGTGATACGGGAAGAAGCGGGAAGCAGGGCTGGGGCTTCTTGATTCTAAACCTACAATGTGCCCTTAGATAAGTTGCTCTGACCTGCGTGTCTGTGCCTAGTTGCTTCAGTCAGGTCTGACTCTCAGCGACCCTGTGGACTATAGCCCACCAAGCTCCGCCGTCCGTGGGATTCCCCAGGCAAGAATGTTGAAGTGGTTTGTCACACCCTCCTATTCAGTCTTAATTTTTAAAGTCTGTAAATGGGGCAGGGGGTTCAAGAAATAGGCCATATTTTGGCGAAGATTGACACTAGAGAAGTAAAAAGTACACAGGAGAGGGTTTTTCACAAAGTTGCTGATGTGGAAATATTAATCTCCCAACACCACTGTCTCTGCTACTTTGTCCATTGGGTGCAACGTGGAGCAAGAAGGTAAGAGAGTGTCTCCAAAGACATGTGACTCCAAGTCCAATCTTTCTAGACGTCTGGTTTACTTAACTTCCTTAGCATCTCTAGGCCTCAGTTTCTCCATTGGTACTATGAAGACTATAGAAAATTCTACCTTACTTATCCTCACAGGATAAAATGAGATGCTACATGTCAAAGTACTTTATATTATGTAGAGGGAGAAGTAAGGGGCTGAAGGGCCTTGCTAGGAATGTTGGTGTCCACAACTCCCCACCTAACTAGCAGCTACTTCCTTTTCTTTCTCAGTACCTAGCTGAGGATGCTGTTTCTCCATCATACTTACAACCACCCCAGTAACAGTAAAAAGAGCTAGGCAGATGTTAAGTGAATCCTGGGAGGAGTAATGGATGATGAAAAGGATGAAGGAGAGGGTGCTGATCCATCAAAGATCTGAAACACAGCCTGATTCCAGCCAGAAGGACAAGCTCTCCAAACCCAAATGGAGGAATTCAGTAGCGGTCCCCTACTTGAGTAGTTTAGGAGAAAAAAAAATGATAAGTAATATACCATAACTGTAGCCCAAACAAGGAGAAATCGAGGTCTATGTGAAGAGCAGAAGTCCTCAGTGTTTAAGGGCCAACAGGTGTCTTGGGGATCTTTGCCCTCAATAGCCCGTAAGTGTGGGGCTATGAGTGCAGCTTGTGCTGTGAATACAGCTATCCATGTGGGATTCCAGAAAGGAGGCCTGGAGACACCAGGCCCCCTCCACTCCCCAAAAGATGACTCTCTGTGGTTGTTACCAATCACGTCAACAGGGAAACGGGCTCCTAAGAACCATCCTTAATCTGGGAGGAGGCTGGTGTGAAGGAAGCCAGCAATGCGGCCTCTGTTCATTCTGGAGTTTGCACCAGGATGCCTGAAGGATCGGGAACAACAAGTCAACCAGTGGGAGCAGACGCTGTGCCCTGAGCTGTAGCTTCCACCCCCACTTGGATGCTTGGCCAGCTCCCCTCAGCATTGCCCCACCTGCCGACATCACCACCTTCTCTGCTAAATCCCACTCTCTCCAGACCTTGGGCCAAGGTCTCAGTCCACACCTTTCCTACTTCGACAGGTGCCTCTCTTTCTTTCCCTGACCACAGGCTCAGTGTGGGAGGATGATCTTCTAGTTCATCCATGGTTAAATCTCCCTGCTTACCGTAACCTTCTCTTCCATCCATGTAGCAGAGTGAGGGTGAGCAGAGGGGTAAGCTGGTGCTAGAATGCACAGAGGCTTGGCCACTGGATCACCTGTTGTGAAGCAATGAGCTTGCCTTAAGTGCAACCACCCACTCTTTCCTCCACATTGGTTACAGTTGACAAGATGAGCCAGTTGAAAATGGACCTCGAGATCTTTGAACCCAGATGAAAAGACTTTCATCTTTAAAATAGCAATACTTTCTCTTTAAAATTTGCAAACAGGTCTGTGCTTCCTACCAGGTGGATGCCAGACTTTGATGAAGACTGTTCCTTTCTTCTGGGAAAACCACCCCAAGGACCTTTGTATATGCAAATGCAGATCAAAGACTCTCTTCTGGAATGGATTTAAACTGCTGTGAATAACAGTGTGGAAGGCTCTGTTCCTAGGGGACAGAGCTGCATTTCTGTGGGTACCTTCTCTTTGAAAAGAACACTTCTTTCCCAAGTCCAGATTAAGACAAAGGACCTTTGCTTAAAAGTTGAAAATTATTGCTAGTTTTAAAAGAGATTATATGTGTGTATGTGTGTGCCATTTTTGTGTGTGTGCAAATATTGGCCCTTGGAAAGTTAAGTGTAGTGGATCTCCAAGATGGCTTAACAAATGTGAATACCTGAAGAGAACAATTTGGAAAGAGAAGTGAAAGAACACGACTTAATCTAGACTTGGAGACAGAACTACAGTGCTCATGCAACTTCTAAGTCTTAGTTTTGGAGGATAAATATTCTCCCCCTTATCCTTAATGCTAAGAGTCTCAGATATATATTATGCTACTCTTCTTTGAGTTTGTACTCTCTGAATGATCAAAAATCTTTTGACATTGAGATGCCTAGAAGTGAATGGCTTCTCAGGTGGCTCAGAATCTGCCTGCCAGTGCAGGATACGCAGGAGACACAGGCTCAGTCCCTGAGTTGGGAAGATCCCTGGAGGAGGAAATGACAACCCACTCCAATATTCTTGCCTGAGAAATGCCATGGACAGAGGAGCCTGGTGGGCTACTTTCCGCAGGGTTGCAAAGAATCGGGCGTGACCCAGCATGCACAAATGAATAGTCAGCTCAACAAATACAAAGTAGAACTCCATGATGACCTTCACAATTATTTTAGAAATTATCCCTCTACTAACATAGCCTGAGAATATGTCACCTTCCTTGGTCACCAAGTTTCAATGTTGCCTTACACTCTACAGACTAAATTCATGATCACATTTTTAAATATAGTCCTCACCTTTCTGAGATTAAGGTGTTTTCTTAGAATCAAGTATAATACATGATCCTCCACCATATTAACCTTAATTTTTAAGCTTTATTTCCATCTGTTTTGATCTTGTTGTGACTCAGGGCAGGGATTGGAGACAGAGGCCTGTCATTAAACTTTATTTACATTGGCATTGATCTATAAATCAGCATCTTTTAGGGCAGAGCTTTTCATTCAGTTATAAATCCTTCTGAGTTTACCATCATCCAGATGAGCCACCTATATTTAGGCCAAAATATCACTGGAGATCCTGCAAAATGATCAAGTTCTGATCCATCAAGTTTCCCTGAAATACCTGTTTAAAAGTCTGGAAAAAAAAAAAAGAAATACAGTTATCACTTCATATATACATAAACATGATCTGTATGTTATGTTTACCCTAAAATGGTCATACACCCATACGTACACATGGAACTCACAGCAACTCTTTAAAGACAGAGAGGCATTCCCCGTCCTTAAGTGCCTTTTTTGACTTGAGAAATTTGAAGGTGCTGTTGATCCGTCACCACCAGAGTCAGAATCCTCTGACTGGCAAGCAGTCTGCCTGCATCCCACCACATCCTCCATTTCTCTTCCAATACTCAGTTGACTTCAGACCCACTGCCTATTGCTACAGCCACAAACTCTCACAAGACAGAGTCCAGCCATCAGTTAGGCTTGTTCTAAACACTCCCAATAAAATATTCAGAACCGCTGAATCTCAGAGACATCACTTTGCCAACAAAGTCCTTGTAGTCACAGTTATGTTTTTTCCAGTAGCCATGTACAGATGTGACAGGTGGATCATAAAGAAGGCTGAAGACTAAAGAATTGATGCTTTTGAATGATGGTGCTGGAAAAGACTCTTGAGAGTCCCTTGGATTGCATGGTGATCAAACCAGGCAATCCTAAAGGAAATCAACCCTGATTATTCATTGGTAGGACTGCTGCTGAAGCTGAAGCTCTAGTACTTTGGCCACCGGATGCGAAGAGCTGACTCATTAGAAAAAGACCCTGATGCTGGGAAAGATTGAGGGCGGGATGAGAAGGGGACGACAGAGGATGAGATGGTTGGATGGCATCACTGACTGGATGGCCATGAATTTGAGCAAACTCCAGGAGATAGTGAAGGACAGGGGAACCTGATGTGCTGCAGTCCATGAAGTCGGACATGACTCAGCGACTGAACAACAACAACATCAAATCTCAGATATCATAGTGTTTCTGAGTGTTCACCTTGCCCAGACTCCTCTACACTTCAGAACCCCCACTACACCTTGCCTCTTGGGGGAGAGCCCCTTCTGCCTTTCTGCTGGCTGTGGATGGGGCTCAGGTTTTTACCTGTCTGGCAGGAGGTGGTTCCTCCAAGTGACCACAGGAGGCTGCTTCTTCTTCCTTTTCCTGTGGGCTCTAGATCATTCCTGGCCACCTGCCCAGCAGAAGCCTTTCTCCTCTAGGTATTGAAAAATTGCCTTTCCTCTCTTCTCCAGATACTGCTTCTCCAAATTGTTTAACCAATCCGCCAATGGCCCAGTTCTCAAACCACCTCGTAGGCTCCCCCTTCCTCTCAATGTGCTCCAGTTTTTCAACATCTTAAAATGCGACACCCATAATTAAACAGAATGCTCCAGATGTGGCTTGATTGGCACAAAATCATTTCCTCTTTTGTTCTGGACCATGTTGTTTCCTAATGTTGTTTACTGCTTTTTCTCTAATCGCTATTTCATGCTGGAGATACTTCTGATCCTGAAATCCCCTAAAGCCACGGACCTTTTTTTTTCCCTCCATGCAACAAACAGCCTCAGTTTTTCCCTGTTTGGGTCCCTGTACTATTGGTTGCTTGGACTTAAACATAGGATTTCAGATTTGTCCTTGTTACAGTTCATATCGCGTTTTGCCCCATAACTCCTTGTGTTGAATTCTCCGACCTTCTGCACCTTTGCTGTTTAATATTCCCACATCTAAATGATGTGTCTTCTGTATTTTCAACAAAGTTATTGATTCTTTACCGTCTCAGCCACCAAAGAAGCCCCTTTCATTCATGAAAATACTGAATAACTGAAAAATGAGTCATTCAGGCCATATTGACTTTCTTATTATTTCTTCTTTTTAGTATTCCTGTTTATCACAATACCTTTTTGTGAAAGAGATATCAGAGATTTGTACCAGTCAGCACTGTCTAAATCACCTTGGAGGGTACAGAAACACACAAATAGTTTAGCTTCTTTTTTTTTTTTTTTAATTTAAAAAAAAAAATCAGGTAATAGTCACATAATATAAAACATGCTATTTTTTACCATGTTTAACTGTACAGTTCAGTGGCGCTAAGTACATTCACATTGTACTTACCATACATACCAAACCAGGTACCATACACGGTGACTACACACCATACCATACACTCACCATCACCCAGCTTCTGAAATTTCCCTTTCATTAAACAGTCCCCATTCCCCATTCCCACCCCCCTACCCCTGGGCCCTGGCATCCATCCATGTGCTTTCTGACTATGAACTTGACTATTCTAGGTACCTTGTGTAAGTGGAATCAAACACTAGTGAATAGCTTACCAAATCTGGCCCAACTGGAAGCAACCAGTGGAGGAAACCAGATGATAAGCTAAGATACTGATCTAAATAGGCATTAAACATTTCAAATGTAAGTTTCCTTTAGAGGAAAAGGTTGCAAGAGACCAGGGACTATTTTTTTAAGGAGGTAAAATTTTAACCTTTCCAATAATTATGTTGCAGAAGACCCTGATGCTGGGAAAGATTGGGGCAGGAGAAGAAGGGGACGGCAGAGGATGAGATGGTTGGATGGCATCACCGACTTGATTACCATGAGTTTGGACACGAACTCAGTCCATTCCAATAAGCTCTTTGAGGACAACAATGAATAAATTGACAGAAATAGACAGAAATTCCTTCCCCAACAGAACTTACAGGCATGTACTGAGAGTAACAGTAATACAAATGTTTATTTGGTGGGAGAGTAAACGTGATGAAAAATAAAGCAGAAAATAGAGACTGAAGATATTAGGGTAAATGAGGGTGCTTTCCACCATTGATGGTAGCCTGGGGAAGACCTCACTGAAATGCTGAAGAAGCAGGGTTGAGCCATCTTCATGGGGAGCACGTTTTAGGCAGCGTGATCCCTAAGGCTCTACAGAGATACATGTATTGGTGTCTGAGGGGTAGTGAGAAGGCCGACATGATGGGAACACAGACAGCAAGAGGAAAATAGCAGACAATTTTAGAGCGGTAGCATGTGAGCAGGAGGTCAGTCAAGCTAGCCTTATTGTCAAATTTCAGAACTTTGGCTTTTATTCCAAGTGAGAAAGGGGAAGCATCGCAGGGCTTCAGGGAAAAAGAAAAAAGAGTAGGATGATATAATTTATAATATGGTAAAATAATTCACAGGGTGGGGTTGAGAATGGATTGTAGGCAAGCGAAGGAAGAACCAGGAAGGTGAGTGAAAGGTTGTGTCAGTTAGTGCTGCATAATAAACACACAGAAGCTGAACCAAAGCATGCAATGTGACTGTACAAGCACACAGCATCCTTCTGTGAGTCTGATCGGGCTCACGCTGTCAGCTCTGGGACAGGTGGGTTCCTCAATGACCTCGGACAGGCTCAGCCCCACGTCTGCAGTTCACTGGCTGCGGGCTGGCCGAGCCAGCCTTGGCCAGGAAAACCAAGTTCTCATCCAGCTGGCTGGCCTGGCTTATTCACGTGGTGATGGCAGGATTTCAAGGGGAATTGTGGACTCAAGCTGAGGCTTTGAGTTAGCATGTGGACACATTTTGAGTAAGTCACCAGCATGATTCAAGTGTGTGTGAGGAGTGAACTTTACCTCTTTGAGCAAAGGCAAAGATATATTGCAAATAGCATGAATACAGGGAGAATTGTAGATTATGGCTATTCTGTAACTGTTGGAGAGACAGAGGCTGTTGCAGTATGTAGGTGAGAGATGAGAGTGGTTTTCAGAAGAGTAGCATCAGTGGAGGTGATGAAAGTGATTGGATTCTGGAGATAATTGAAAGGCCATGGATTCAGATGTGAGAATGAGTATGATAGAGAAAGGACCCAATGATAACTCAGGGCCTTCACAACTGGAAAATTAGAGTTGCTGACTCTTGAGACAGAGGAAATGGCAAGAAGAGCAGTTAGAGAAGGGCAATCAGGGGCTCCGTTGGGCACTTGGTAAGTCTGGGAATCTTATTACATTTTCAGTAGGAAGACTATCTTGGTATAGGTTTCAGATCGGCTGATATAAATTTGAGAAGTGTTGCATAGAGACGGCATGAAATGCCATGGGAATTGAGGAACTTATCAAGATGAGGAATGTTAATAAAAATGAGACAAGAGCAGAGGGTAGACCTCTGGGGGCACCCCAACACAGAGAGAAGAAATGAGTAAAGGAGACAAAATTGGAGAGGGAAAAGAGGAGCAGCTAGAGAAGGAGCAAACAGAAGATGCTTGATGAGTGGAGAGAGGCAGGAGACAGGGCAGAGGAGACACTGAGGCCATTCTAGGGAAAGCTCTGTTTTCAATACCAAGGAGAGGGGTTTGGTTGGAGGGAAAACTAACTATGGCCTTTCAAGTACAGTAGAAGTTTCTTCCTTGTCCTTATGGGCTGCAGACACAGTCTGAAAACACCATTTGACCAGGCCTGTTCAGGACTGAATTTCCTGAATTCAGGGGGGTTTCACAAGGCATCATGGTCCTGATGGTGACCATTCCAAGGATCTATAGTGATCTCTGATCATCAACATATAACTGACGAGTCAAGGCTAGGAATCATAGACTTAATTTGCCCAAAGTTGAGTTTCTGTAGGTCTCCTGGCATTCCTGTCGTTGAGGAGGAAGTTATTACAGATGCTGGTCATGAGTGTGTGGGGGGTTGGGGGGTGGGGGATATGTGTTCCAGGCATAAACAGGTATTTTGCAGGGATCCAGTTTTCTCTTCTCTCCTCAGAAGTCCTGGCAAGGGACAGCTAGAGTTCTCCAGCAGAACAGCCAAGGACTGCAGAAAGAAATGTGCTGCAAAGGACCAGCGATTCGATTTTATTCATTCTGTATCAAATTTCTACATCTCACAGTTTGGGCTCAACAGGAGGTGACACTGTTAACTGTTAGTCTTTTCACTTCCTTTTTTTCCCCCTCACTGAACATAAACATATCATTACACAGTTACACTCCACTATATTTAGAGTTGATTTTTAACTATCTATTAAATCAAACAGGGAAGCAAGGCTGTTCTACCTGGAGTCAGTGGGATGTGTTGGGGAGATAGACCTGGGGATGGGAGGACTCCAGCGATACCTGCATGGCCAACCCAACAGACCCCCAAGCACCTCCATCCTGCTCTTCCCTGGAGACATAAACAGACCGCTCTCACTGGGGCAGGGCCAGCATCCTGCCCACAAGCCACCTCACACACCTCTTGTTCACCAGTGATAGAGGCTTTGGCTGCACTTCACTGTGTAGATGGGAGGAATTTCACAGGCATCTGGAGCATATATTCCAGGCAGCACACTCAGTGAAGCCCAAGATGCCAGGGATGTGACACGTTCAACAAAATTACAAGTTTTTATTGTTCAACAACTTTGAAAAGTGCCTCTATTTCTTCTCTGATACTTGCTTGCAGGGTATATTGGATTGAGAGGCGGTGAGGAACTGTTCATAAGAAGAACCTTCCTGAAGTTGCTCATGCCAAGACATCCCATCCTGGTTTACAAGGAATCTTCTATTGATAATGTCTGTCAACACTTACAGAATGAACGATTTTAGCACACACTTTAGAAGACATGACTACCTTTCAGATCAATACAGTAGTTTACAAACTACTCACCCAGCGTTATCTGTGGCACTTATCACAACACTATATGGGCAAAGCTTGGACTATTTCCTCTGTCTTGTGATCCAAGAAGACAAGAAATGGAGGGGTTGAATGGAATCCAGATCAAGATAGACAAAAATGGTGAAGCTCCGAGTAAAAATGTACCTCTTGTGTGTTCAGCCTGACCTTACTCCTTTTAGACAAGACGGCAAATGCTGGCAGAGGAAACACGTGAAAGCCTTCTCATGAGAGTGAGGGTCAGGGGTTGGGAATGGGCTGACTAGGTAGGGACAGCTGACTAGTGGGAACAGGAAAACTGGAGGCATAAAGATTTGGAGGCATGAGGGGCCTGCTACCGAGTCACCAGCTGCCACTTTCTCCATCTTTCAGTCTCCTTTATGCCCTTCGATTGATTCTAGTTAAAAAGTGATCAACAGCAGTACAGCCACGTGGTTAGCCGGCCCTCCCACTTAGTACCCACACCACTCACCATCAGTTGTCTGCCAACTTTGTCATGGGTATATTGTTGTCTACTCTGTAGACACATTTAATTTTTAATTTGTCATCTAATATTCTTTCCATCACCTCACACTGCCAGAGAATTGCCTTTTCTAGCCTTTAAAAGAAATCTCAGATAATAAGAAAGATCTAAGAATGTTTTCAGAAGCAAAAGCACCCTTACTTACTTGGAAAGTTAAGTTTGTGTGCTGGGGTTTTTGCAAAATGTTCTAGCCTAGAATGGAACTATGTAAAGCTGGTGGACTAGGCAGTCATAGGATGCCAGATCCTTCAGGCTTTCTTCACAAAGAGAAAATGCTTCATCTGCTGTGAGTGAAGAGAAAAAAGATAATATTGAGAGTTTCTACAATATGTTAAAGCTCTGGTTTGGGGTGGTGCCATGATTATTAAATCAAGCCACATCTCCATTTTAACTTGCTTATTTGCATGCCAAAATTTGTATGTTTTTCATAATACTATTGAAGACATCATGGTTTCATTATATTACTCTACAAATATTATCTATTTTGTGCCAGGTGCTAAGGATTCAAAAATGAATTTCTTCCTTTATGTTGCTCACAGTCTGTCAAAGGAACTCGTCCTCTTCTCAATATTTGAGAATAATTAAAATAAACGTGTGTTCCAGTCAGTGAAACTTAACACAAAATAGTGGTCACGCAAAAATACATGAATCCTAACTTTAACAGACTACAGTTTATCATAAACCTAAGCTACAGTCTATGTATTTATATAACGTGACTCTATTAGATACTTTGTGAAAGTGTTAGTTGCTCAGTCATGTCCGACTCTTTGCGATCCCATGGACTGTAGCCCTCCAGGCTTCTCTGTCAGTGGAATTCTCTAGGCAAGAATACTGGAGTGAGTAGCCATTCCCTTCCCCAGGGGATCTTCCCAACCCAGAATCCATTAATAACGTGGGCCTCAATCTCAACGTATTTAAATGTGCTCAGGAGAAGAGCCATAAATTTATAAAAACAAAACAGAATCATTTTTTTTTAACCTGAAATTAAATAAAATGGCAATAGACATGAGAAGAGTTACCAAAATTTAAAATTTCCTGCATAGGGTCCCAGAAAATAAAACATACAGGTTTGGTAAGAAAGAGCTTTCTTTGTTTTATTTTAGATGAGAAGTTTTCATACAAGAAGAGGTTGTGAATAATAAATAATTTGTGACTGGGAACAGGAAAAATGGAAGAATGGTGAGTATGACAGGTAGGGCTCATTCACTACCAAGAGCATCAGTCTCATCTAGCATCTCCCTGTCTGCACAATCTACTCATAGTAATCCATTCCTTTTCCCTCCACTTCCAACCTTTCTGCTTTTGCATCATCCCCTCTTCCTGGACCATCTTCTTTCTGATGTTTTCATGAGGAACTCTCTCTTGTCAATCATACGTCACTGATCGGAAGGGCTTTTCTCACCCAACAGTTTGAAATGGCTATTCCTTCAATGGCACTCACAGTTAATCCTATCCTATATTACTGCTTTAATTCTTTTCACAGTTCTTCTCACTGTCTGATAGTTTTACCTTGTTTATTGTTTGATTGAATATCTGTTCCCTCCCTGCAGAACTGCATTGGCCCATACAGTGAACATTAGACAAACCTGACTATTAGAGTTAAATTTAGATTAATTAGAGTGAAAAAGTACAATTTCTGGTTCAGTCACAATAGCCAAATGTCCTGCACTCAAAAGTCACATGTATGTAGTAGTTACAGTATTACAAAATGTAGATATAAAACACTCTATCATTGTAGGCACCTCTCTTTTTGAGTGTAAGTTCTATTAATATGAGATCTAGGGACTTTTGTTCTGTATACCATCATACCTCCAGTACACTAAAGTAAAACTTGAGAATAAACATTTGTTGGTTGAATAAATGGACCAGTTTCCAAGAGCAAATGGATCACACAGAGTAGATAAAAGAGAGGAGGTTGGCTCTATAATTTGATCCAAATGTTGAAACAATTCACTTAAATAAAGAGTTTATACCCATAGCTTAAAGGTCAAATAGGAATCACTGAAAGTTTTGAGATAAGGAATGAGGTGATCAAATACAGTTTAAGTGTTCCTTTCAGCAACAAGAGCAGGATGGTTTGGAACAGGAGTGAATGATAGCAGGTGAGATGATGATCACGGTAAAAACATGAGATGTAAAGTGACTGGACTTTGCAAAGGAAGAATCAATAGTGTCAGGGCCCATGTAGGACAGACGAGGATATATCATATGGAAGTAACAACAACTTCAACATCTCAGTGGGTTCATACAAAAAACATAAACCAGCTTTATTCTTAGAAAAGGAAATAATCCACTCCTGTATTCTGGCCTGGGAGATCCCATGGACAGAGGAGTCAAGTGGGCCACAGCCCCTGGGATTGCAAAAGAGTCAGACACAATTTAGCAACTTAACGACAAAACTTTGCTCTTGGTTTACATGACATTCCCTGTGGACTAGCAGATGGTTCTGCTCCACACAGTCACCCAGGTACCCAGATGGTTGGAGATCTTCCCTAATCATGATCACAAGGAGAGAAGCTGGCCATCACACAAGGCTTTGAAGCCCCTTACTGCAGAAATGACACCTGCTATTTCTATGAAATATTACTAGTCAAAATTAATCACACGGCTCTATCTGCAAATGCTTAGGAAATGTAGATGAGCCAAGAGTTGTATCCATGTATTTATTTTGTGAATCAATCTGTCCACCATATTGATAACAAGATGAGGAAATAACGAGAGATGAGTCACGTACATCTCTGAACTCTATTCATATACAATTTATATCTGCACACAGTGGAATTCACAGAGATAGTTGATGATCCAAAGAAAGGCTATTCACAATAATAGTAAGTGGTGCTGAGCAGAGCATCCTAGCAGATGACAGAAAATGAAATGATGAATAATATATGGGTAGCGCCAATTATGTGTGGAGCACCAGGAAAACTGCTGTGTGAGAGGCACATGTTATCCCTGCATCAGTGAACCTTAGACTCTAGTATATAAAACATATAACAACTAATCCCATAATCTGCTACTTATAATTTTTTTGCTACAAACAGAACATATAGTGTTATACCGTAAGAATAGTGTGTCATTAGTAGTGCTAGTTAATAATCATTTTTGTCACTCCTGTTTTTGTTCTCTCAATGTTTTCTTAATTTATATTCTCTCTGAAACTTAAATGTTCATTGGTTGAAAGTAATAAGGGAATTAATAATATGGTAGGGACTTCAGTGGACAGCTCAAACAATCTACTCACTTATCAAAAATGATTCAGTAATATCTTACCACTGACTTTGGCTAAATTGCTCAGTTTTTATTCACTTAAATATCTACCCATTTTGTTGGGATCAATACATTTCCAATTATTGATAATGCTTACTGCAGTGTTGATATTCCAAAGTAGCTTACAGATTGAGGCTGGACACATCATAAAGGATATGATAAGGAAAGAAATCTAAAGCTACCATATCAGCTCAGAATTTACATGCCTACCATTTCATCACCTCGTGGTGCTTTGTAAGTGCCCAGCGTTTTGTTATTGAATGAACGTTGTTGTCTAGAAGTAATTGCCAAATACAAGTGTCACTCTAAGAATTTGGCAATGATGCTTCTTCATGATTCTGAAGCAAGTTATTCTTCAGTGGTGCGAGTCCTCACTAGAAAGATTCCCTGGGGCATGGTTAACGCTGGGATGATGATATTTCAATAATTTTTCTGTTATGTTATTTGAGAACTAAGGATACTGGGAAGGTATCACCAGTCCAAAAATGTTCCCTCTTTCTGTGACTCGGTATGTTTTCTATTTTCTTCTTTCCCTTTTAAGTGAAGATATTTTCTGATCAGCCCATTTCTGACTGGTGTCGTTGGCTCCCAAGAAGAATCTTACCCCATTCAGCAAGCACATGATGAAGAGGGCTGGTATGCCACTTACTTCCAAAAGAGTCGGAAACTACACTGTATTCCCAACTCTGTGAATGTTTTCCTAGTAAGATGTAATGTCCTCAGTGACCCCGATCCCTTTCTTCAAGCCCAGGGCCCTCTGCATTCTCCCCTGTGCTGAGCTGGAAAATTCCTCAGCCTTGTGTGACCCAGAGCGATTGGAAGAGCATCATGTGTACATTTCTCTCCTGTTAACTGCAGAGGGAAATGGCCCCTCACAGCACCATTGGCATTCCTGTTTCCCATTCAGCATTGTCTCCCTTCCAGAACAGACACATTCAAACTCTGTGCTGGATTCGACTTTCAAACGTTCATAAAAGGGTGCAGTGCAGCCAACACAATGCTGAAGCTGCAACACCAGTGTGATGATGCATAATGCATTACACAGCAGTGGGGCCATGTTTTGCTTTGACGAAAGTGCCAGTGACTCAGAGATGAGTTTTTTCTCCACCCCCCCCCCCCACCTCTATTTTAAAGACATAAAGTATTGTGGATATAACATTTTCTGGCCAGGCTGTAACTGAAGCTTCCCCACCAGCTATTGCCCACATGATAATGGAACTCTGCAATAATATTAGGGGTGTGGGGGAAATCTATGGCCAATTTAGTCACTCAAGCAGCACTCGGAATCTCTGGGTTAGGGCTGCAGTGGGAGACAACTTGCCATAAGTTGAGCTGCCTGGAACTCTGCAAAATACATGCCTCAGTGCTTCCTGGAACAATCGGCACTGTGCGTGCACTCGCAGGGGAGAAGGAAACGGGCATCGCAGATGCCAGGAGCCACAGATTTTTGGTTTTCAGTGTAATGACTGATTTGATGGCTCTTTTACTTATTTTTCAAAGGTAATTTGGATCCTGTGCTCTCAAAATGTCAAAACCAAATACTCCTTTCATATGGTAGAAAGCCGTTCTTGGCTCAGCTGTGTCAAAGAATCCGTGTCTATTTGCCACAGAGAAGTTAAAACGTAGAATATGAATCCTTTTTTTTTTTTTCAATTGGAGGCTTGACATCTGAACAGGCATACAACCTCAGCAATAGAGCTTTGATTCTCAGGGGTCACCGGGGACAGCCAGTATAGAGCTGCTGTGTGATGCATGGTTTCTGGCATTAAATTTGCATGTGGGGACAACTGGAGTTTGTGTAAATGAACCTGTGTTCCCTGGTCAGCAAGCAAAGTGGCCATCCAATTATCAAGGCAAGTCTATTCAATATAGCCACTAACCAGCAGAAAACAAAACTCACCGGTTTTTAGTCCTCAAGATCAAACATGTGAATTATCTAAAATCCTCACACAGCACCGATCCTATTGTTTGCTTCATATGAGAGAGAGTTGCAGAACTTTAATCTGTGTGATTCGAAACAGCAGCTTGGCTACCCACTCCAGTATTCTTGCCTGGAGAATCCCATGGACAGAGGGGCCTGGTGGGCTGTGGTCCATAGGGTGGCAAATCATCAGACATGACTTAAGCGATTTAGCACACACGCACGCACATATTTGTATACGCAGTCAGAGTTCTCAAATCACTCTAAATCAGGGGGTCCCCATCCTCTGGGGTCTAATGCCTGATGATCTGAGGTGGACCTGTTGTAATAATAATAGAAATAAAGTGCACAATGAATGTAATGTGCTTGAATCATCTGGAAACCATCCCCCTGGCCCTAGTCCATGGAAGAATTGTCTTCCGTGAAACTGGTCTCTGGTGCCAAAAAAGACTGGGGACTGCTACAGAGCATTCCTTCCTTCCTTTCTTCCTTCCTTCGTTAAAGACACGCAAATCAATACTTTATCTACCTGTAATAGTAAACCTGTAATAGTAAAGGAAACACGTGTGTTCTCCTCTCAGGAAGCATGTGACTTAAGGCAAAAGCCAAACAAGTCCTGACAATCAGTGTGATGAACGGTGTGTTTGGGGACATGCATGGAGCTCTGGGGGCACATGGCCGGCACACTTTACATATCTTGGGGGCAGAGCTGCAATGTGTGTGGAGTCACAGGCGAAGAGCCATCCCGGGAAAGGGAGCTCCTCGTCTCCTCTGTGTCAGATGCAAGTGAGTGTGGGCCATGGGTAGAGCCCATGGCTTCTCTACAGAGCTGCTTTCATGGGCCATCCACCCTTCGCTGTCCAGCAGGGAGCAGGAAACCTGGAGGAAATGGAGCATGCTTAAGCCCACTGGCTCTGGGCTGATCCCTCACAGCAAAGGAAGGAAGGACTAACCCCTGCCCCCAACACATGGCAAGTCCACCCCAGGCTGCTGTGAGCTCGTGTGTGAAAATCAGGTGGTGGGAATGCCTGTCCTGCAACTCAGGGAGGAGGACTCTGTCCTCCCTGGCCCTTCCCCATCTAGCTGGGTGCCGTCCGTGTGGACAGGCCCGCGGAGGCTGGGACCCTGGGCTGTGACCGTGAATTCTCTCCTGGTGGGGGTCTGTCCTGTGTAGCTGCCCTGTCTGCCGAGAGGGAAGACACCCCATTGATTTTTTGGACTGGGGGTTAGACTCCATCTTTGGAGATGTGATTCATTTTTAATATTAGAGGGAGTTTTCCTTCAAGAAAAAATGTCCACATCTAATATGACCATTTTTAGCCAAAGCTTTATGCTGACATTAGGTATTTTATGGAAGTGAATTTATCCCGCTTGTGTGGTTTAACTATACATAGAAACTGCTGCTTCCAAATCTCCCCTCAGACTCCCTGGGTTCCTGAACATGATTCCCAGTGCACTCTTGGGGCAGAAGCAGGGCCACCTGCTCTGCAGCAGGTGATGGGCAGGGGTTCGGAGGCCTGGGGAGGAAAGCTCTAGGAAAAGCACCTGCCCCCTACCAGATCCCTCCCACCGCAAAGAGCACAGACAAAAAAGCCCAACAGAGCACGGTCCTTGCCAGAATCGGAACTTGGTTCACATGGCTGATACCAACTGCAGAACAGGAGAGAAGCAAAGACAGTGATGGAGATCACAGCCCGGGGTCCAACCAGGGAGAGCAAGTTATATCGTTTATGAAAAACAAAAAAAAAACAAAAAAAACACACACATAGAAAGGCAGCCAGCACATACTAAGGGCATAAGCCTGATTTGTGTTTTGGGGTGATCTCTTTTCATCTGAGCTGTATAAATATTTAGGAAGGTTTTTATTCTCATTTTGCAGATGAAAAACTGAGGATGGGGTGGAGGGCAAATATCCAGCCAAGATCGTAGAATAAAAGAGTGAAAGCTGCAAGGTAAAACCAGGTTTTCTCATCCCCAGGCCCCTGCTAGCGTTCCAGCAGCTTCACACACTTAAAAGTCAAATCAAGGGCATCACTTCCAACTCATAAACCTTTAATAACATATTTTAAAAGTGTTTTATCAAGAGTGCCAGTTCCTCAGCCATTAATAATTGGCTTACATTTTATAATAATACATAATATATAATATATAATACATTTCCCCCCCCTTTGGTGACAGCGCTGTCTTTTGTTTATTTAGGGGGAAATATTTTAGCTACTTTTCACCCTTTTTCTACATTAAGTATTTTTTTTAATTTTAAAAGTCAGAATAATACACTAGACTACAGAGTATTAGATAAAATCCAAAACTGAGACTTGACTCTTTTTTTCTCTTTTTGAAGTTTGATCATAAAAGTAACTCATAGTAAAGAGTTAATAGACATTCCTTTTTGGAGTAACTTTATTTTGTTGAGGAAAAATCAGTTAAATTTAAAATTCTGTGGAGAAAATTCACTTATTATGGAAAGAAGAAATCTGCTGAACCACCCAAAAATAACTCAGGCGGTGAACATTCCCCAGCCTGCCTACACTATTGATACTTTTCGTTTACTACTTTGATTCCATCTGCCAGAGATACCTGGTTTCAGATGGGGTGGTATTTGCTAGCTGAATTAATGAAGAATACAGAATCCTTAGGAAAAAAATACCACATTGGATGCACTATTTAGTCGAGGTTATCCTTATACATCAATGTGTCCTTAATGTTGTTCTCAGTTATAAAATACATAATTAAGTATGTGAATTAAGACAGAGTTTTTAGCACCGATTAATCCCATATTTCCTGACCTGATGTGATGAAACAAGATATGAATTTCTGAGGATTATTTCTTTCATAAGCTAAACAAAATTCAAGGGTGGCACACTTGGACTTGATGAACACAGAATCATTTGCTAGTGAATAGGCTAGACATTTATTCTGTTATCTGCAGAAGATGGTTATAAGAAAGAGCTACACTCTTGAGCTTTTGCAGTTTTTACCCGCTTTCCCCCGCAAAATCTCTGTAACGCTTTTAGGTTGTTGCCTTAATCCTCTCAGGACACCCACACCTGCTTAGAGGATGTCTGCCTGCAATGCAGGAGACCTGGGTCGGATCCCTGGGTCAGGAAGATCCCCTGGAGAAGGGAATGGCAACCCACTCCAGTATTCTTCCATGGAGAACCCCATGGACAGAGGAGCCTGGCAAGCTACAGTCCATGGGGTCAGAAACAGCTAGACACAACTGAACAACTGACACTTTCACTTTTACCTTTGGTGGAAGAAGATGAGGACTGGGCTTAGCATTGGAAAACTGAGCTCTCAAGTCTGAGCTATTGGAGACCCTGGGTGTGTGATGGGTTCAGATGTTGTTGTCTGTAAACTGGAGATGACCACACCCACCCCTTAGGGACTCGGCCAGAGTTATTCAGCTAAATATATACAACGTTCCTGTCATTTTTTCCTCGCTCCAAGAGTGACCCATAACAATGTATTAATACAGAGAATGGGTAGCTGACGCTTTCTGGGCAGCAACCCATTGCGAGGGGGATTGTCTTCAATTTGCCCAAATGTAAATACTCTGTTTTTTATGCCATGTGGGTATGGGTGGGGGAGGCCTTGGGACTGGAGGGCCCCTGAACCCAAAATTTTACAACAAAGTAATAGGACTGTCTTTATACAAATTCATATTTCTTTTGGATAGACCCGCAGCTGCAGATCAGATAAATTACTTTAGTGTCACCACTTTGGACAGTTTGATGGCAAAAGGATGAAATAAGTTTGAAGCGAGCAGCACTGATTTGTGGAGTTTACGTGGAAGCAAGAGGGGTGGAAGCAACTTGAACTTGATGGGAGAGAACGCTGAGATTCGGAGCATAATGTGAAGGAAGATCACGAAGCAGTTGGTAACCTTAAAAATGTGTAAGATCTCACATGACATGGTTGGTGCCAAGACTGAACTCGAGTGCTTCAAAGGCAGGAAAAAGTATCTCCCTTTCCTCCTCGCCCACGGGGTGTAGGAATTAGCGATTATAGCAGGAAGAACTGGGAGTGAAAGTCTTATTTACACTGACTGTCACCGAATAACAGTATGAATGCTAATAGCTTTGTGAACATGTATTAGATCACATCAAAGGGGAAAGTGGAGACGGACAGAGGAGAGCTGACTCTGAGAGGCCATCGCCAGGAGGAGAGTGGAATGTGATGCTCACATCATCTGTAAACAAATGGCAGAAGCTGGTCCTTGTGTGCACCTTCATGTGCAGCACATTCTAATACATTGGGGCACTCAGGAGACACTTGGGTCCCAGCCCAGACCTTGAGCACTATAATCTGCCTTCCTTGTCAGCCTGACAAAGTGGCTAAGGCTGGTTGAGAGAATCCGTTGTGGGGACAGACGTAAAGCATTGTGTTAACTGTACTGCTCCTCAAAGAGAAGCTAGTACTTTGCCTCTTTGGGCTCAACCAAAATAAACTGAATCAGCAGAAAAGAAAGGGTGTGGAAATGGAGAACTGCTCCTGGGTTGATTCACGAATCTCTTGCTTTATTCATTTTTCTTCAATAAATATCTCCTGAGAGCATACTTTCTGGTTTGCAAACTGGGCCCTGGACACAAAGATCAAGGAAAGACTGAAGGAAGATGGGTGGGTGGCGGGATTAATAAGCAAGGGAGATTATGCACAAGATGGTTTTGGGGAAGCTGAAAAGTGAGTAGACCTTCTCACCCTCTGCCAGAATCTTAAGTTTATAGAGAGGTCTTAGCTGGGTTCTGGGGCAGAAGTTCCATCACTTCTGACATGAGAAGTGCTTTCTCAGGACTTGGACATGGCTCTCAGTGTGGGCACACTGGGCAGATCGTAGACTCCGGGGAACGGGGAGGGAGTGAGGAGCTTCCTTGCCCGGGTCCAGCTTGAGTGTCACCTGGACATTCAGCCCTGAGGATGCCCTCCTACAACAGTCCTAGGTGCCTGCGTTCTTGATGCTGAGACGCTCCAGTGAATTAGAGACACCAAGTTACTGCCCTCGTGGACATGCGTCTTAGCAGAGGAGGTGGCCTGTGACCCAGCAGGAAAGTGACACCATTGTCAGCTGGGGACGAGGTTCAGAAGACATTTCTGAGAGACACTAGAGAGGAGACCTAACAGAGGGAGGACAGGCCATGCGGATTCTCAGGCACAGCACGGTCAAGTCAGGGGCAGGACTGCCCAGGGTTTGTTTGAGGGTCAGCAAGTGAGCCCCCAAGACTTCCAGGAGGGGTCGTGGGGGCTAAGGTTGGAGTTTGGGACTTGGCCGCAGCAGGACCTCCCAGTGCTAGAAGCTGCTCTGAACGGGTAAGTGAGTGGCGGACGAGTCTTGGATCTAGTTACATGACATGAGGCTCCATCTGGCTGCCGGGGGACTGTTCATGGAAGGAAGACCAAGACGGCTGGAGCAGAGAGGTCAGTGTGGTGCTCCTGACCACCCTCCATCAGCCTCATGGAACTGGAAGTGGGATGCGTTGGGCCCTTCTCTTTCTCCATCTCTGCCACATTTCTCCCCCCTCCCCGCCTCTTCCTCCCAATCTGTCCTCGAACATAAAATGGAATAATAAACCCTGAACCAGCCATGCAGGGAAGATGAAGTAAATCTCTCCTGCAAACACGAGGAGTTGCTGCTCAGAAGAAAGCCTGTATAAATACTGGCTCTAATTATAACATTAATATGGCTGGGATGATGAAGGCAGAGACAACCGACATATGGCAAAAGTTGCAGGCCCCAGAACTGCAGATGAGAGAGGCTTTCTGAAAGAGAGAGCAGGTTGCCTAGGGAAACAAGGCCCCTGCAAAGCCCGCACCCAGCGAGTCCCTCCTTGTTGCAGGGCGCCGGCTCCCCAAGAAAGTGATCCGGATAACTTTCCTAGGGGGACGGTGCAGCCTTGGCGGGACTCTGAACCCTCCATCCCTGTTCAAGGATGCACCACACACTTGAAGCCGAATCAGGTCTCTGTACCCCGACACTGAATTACATCTCAGAGATAGAGCTTTGGGTGAAGCAGAAAATAATAGCTGCGTTGCTTTGCCAGGCAAAGGGGGCCACAGTAGTCTCATGCTTTCAAGGCTGTGTGTCCAGGGTTTCCCTGGTGGCTCAGTGGTAAAGAATCTGCCTGCCAGTGCAGGAGACGTGGATTCGATCCCTGATCTAGGAGGATCCCACATGCCGTGGAGCAACTAAGCTTGTGGGCCACAGTACTGAGTTTGTGCTCTAGATCCGGGAGCTGCAGCTATTGAGCTCATGTGCTGCAACTACTGAAGCTGACATGCCCTAGAGTCCAGGCTCCACGACAAGAGAAGCCTGAGCGCCACCCCTAGAGAGTAGCCCCCACTTGCCACAACTAGAGAAAATCCCACACAGCAACAAAGATCCAGCACAGTCAAAAGTAAATTAAATGGTTTTTTTTTTTTTTTTTTTAAAAAAAAAGGTGTGTCCAGTCATGGAAGGGGTAGTGGAGAGGAGTTTTATGGAAATAGCTCACCGAGGGCATGATCAGCTCATGGACAGTCTTCTGACGAGTTGGTGGTGAGGTAAGTGGGAGCCAGCATCGCTGACATTCTTGTTCCAACTGGTCTGCAATCTCCATGCTTGTGGGCAGCACACAGTGAACTTCTGCCCCCATTATCTGTGTGTGTTTAAGTCACTCAGCTGTATCCGACTCTTTGCGACCCCATGGACTGTAGCCCACCAGACTCCTCTGTCCATGGGATTCTCCAGGCAAGAATACCGGAGTGGGTTGCCATTCCCTTCTCCAGGGAATCTTCCCAACCCAGGGACTGAACCTGGGTCTCTTGCATGTCAGGCAGATTCTTTACTGTCTGAGTCACCAGGGAAGCTTCAAAAATACTGTTAGGTGTATCCCTTGACAGGGACCTAGATCTTGCCCCAAGGCTGCACTATTGCTTTTTTTGACTGCACCTACCTAGTCTCTGCATCCCTTCCCTAATTAACAACTTTTTGAAACTGAACCTGCTCCTTGCAACTCAGAGAAGGTCCTGCAGGGCTGGTCTTGGAAGGGGAGTTGGTGGAGATCTGGGAGGGGAGGGGGACCCATCTGGCTCTTCCTTGCCTCTGGCCCCGAGGCTCTGACTGGCACCAGTGAGCAGGCTCATTTAGTCCTTCCCTGGGCATTTACGGAAAACGACTCTGTGTCCAGTAATTCATTGTGCCTGGGCCTTCATGTCTAAAATCAAGACTTGTTAACAGAGAGTGGGCCACGCCCACCTTAATCATTTCTGCCAGGAAATAACAACCCACCTTCATGTTACCTATTCACTTGGCTTCCTTTCTCGATAGCGAGAGCCCCCTCTGGGGCAAGTTTCTGGAGGGCTGCTCACACCCCATACACTGTGAGACATCTCCCTCACCTACCTGCCTACCCTCCCCTGCACCCCACCCTGACACACACACATACACACACACACACAAGCAGACTCAGAGGCGTCCTGAGCTGAAGGGCTCTCTGGCTAAGCTCCCTCAGCCATCAGCTGCTGTTTATTTCTTCGCCTCCTCATTTGGCTCCTGGGAGGATGTTTCAGCAGACTTTTTAGAGAAAGAGAAAAAAATACAATAGCTCATTAAGCTAATGACCCTTCACCAGGCTGGCTGTGAGCGAGCAGAGGCAAGGATCATTGTGGATCTTCCCACAGCACAATTTCCTACACAAGTGTTCTTTTCTCTCTCCTTTATTCCTCTGACTCTGGTACCTGGAGGAGGCTGTTGCTACCTGCCTTCCGGGGAGAAATTTTAGGCTCAGCTTGTCTCCAGAAGAGAAGGGACCACCCTCTGGAAGACAACCTCCGTGAAGAAATTGAAATAACAATGACAGCTCGAACACGGGGATGCTTTTGAGTTGGAAACCACATCTGTACCCTGGACTCATTCAGTCCTCAATCATCCTTTGGATGCTGCTGCTACTGCTTTGAGCCAGTTGTGTCTGATTCTTTGTGACCCCATGGACTGTAGCCCGCGAGGCTCCTCTGTCCATGGAATTTTCCAGGCAAGAATACTGGAGTGGGTTGCCATTTCCTTCTCCAGGGGATCTTCCCAACCCAGGGAATGTGGGTCTCCAACTCTCCTGCATTGGCAGGTGATTCTTTACCACTGAACCACCTGAGAAGCCCTCATCCTTTGAATAGCCAGTGTTATTTCTAGAAAACGGCGGCTTGGATAAATGGAGTGATTGGATGAAGGTCTGAGTTCTATTAAGACTTAGTTTAATACCAAGGGCTGAATTTTTACCAAATGCTTTCCCCGGAGACCTTCTCAATCTAATCCTGGGACTTTCCCACGAGAACTTCCTTACAGTCTAATTTTATGTAAGTTTGTAAACTTGCCTCTAGAGAGATACAATATCATCTCCTCTGCTGTCCACTGGTGTCCCCACTGTCTTGCCCAACCGAGCCTTGGTCTCTGGTCACCCTTTTCTCATCCAACCAGAGTTGCTATGGCCCCACAGGAAGACATCACTTTTAAGCATGAATCGGGTGTCCTGTATCCAAAGGCATTCCTCTGGTGCCTTGGCTGGGATCTCCCTGTTCACTCACAAAGTGAGCAGAAAGTGGTAATTTGGCTACTAAGCCTTCATTTTAGGGTACTTCCAGCACAGACACACACACACACACACACATTCACACACATTCTCTGTTTCAATCTTTCTTCAAAATAACTGAGATTACCTGATAAGAATTTATAGCAGAAAATGAAAAGTAAAAGACTATGAGCAAAGTCTTAGAAAATACAAAGTGAAAGGGAAATCTACCACATAAATATTCAGACTGTGAAGCCTGTACAATCATTTCTATTGGACTGTAAGTTTAGTTCTGAGCTTCCTCTCAGCCAAACCAAAAATAAGAAATATGTCCATTACATGAGTCACTTTCTGTCTAATGACCACGGCTATTTACTGAATGCTTGCTCCAAGAGTGGTTCTGTTCTGAGCAATTCACTAGTCCTAACTCACTAGATCCTCAACAATACCCGATTTGAAGACACTGTTAGTGATGTTGTTGTACCCATGAGAACCTGGGGTACAACAGGAGGCAGGAAGCTGTTCTCAGACACACAGCAAGGACCAGCTGGTGGCATCCCAACTCATGCTCTCAGATGCCAAAGATGAACACTTATTTCTGAGCAAAACATTCTAAAGAGAACAAAAAGGCCACTTCTTCAGGAAAATGGCACATTTTATGGCATAGGAATTTGGGGGGAGGGGCACGGAATCTAACTTGCTTCTTTATGTAGAGCAAGCAAAATTGTTTGATGATCTCTCTGACACTGCAGCTTCTTCCTAACATCCTTGACTGAGAGCTGAGGACATAATTTTACTCTGTGGGCAAAATCTGACATGCCCGCTCATTTCAAATATTGTTAGATATGAAGGCTGAACTGCAAACTCACCAGGGACAAACAGACTTAAAAAATTTTATCAAATTGCACAGTGATCTCATTCCCTAAATTGAAATGCGGTGTCCAAAGTCTTCAGAAATGCAGGTAGAACAGAAAGGTTTTTGAAGGAAGAAGGACTCAATTTGCCCATGTACCGTCCCTACCCATGGACTGTGCTTACAAGACACTGCTGCTGAGATATCCATGCCTCACAGAGAAAGCTTTGTATCAAGACTGGCTATTACACCTTACCTGTCAAAGTCATAAATGGAACTCACCACACTGCTCTAAAAAGAAATGCTCTAGATGAATCAAATTTCTAAATGATTCACCATCTGCTTTGGCCGAGGGAAAGTCAAGAATGCCTACTTCTTGGGAGATAAGGCCCCAACACAGTTATCAGTAAGTATTGAGAGTTGATAGCAACTTTGAACTCTTTATATAATCCAGATAGCTCTTGGTTGGTCCCTCACAAATATTTCCAATAGGCATTTTCTAATATAGAATTTTTTCTGTGTTTAGGAACATTTAGAAATAGGTAAGCTGTTTATTTATTTTTTTTTAGAAAGTAGAGTCACTAATATGCTCTATGTGTAGAATTTCCTATGCTCAACTCCTGAACAAACCACTGGAGTCAGCTGTGTGTCCATGGCCTTTCATGGGGGACCTTCTCTACAACATAAAGGGGGACAAGCCAGTCTTCTCCTCTAGGCACATCTTAGCTTCCAACATGCTCTCTGCTGGTGGCTGTCTCCCTGATAAAACATGTCATTTCTCAGTGGTGACTCAAACGCTGGCCCCAATTCCTCTGCATTTATGCTGAGCCCTGACATTCTATACCCAGCAACCCTATCTCTGCTTCTTTCTTTGTGCTTAAAAACACTACAGAACAAAAAGACAACCTACCAAATGGGAGAAAATATTTGCAATTAAGAGATGGCCTTCCAAATAGGAGAAGATATTTGAAAATCATGTATTTACTTAGCAGTTAATCTCCAAAATATAAAATGAACTCATACAACTCAACAATAACAACAAAAAAGAAGAGAAAACTTGATTAAAAACAGGTAGGGGATCTGAATAGACATTTTCCCAAAGACATACAGATGCCCACTAATTACATGAAAATATGTTCAACATAATTCATTATTAGGGAAAAGCAAATTAAAACTACAGTGAAACATCACTTCTTGACAGAATAACTACTATCAAAAAGGCAAGAAATAACAAGCATTGAAGAAGATGTGGAGAAAAGTGAACCCTCATACACTGTTGGTGGGAATGTTACTTGATACAGTCACTATGGATAACAGTATGGAGATTCTTTAAAAAATTGAAAGTAAAACTACCAAATGATCAAGGTATTCCACTTCTGGATATGTAACCAAATAATGCAAAAGCACCTCTTTGAAAAATTGTATGTATCTCTATGCTCATCAAAAAAGTACTTACAACAGCCAAGGTACAAAAACAACTTAAGTGCTTACTAATGGATGAGAATGGTGCATGTATGCATATATGTTCACAAAAGAATATTAGCCGAAAACAATACTATCTTGCCACTTGTGACAATGTAGGTAAAACTTGATAATGCTAAGTGAAATAAATTAGATGGGAAAAGGCTAATACTAGGGGTACTCAGGCCTCCCTGGTGGCTCAGACCATAAAGAATCCCCCTGCAGTGCCGGAGACCTGACTTTGATCCCTGGGTTGGTAAGATCCCGTGGAGAAGGTCACGGCAACCCACTCCAGTATTCTTGCCTGGAGAATTCCATGGACCGAGGAGCCTGGCTGGCTACAGTCCATGGGGTTGCAAAGAGCCAGACATGACTGAGTGACTAACATTCTCTAGGTGTACTCAGTTATGTCCAACTCTTAGCGACCCTATGGACTGTTGCCCACCGGCTCCTCTGTCCATTGAATTTTTCAGGCAAGAATACTGGAGTGGGTTGCCATTTCCTCCTCCAGAGGATCTTCCTGAGTTAAGGATCAAAACTGCATCTCTTATGTCCCCTGCATTGGCAGATTGATTATCACTCTGTTCAGTTCAATCACTCAGTCATGTCCCATTCCTTGTGACCCCATGGACTGCAGCATGCCAGGCTTCCCTGTCTGTCACCAACTCCCAGAGCTTGCTCAAACTCATGTTCATGAAGTCAGCAATGCCATACAACCATCTCATTCTCTGTTGTCCCCTTCTCCCGCCTTCAATCTTTCACAGTATCAGGGTTTTTCCAATGAGTCAATTCTTCACATCAGATGGCCAAAATATTGGAGCTGCAGCTTCCACATCAGTCCTTTTAGGATTGACTGGTTGGATCTCCTTGCAGTTCAAGGGACTTTCAAGAGTCTTCTCCAACACCAATATCCAAAAGTGTCAATTCTTCAGGGCTCAGCTTTCTTTAAAGTCCAACTCTCACATCCATACAGAACTACTGGAAAAATCATAGCTTTGACTAAATGGACCTTTGTCAGCCAAGTAATGTCTCTGCTTTTTAATATGCTGTCTAGGTTGGTCATAACTTTTCTTCCAAGGAGCGAGCATCTTTTACTCTCATGGCTGCAGTCACCATCTGCACTGATTTTTGAGTCCAAAAAAATAAAGTCTCTCACCGTTTCCATTGTTTCCCCATCTATTTGCCATGAAGTGATGGGACCAGATGCCATGATCTTAGTTTTCTGAATGTTGAGTTTTTAACTCTCCCTTTTCACTCTCAACAAGAGGCTCTTTAGTTCTTCTTCATTTTCTGCCATAACGGTGGTATCATCTGCATATCTTAGGTTATTGATATTTCTCCCTGCAATCTTGATGCCAGATTGTGCTTCATCCAGCCCAGTGCTTCGCATGATGTACTCTGTATATAATTTAAATAAGCAGGGTGAAAATATATAGCCTTGACATACTCCTTTTCCAATATGGAACCAGTCTGTTGTTCCATGTCCAGTTCTAACAGTTGCCTTTTGACTTTCATACAGATTTCTCAGGAGGCCCGTCAGGTGGTCTAGTATTCCCATCTCTTGAAGAATTTTCCAGTTTATTGTGATTCACACAGTCAAAGACTTTGGTGTAGTAAATTAAGCAGAAGTAGATGCTTTTCTGGAACTCGCTTGCTTTTTCGATGATCCAAAGGATGTTGACAATTAGATCTTTGGTTTGTCTGCATTTTCTAAATCCAGCTTGAACATCTAGAAGTTCACGTACTGTTGAAGCCTGGTTTGCAGTATTTTGAGCATTATTTTGCTAGTGTATGAGATGAGAGCGATTGTGTGGTAGTTTGAGCATTCCTTGGCATTGCCTTTCTTTGGGATTGGAATGAAAACTGACCTTTTCCAGTCCTGTGGCCACTGCTGAGTTTTCCAAATTTGCTGGCATATTGAGTGCAGCACTTTCGCAGCATCATCTTTTAGGATTTGAAGTAGCTCAGCTGGAATTCCATCACCTCCACTAGCTTTGTTCATAGTGATGCTTCCTAAGGCCCACTTGACTTTGCATTCCAGGAAGTCTGGCTCTAGGTGAGTGATCACACCACTGTGGTTATCTGGGCCATGAACATTTTTTTTGGGGGGGTACTGTTGTTCTTCTGTGTATTCTTGCCACCTCTTTTTAATACCGTCTGCTTCTGTTAGTTCCATAACTTTTCTGTCCTTAATGTGCCCATCTTTGTATGAAATGTTCCCTTGGTATCTCTAATTTTCTTGAAGAGGTCTCTAATCTTGCCCATTCTATTGTTTCCCCTATTTCCTTGCACTGATCGGTGAGGAAGACTTATCTCTCCTTACTATCCTTTGGAACTCTGCATTCAAATGGGTATATCTTTCCTTTTCTCCTTTGCCTTTAGCCTTTCTTCATTTCTCAGCAATTTGTAAGACCTCCTCAGAAAACCATTATATTTTTTTGGCTTTCTTTTTCTTGGGGGTGATCTTGATCATTGCCTCCTATACAATGTCATGAAAGAAAGAAAGTGAAGTGGCTGAGTCATGTCCAACTCTTTGTGACCCCATGGACTGTGACCTACCAGACTCCTCTGTCCATGAGATTTTCCAGGCAAGAGTACTAGAGTGGGTTGCCATCACCTTCTCCAGGGGACCTTCCCGATGCAGGGATTGAACCTTGGTCTCCTGCATTGTAGGCAGATGCTTTTACCATTTGAGTCACCAGGGAAGTCCTGAATCTCTGCCCGTAGTTCTTCAGGTCCTCTCTCTATCAGATCTAATCCCTTGAATCTATTTCTCACTTCCACTGCATAATCATAAGAGATTTGGTTTAGGTCATATCTGAATGGTCTAGTGGTTTTAACTACTTTCTTCAATTTAAGTCTGAATTTTGCAATAAGGAGTTCATGATCTGAGCCACAGTCAGCTCCCAGTCTTGTTTTTGCTGATTGTATAGAGATTCTCCACCTTTGGCTGCAAAGAATATAATCAACTGATTTCAGTACTGACCATCTGGTGACGTCCATGTGTAGAGTCTTCTCTTGTGTTGTTGGAAAAGGGTGTTTGCTATAATCAGGGCATTCTTTTGTCAAAACTCTGTTAGCCTTTGCCCTGCTTCATTTTGTAATCCAAGGCCAAGTTTGCCTGTTACTCCAGGTATTTCTTGACTTCCACTTTTGCATCCCACTCCCCTGAATAATTAAAAGGACATCTTTTTTTGTGTGTGTGTGTGTTACTCTAGGTCTTGTAGGTCTTCATAGAACTGTTCAACTTCAGCTTCTTCAGCATTACTGATGGGGGCATAGACTTGGATTACTGTGATACTGAATGGTTTGCCTTGGAAACGAAAAGAGATCATTCTGTCATTTTTGAAATTGCACCCAAGTATTGCATTTTGAACTCTTTTGTTGACTGTGAAGACTACTCCATTTCTTCTAAGGGATGCTTGCCCACAGTATAGACAAAATGGTCATCTGAGTTAAACTCACCCATTCCAGTTCATTTTAGTTCACTGATTTCTAAAATGTTGGTGTTCACTCTTGCCATCTGCTGTTTGACCACTTCCAATTTGTCTTGATTCATGAACCACCGCACAATTGCACTCATCTCACACACTAGTAAAGTAATGCTCAAAATTCTTCAAGCCAGGCTTCAGCAGTACGTGAACCATGAATGTCCAGATGTTCAAGCTGCTTTTAGAAAAGGCAGAGGAACTAGAGATCACATTGCCAACATCCGCTGGATCATCGAAAAGCAAGAGAGTTCCAGAAAAACATCTACTTCTGCTTTATTGACTACACCAAAGCCTTCGACTGTGTGAATCACAATAAACTGTGGAAAATTCTGAAAGAGATGGGAATACCAGACCACCTGACCTGCCTCTTGAGAAACCTGTATGCAGGTCAGGAAGCAACAGTTAGAACTGGACATGGAACAACAGACTGATTCCCAATAGGAAAAGGAGTATATCAAGGCTGTATATTGTCACCCTGCTTATTTAACTTCTATGCAGAGTACATCATGAGAAACGCTGGGTTGGAGGAAGCACAAGCTGGAATCAAGATTGCTGGGAGAAATAGCAATAACCTCAGATATGCAGATGACACCACCCTTATGGCAGAAAGTGAAGAAGAACTAAAAAGCCTCTTGATGAAAGTGAAAGAGGAGAGTGAAAAAGTTGGCTTAAAGCTCAACATTCAGAAAACTAAGATCATGGCATCTGGTCCCATCACTTCATGGCAAATAGATGGGGAAACAGTGGAAATAGTGTCAGACTTTATTCTGGGGGGCTCCAAAATCACTGTGGATGGTGACTGCAGCCATGAAAGTAAATGACACTTGTTCTTTGGAAGGAATGTTATGGCCAACCTAGACAGCATATTAAAAAGCAGAGACATTAGTTTGCCAACAAAGTTCGTCTAGTCAAGGCTATGGTTTTTCCAGTGGTCATGTATGGATGTGAGAGTTGGACTGTGAAGAAAGCTAAGTGCCGAAGAGTTGATGCTTTTGAACTGTGGTGTTGGAGAAGACTCTTGAGATCCCTTGGACTCCAAGGAGATCCAACCAGTCCATCCTAAAGGAGATCAGTCCTGGGTGTTCATTGGAAGGACTGATGCTGAAACTGAAACTCCAATACTTTGGCCACCTCATTCAAAGCGTTGACTCATTGAAAAAGACCCTGATGCTGGGAGGGATCGGGGGCAGGAGGAGAAGGGGACGACCGAGGATAAGATGGCTGGACGGCATCACTAACTCGATGGACATGAGTTTGAGTAAACTCTGGGAGTTGGTGATGGAGAGGGAGGCCTGGCGTGCTGTGATTCTGACTCTGCAAAGAGTCAGACACGACTGAGCGACTGAACTGAACTGAAAATACAATATTACCTCAACTTTAAAAAAAAATTACATAAGATACTATAACAAAGTACTATACACAGAAATGATAGACATTAACTTTTGGCTCAGATTATTGTAATTACTTTGCAAACAAAGGTCCATCTAGTCAAAGCTATGGTTTTTCCAGTAGTCATGTAAGGATGTGAGAGTTGGACTATAAAGAAAGTTGAGTGCCGAAGAATTGATGCTTTTGACCTGTGGTGTTGGAAAAGACTCTTGAAAGTCCCTTGGACTGCAGTGAGATCCAACCAGTCCATCCTAAAGGACATCAGTCCTGAATATTCATTGGAAGGACTGATGCAGAAGCTGAAACTCTAATACTTTGGCTACCTGATGCAAAGAGCTGACTCATTTGAAAAATCCCTGATTCTGGGAAAGATTGAGGGCAGGAGAAGAAGGGGACAACAGAGGATGAGATGCTTGAATGGCATCACTGACTCAATGGACATGAGAGAAACTCATGAATAAACTCCCGGAGTTGGTGATGGACAGGGAGGCCTGGCGTGCTGCAGCCCATGGGGTCACAAAGAGTCAGACATGACTTAGCTACTGAACTGAACTGATTTTAATTAAAAATATAATTTTACAAGTTTACAATTTTACAAGTTGAAATACTTTTGTAGTTCAGGTAAGTCTCCCAGTTACTTACTACCTTTCTTCCCGGAAACAGCTTCTGTTACAGATTTAATGTATTTCTTCGCCTCTTGTTTCAGACCTGTTCACATCTATTTTTGATGTTAAAAACAATAATAGTAGTAGTAGTAATGGTTTGCCTGTTTTTAGATTTTGCATATATGGACTCATGCTGGATGCATCACTTTGTTATTATAATAAGTACTTCTTTATAATAACCTATAATTAGTTTTGAATTGTGAATTAAAACACTGGTTTTAGAAATTGACTATATCCTATATTGACTATATTACCCAATATCTTACTGTATTCTATATTTTAGTTCTCATAGTCTGTAAATTTTATTGGACTTTTTATGTAGAAAATAATTTTGTCTCTTCTAATAGCTCTTTTTGCATTTGCTGGTTTTATTTCATTGGCTATGACTACCGAATTTTAGTGATGAAATCACAAGTTTATTTTGATCTTGATTTAAATGAGAATGCTTTTAAAATTTTATCCATGTGTGTAAGATTTGACACGTATTTTGAGTTGTTATGTTTTATCAGTTTAAGGAGATTCTCTTCTACTTTTGGACTTCTGTCAATACTTCTTTAAATAAATTATTATTTTCCCCAAATGGTTTTATTTCTTCTGTACGATGACCATATTGCCTTTATCATTTAATCTATAATGTTATAAAATATAATAAACTACAATGGTGCTTATTCTTAAGTTGAATGATGATTGTATTTATAGGAAAATAACTTCTTGGTTAAGAAAGTCTTTGTGTATGCATGCATGCTAAGTCACCTCAGTCGTGTCCAACTCTCTGTGACCCCATGTACTGTAGCCTGCCAGGCTCCTCTGTCCATAGAGATTCTCTAGACAAGAATACTGGAATGGCTTGCCATTTCCTCCTCCAAGGGATCTTCCTGACCCAAGGATTGAACCCACATCTCCTGTGTCTCCTGCATTGCAGGCAGATTCTTTACCACTAGCACAACCTGGAAGTCCAAGAAAATGTTTGTATGTATTACTTAATCAGTCCAGGCTGCTGTAACGAAAATATAATAGAATGGGTGATTTAAGCTTCAGAAAGTTACTTCTCACAGCTCTGAAGGCTGGAATGTCTGAGATCAAAGCATCTGCAAATTTTATGTTTACATAGGACTCACTTTCTGGTTTGCAGATGGCCATCTTCTTGTATTCTCACACGGTAGAAAGCAGAGAAATAAAGAGAAAGAGAGAGAGAGATCCCTTATCTCCTCATTTTTTAAAGAGAAAATTAACTCAGTCATAAGCTCTATTCTCATAGCCTAATACTTCCCAAAGGTTCCAACTCTAAACATCATCACATGGGTGGTTAGGCTTCTACGCATGAACTTTAGAGGAAAACAGAAAATGTAGTTCATAGCACTAACCAATAATACTTGCTATGACTTTTTATAGCACCCTCTTTTATTCATTAATTCAATCATTTATCCATCCATTATTCAGCATCCAGCTCACTAACCAACACTGTGAATATAGTGGTAGGAAAGATGCTATCCACTGAGTTACATTCTAGTACAGACATAGATATGTAAAAAGAAAAAGACAAAATAATGAGAGGTATACACTGTTAGAGTAATGTACAAAGGGGTATATATACACATATATATGATCTTTACAATATAATATGTGTACATATAAATATATATATACATATAAATATATAAACACATATAGATATATGTAGAGAGATAGATAAATGAGAAATTTCACATCTCCCTCCATTATTCCCAAATATTAAGTTTTGAAAGACTCTGGTACTCTTTCCTAAACTATTTTCCCTTTTGTCTAATAGCTTCTGTCACATTTTTTGCAGATGTCATCTTACATATTCCTTAGGTTTCAGGCACCAGATATGGAACTAGTGATATCAACTGATATTTTCTATACTTATACTTATAAAGCTGGGCTCCCCTGGTGGCTCAGATGGTAAAGAATCTACCTGCAATGCAGGATACCTGGGTTCAATCCCTGGGTTGGGAAGATCCCCTGGAGAAGGGAAAGGCTAACCATGCCAGTATTCTGGCCTAGAGAATTCCATGGACTGCATTGCCCATGGGGTCGCAAAGAGTAGGACATGACTGAACGACTTTCACTCACTCATGCTTATAAAGCCAACTGCCTCCTTGATATTTTAGCTTGGGTGTCCTACAGATATCTCAAACTTTTTCACCATTTAGCAAGTTGCTCAAGGTAGAAACTTAGCAGTGATTCTCTGAGCCATCAGAACTATCAACATGCCCTATAGAATTCACCTCCAAAATATTGCCTAAATTTGTCCACACATCTCTGTTTTCTCTGACCCCATTAAAACTGAGAGTGTTAGTAAGACACTCCCATTATAACCAGGCTATAGACAAAATACCCTTTGTTCCCCAAATTATATCATTGTCAATTTCTTGTCAAGCAACACACATTAAATAGAAATAAGAAATATTATCTTTTACTATCCAAGAGGCCAAGTTATTTCTTGAGGGGGAACTTGCCCATACAAAAAACCTAATGAAGAAACAAACTATTTTAGGTATCATGAAATGCTAAAGTAAATGAAAAATACATACAGAAATCCAGTGTAATTCCTCAAAACTACTTGGAAAACATGATGAAAAAGTTCAAAAGTTCATGAGAATGGGAAGGGAGGTGGGAGGCAGGTTCAGGATGGGGGACACATGTACACCCATGGCTGATTCATGTGAATGTATGGCTAAAATCACTACAATATTGTAAAGTAATTAGCCTCCAATTAAAATAAATAATTTACAAAACAAAAAGATACCTTCATGAGAGTAGCAAAATTTTATAATGTTTCACATGTACACAGTGTCAATTATGTACATTTATCTTGATGCCTTCTATATGGTAGATTTCAATAAATATATGTTTAATTGAAAGGATAAAGAAATAAATTATTTTATTAGTATAAAATGAACTCAACCTCCATGCTAGTCCAATGGGGACTGTAAAACATTTTCAATGGCTACATACACAGTATTTTACCATAGAGATTTCGATGTTTGTGTTCTTTAATTTTTTTTTGATCATTCGGTAGCATGATAAAAATTTATGTATAATAAGTATTATTTAGTTTTTTGGTATTCTATAATTAGACTGAGTCTTGAGACCCAAATTACTGTCTCAGAAAGGAGAGAAATACTTTAAGTACTGCTGATACAGTCATGTTTCTCCCATCCCATCGCTCATGCAGAACAGGCCAAGCCTTCTGTGCCCCATTTGTGTTCATCTAAGGCTGTTCTGACCATAGTCATCAGCAAATACCTGGACACAGAGAGAAGATCAGCAACAGTGTTGGCCAAAATGACCCCATTTCCTTTTTCTGGACCATTTCAAGTGTGCCCTATGCTTCACAAGAACCCTTAATACAGTAAGTTACCAAACGTAAAGAGATCTAGCAGAAATGCACACTCATTGGCAGTCTGTGGGCTAGCAGATTGCTGGTCGTTATGTGTATCTATGGACCATCTATTCCATGAAATACTCTTCACCTTTCCTTTGTGGGAAAAAAGTAAATATAATCCCCCTCCTTGCTTTAAAAATAAAATCAATTATAAGCTGATTAGTCAAAACATGCCCTTGAATAAGTTATCATTAACCACCTCCACCATTTTCCATTCTGGCAAATTAGAATTAACCAGAGTTGAGTATGCCCACCGCCTGCCATAGGCTGTTAGCTGAGCACCAAATGGGCTTGTTTACCCAATGCCTTGCTCATTAAGGGTGCCAGCCATCCTGGCTAGCTAGGGTTGCCAAGGAAGGCTGCATGGTGGCGGTGTGACTTGACTTTGATCTTGAAAGACATTTAAATTGAACTGGATATGGGAGAGACAATTATACATAACAGGCAAAAAAAATGGCAGGAACAAAAGTAGGTCAGAGAGATAAGAGCAGATGTTGCTCTAGGCGGGAGGGCTGGAAAAGGGATGACTTCAAACTAAGTGAACTGAGAAAAAAATGAGAAAAATCAGTGTGGGGCACGACTTCACTGGAAACGGTGGAGCTTTCAAACTGGTGGCCCATGGCCCCCTTCAGACCTATAAACATGTTTGTTTATCTCACATGATCATTTTTCATTTGAGGCAACTTCTAAAAATTGGGAGTTTGCACATTAGAAAGTCTGATCTGTCAACATTGGGCCCAGGTTTTCATGTGGCAATCATTGGTTGGCGCTTGCTTTAGGTGGACAGGCACTCCCAACCTCCCCCCAACCCATTCATGACATGGTCAGTGCTGTCACCAGCCTGCTCCTGGAAGCAACTGTGTCCCTCGCTGGTCACTATCGGCACATCCCTGCTGGCAGGGATAGCATATGGACAGGAGTTCCGAAGAGCACTTTCCCACTTGGTGACCTTGGAGAACTTCTCTCACCTTCTAGTCAACAGGATGGCAGTGGGAACACTAAGATTCTTTGATTTCAACTGGAGTTGGGTCAATCCCACCAGTAAATTGCATTCATGGTGAATAGGGCTGGTCCTAAAAGGCATGGGCACCAGAGATCAGTGGGAGAACCACAGAGAGAGCAACGGGCCTTTAGACTGCTGGGAAAACTGGACAGACAGCTACATGTAAAAGAATGAAATCAGAACACTTACTAACACCACACACAAAGATAAACCCAAAATGGATTAAAGACTTAAATGTAAGACCAGAAACTATAAAATACCTAGAGGAAAACATAGACAGAACCTTCAAGGACAAATCAAAGTAAGATCCTCTATGACCCACCTCCTAGAGTAGCAGAAATGAAAACAAAAGTAAATAAGTGGGACCTGATTAAACTTAAAAGCTTTTGTACAGCAAAGGAAACTATAAGCAAGGTGAAAAGACAACCCTCAGAATGGGAGAAGATAATAGCAAATGAAACAACTGACAAAGGATTAATTTCCAAAATATACAAGCAGCTCATACAACTCAACACCAGAAAAACAAACAACCCAATCAAAAAGTGGGAAAAAGACCTACACAGACATTTCTCCAAAGAAGACATGCAGATGGCTAACAAACTCATGAAAACATGCTCAGCATTGCTCATTATTCAGTTCAGTTCAGTCGCTCGGTCATGTATGACTCTTTGCAACCCCATGGACTGCCAAATGCCATACTTCCCTGTCCATCCACCAACTCCCAGAGCCTACTCAAACTCACGTCCATTGAGTCAGGGATGCCATCCAACCATCTTGTCCTCTGTCATCCCCTTGTCCTCCCACCTTCAATCTTTCTCAGCATCAGGGTCTTTTGCAATGAGTCAGTTCCTCGCATCACTATTAGAGAAATGCAAATCAAAACTACAATGAGATATCACCTCACACCGGTTATAATGGCCATCATCAAAATGTCTACAAACAATAAATGCTGGAGAGGTTTGGAGAAAAGGGAATCCTCTTGCACTGTCAGTGAGAATGTAAATTGATACAGCCATTATGGAAGACGGTATGGAGATTCTTTAAAAAACTAGTAATAAAATCACCATATGATCCAGCATTCCCGGTCCTATGCATATACCCTGAGGAAACCAAAATTGAAAAAGACACATGCATTCCATTGTTCATTGCAGCACTATTTACAACAGCTAGAACATGGAAGCAAACTAGATGTCCATCAACAGATGAATAGATAAAGAATTTGTGGTACATATATACAGTGGAATATTACTCAGCCATAAAAACATTTGAGTCAGTTCTAATGAGGTGAATGAACCTAGAACCTATTATACAGAGTGAAGAAAGAAAGAGAAAGATAAATATCATATTCTAACTCATATATATGGAATCTAGAAAAATGGTACTGAAGAATCTATTTACAGGGCAGAAATGGAGAAACAGACATAGAGAATAGACTTATGGACATGGGGAGAGGGTGAGATGTATGAAAAGAGTCACCTGGAAACTTACATTACCATATGCAAAATAGATAGCCAATGGGAATTTGTTGTATGTCTCAGGGAACTCAAGCAGGAGCTCTGTATCAACCTAGAGGGATAGGATTGGGAGGGAGATGGGAGAGAGGTTCAAAAGGGAAGGGATATATGTATACCTATGGTTGATTCATGTTGAGGTTTGACAGAGAAGAACAAAAGTCTTTAAAGCAATTATCTTCAATAAAATAATTAGTTAATTAAAAAATAGTCTTTGGATCAATGTACAGCTGCATAAATGCATCCTTTGGTCTCTAACAGAACTAAAAGAGCCACTGATCTCACCCAACTACACCACACAAAGCAACCATCTTCTAAAGATCGTCTGGAGAAGGACAGGGCAACCCACTCCAGTTTTCTTGCCTGGGATATCCCATGGACAGAAGAGTCCATGGGGTTGCAAAGAGTTGGACATGACTTAGAGATGAAACCTAGGATCCTGTAGATGACTTGAAGGGGTGTGACTGTAAAGAGTTTTCATGATCCACATATTCTGAAAAGAACCTGTGAGTCACATCTGTTTGGGAATGAAAGTCCCGGACACCCGTTTTTCCTACCCTGTAGCACTTGAAGTTTGGTGTGTGAAGAGCTCAGCAGAGCAACAAAGGGACTGCTGGCTTCCAGGCATGAATGAGCCCACAGGATTGCAACTGTGTGTGATTTTGTAAGGCAAAGAAGCAGACAAATCATTAGCAAGAGTAACTACCAAAAGTTCCCTAAAAATAGTCATTGATGAGCACCTACCAAAGTTCTCTGTGGAATCACAAGAAAGACTGAAAAACCCAGCCGAGTACTTTACCTGAAAGAAAGCTCAAGTGTAGAAGTGCCACCAGCTCAAAGTAGGTTTAATTATCCTTGCTTCGTGCTAGGATCCTCAAACGTGAGGCCCAGAGATTTGCATTTCTAAAAAATTCCCAGGTGTTGTTGATGTTGCTTATCCAAGAATTGCACTGCCTTGTACAAAGTGAATTAAACCAAACCCTGCACAGCAAGGAATCTGGTGGGTCTAGCCCACAGTGGACCTCTAATTGGACTGTACCCCCTGAGTCTAGCTTCCCTCATAGCTCAGTTGGTAAAGAATTTGCCTGCAATGCAGGAGACCCCCAGTTTGATTCCTGGGTCAAGAAGATCTCCTGGAGAAGGGATAGGCTACCCACTCCAGTATTCTTGGGCTTCCCTTGTGGTTAATATGGTAAAGAATCTGCCTGCAATGTGGGAGACCTGGGTTCGATTCCTGGGTTGGGAAGATCCTCTGGAGAAGGGAAAGGCTACCCACTCCAGTATTCTGGCGTGGAGAATTCCACGGACTGTATAGTCCATGGGGTTGCAAAGAGTCAGACAGGACTGAGTGACTTTCACTTTCCCTTTCCCTGAATCTATTTGGTGCTTCCAGCCATGAGCAGTTAAAAGTCATGAACATGGCCATCTCAAGGGATCTTGCAATTCAGACAAGAAGATATAACAACTATTAGCTTTTGCTCATATTTTTCTATTAAGCTGCAATTCCAAAATTATCTACCATGCATATCTCAAATAAAATGGTGCTTTGCCAAGGGAAGACTTCCCAAAATGCCACCATTTTCATAGGAAAACTTTCCAATCCTCCAGTAGAAAAGAATCTTTCCCTCCCTGGAATTCCTCAGCCTGAAACTGCTTTTCTCAATGGCCATCTCTTTTTATCTTGGAATCTTGGTACACGTGTGCATACATTATATACATTACATTTTTCACCTTCTACACCCTAAAAGATGCTGGGTAATCAAGCCTGAGAGAGTAACCAGCATGTATCTTCTACAAAAACACAAAACAACCTCTGATTTAAGTAACTGAAAAAAAGAAAAACCTCATTAACCTATGGCTGAGTATTGATATTACATGCTCAAAACCTCATAGACATAGGCATGTATACACACACACACACACACATCTAAATTAAAAAACATGGTTTCCCAAAGGACCCCATCCTAAGAGACAATCTGAGGGGGAAAAAAAGCAGGTAATTTGAAGCTTAATGTACAAAGCTGTTTTTGGAGGAATGTGGATCTCAAAATGGAGGAAGTCTTTAATTTTCTCCTCTGCTTCTGAACCACAACCTTCTATATGACTTCTATGTGTATTTTTGTACCTATATGAGGCTTGAGGAGTGTGTGCGTGTGTGTGTGTGTGTGTGTGTGTGTGTGTGTGTGTGTGTGTATGTACCTCTCTTTGGCTGTAAGTTCTGCTTTGTATTATGTTCATCTGCATTAAGTCTGTTTGGTGTGATTCTTACAGATGGCATGAAAGGGTATTATTGAAATGACGTTTCTAATAGTCTGGACATCTTCCAGCACATAGAATCATAGTACCAAATTCTTTCATCTAATTAAGTTTGAAGATAATTTAGCTGATTGATAGTTCGGGTAGAAAGAACTTCTCTAGACTAGGGAGCCAAAAATGGCACATGCTTTAAGTATCTCACCTCCTGCCACTTTTAGTAGTTATCATAAATTAATTCTGCTGATATGTTTCCTGAAATATTCTTGAATTATCTACAGTAGAAACTTTATTAGGAAATTTATCCCATCACCTCTAGTATGCTTACTATGAATGCAAACCTCCATAACCACTGTATTTCTTTTTTCATGTCTTTTAGAGTAAACAATTTGCAAATTTCAGGGACAGAGAAGAACAATGAAACATTTTTATAAGCAGTTCTAATTTCAAATTTTATTAGTGCCTCAATTAACTAATGCAAAGCCATACAACCCATTTAATAAATAATGATTGATGATTAGACTCACCTGCATACTATTACAAGCAATTCACTGCTTACTCTTTTTTTACAAACAAGATTGGTGACCACAGGGGAACAATAGGGAAATACATGGATACTGACCAGGTTAATTGCTGAACAAACCACTCAAGTTTTGTACCAAATTGAGATATGTCTGTAATAGCATTTTGAGAACATGGAGGAAATGACTCCACTTCCTTCCCACTAATCCAGGGAGCCCCTCCTACTTAGAATTACTTCTCATGCATCTTGTAACCTCAGTTCTTCCACCTAATATACACTGAATGTGTGTTTATAAGAATGAACACAAAACCCACACTGATCCTAAATTTCTACTTTAGTATTTATGAAAATAAAAATGATGCAACCTTATGTGTATGATAATTCATAGAATTTGAATTTTTACTTTATTTTATCTACTTAACCAGTTAGATTTGTGGGTTCTCAAAACATTTGATAGAGAAAAGCCCAGAAATGTCTGTTACTAGAGAAAAATAAATTCTTTCTTTTCAAACCATGGATATCTTAACATACTCAGATATCTTTGATTATCAGATAATGCCATATTTGCTAAATTCAAGAGGAAAACTCAAGTAAGACAAGGAATCTCTCTACTCAAAATGTGTTATTAAGATTCAATTATATTACAGAATGTACTGCATCCCCAAAATATAGTTAATAGCATTTTTCAGGCAAATCCTTTATTTCTACACCAAAGCCATTCAGTTTTCATTATCAAGTATTTTAAAAGCAATTATCTTTTAACATGATTCCAAAATTATTCTCAAAACTAAAGTTAATGCCGGTTGCTTTAGACGTTTGATTTCTGAGTATGATTATTTAACTAATAGCTTAAAGCCATAAGTTAATAGAAACTGGACAAAAATGGATGAAAAAGCGTTATCAAAAGCTACTTTTCCTTAGTTTTATTTGCTTATACACAACCATATTAACTGTGTTGATGACATAAATACAGAAACACAAAATGTTTCACCGAATCTTTGTCTTACAACTTTAACTCCAGGTTTAATGTATTGAACCATTTATTCTACAACTAACATTCTATGATGGATGTCATTCAAATGGCAGAAGTTTACTGGGTAGTTAAAAGGATAAAATCAAGTAGTCATTCTACTAATCCCTTTACAAGGAAACAGCTTTCTGCATAAAAAGTGGAACTTATGTGGCCATTAGCAGATGCTACATCAAGCGACCAAAAATATACACATTTAAATTCTTAAGCACAATCTATGAACACTACACAGATGGTCTCCAAGAAACTGTACCTAAATTGATTACGATAAAAATGATCTGCTGCAATTGTTTCTGTCAAAAGGGAGAACAGAATTTGTCCCAGTGTGTCGCTCTGCCCACTCATGCAGAGAACCCAGCTGCTTGGACAGATGTTGCTCTAAGCACTTTATTTTAGGGTCATTAAAATGGTTACAGGGGTTAGTCATTCACTGTTTTATAAATCGTGCTTACTAGCTGAGCTCAACAGATGCTGGAAAACTTCTTTGTAGTTGATCAGAAACAAAGTTTCCCATCAGATCCCATGTACCCTATGTTTATAGGCAGAAATTAGGAACAAATGGAAATGAATAGCTAAACAAAGAAGTGCGTACATAGCATAGTGCATGTGATCCAAGAAGACATCTTTACCCAGCTCTATTCATAAGGCTGAAGCTCATCTTGTAGCCTCCTCTAGCTGGCAGTGAAAAGCTGTCTTCAAGGCATGCATGTATTCATTTTACTTAAGAAATCTGGGATCTTATATTAATATTGTATACTTATATTAAAAAAAAATCAACCCAGGTCTGTGCTACTGACCTTAGAAATGTGTCACACAAAATTTGTCCAACAACTATATATCTTCTTGATCCTTCTGAGAACACACTTCTTTAGAAGACTGAGAATGTTGTTTGGACTCTCTCCAGGGGCTTCACTGGTGGTTCAGACAGTAAAGAATCTGCCTGCAATGCAGGAGACCCATGTTCGATTCCTTGGTTGGAAAGATCCCCTGGAGAAGGGAATGGCTACCTACTCCAGTATTCTTGCCTGGAGAATTCCATGGACAGAGGAGCCTGGTGAGCTAAAGTCCATGGGGTTTCAAAAACTTGGACACAGCTGAGCAACTTTCACTTTTCATTAGAGATGATGGTATTTCTGTTGAGCTCTGATTTTACATCATGATGTATTAAAATGGCACATCTTAATACAGAAAAAGCAGGAATGTCAGTGGAACCCAGGAATATATAACAAAACCCCAGGAATGTCAGCAGAACCCATATGAAATGATAGGCATGCATACAATTCTGGGAAGATATTCATGTATAATTCTATGTGATCCATGTTGACAGTGGTTTAAACTATTACTATGACTGCACTGCAAGAATCCAGGTTGCAGAACTGGTAAATAATAATGATAGAAATTTACCATGATGGATGGAAACAACAAGCTCTTATTAAACAGGAAATTCAGAAATTCTAAGGAGAGGATACCACTTGCTTATGACCATGAGATGAAAAGAAATGAGAGGAGATGAATTATGAGAGGAGATGATATAGGAAAGGGGAGACCACAAGTGCAAGGCTGTGAGCTACTCCAGAGAGGAGGTGTCTTAAAGTAGATGGAGTTGGAATGAATGTGAAATCAGCCTGATTTTCACAAAAAGAGGGACAGGCAAGGACTTCAGCTACTTAAAAAGATTCAAACCTCTTTAAAGAGTTAAGATCAAGAAATCAATGTAAAGAAATAAAAGTCCAGCTTTAGAGTGGAAGCAGGTCAGTTGTCTGTGGAACCTAAAGCTTGTGCATGTAATTGGGTTCTATAAAAAATTGAATACAATTTTCTAAAAGCACCCCATGAAGAGTCCATGGTTGTTTCCCATTCACCAAGACTGTGATTAAGTATCAGCAAGACACCAAAAGAGGGAATAACTTAGCTGCAGGATTGATGTTTCATGATCACTTTTAGAGATGAGTTTGTCCCTTATCGGGTACCTTGTTCAAGCTTTTGATTCTATAGAGAAAAAAAAAAATACAGAGAGATCAAACACAATAGTTTACCACCACTGAAGTCTTAAGATAGTACAACCATCTCCACCAAAATAATGCATTTTATTGGAATAAAGTTGCCACGATTCAGGGGCTTTGTCTTAAACTTACACTTGCTTTAAATTAGGACCTACTGCTATCTGTCTTGTCCACATTTCTCAGCAACATATTGAGACCCTGCAGGCAATTCATTACGAATGGTGCATGTTAGAGCTGGCGACACACTGTTGAAATCTTTCTTCTTTGCTTCTACTTTCTACTCCCATAAAAGATTCACATTTCTCTGGTTTACAAACCCTGCAAGGGCTGAAATAGCATTAAATAAGCCTTCTTTTATAAGAGGAAAATAACAGCCAAAAAAAAAAAAAACCCAAATATAAAGTATCAGTAGTGTCTTTGCCACTCTGACTCTGGGGAAGCTGTTTCCTTAAACTGCTTGTTTTTGGTTCCCTTGGCTTTAATTAGTTTTTCTGTGCATTATAATCCCATTGAATCACACAGTTGATTTGGCTCTTCACAGTTTACACTACACCTTCATATACAGTAAATCACTGTACTTGCACAATGTTTTAAAAATAAATTTGGAGGTGGGAAGATACAAAAACTGTTGGTAAATTTGATATGTTAAGGGAAAGGGAAATATTCTTTAACTAGTTTCCTGGTATTCTTTGGTCATACAGGACTGAATTTAAACTCCTTGACTTTGAGTTTCTTTACATAATAAAGAAGCTGGATTCACTAAAGAGTAATGCCAGCTTGTACTGAGCAGCTATTATTATGGTCTTTTTAAGAAGATGAAACTTTCGTATGATGGATATCTCAAGTAAACTTTTAGATAGGGGACATATGCTGAGCTATTTCTGAAACACTAGTAAAGAAACATGAAAAAAATGTATGGAAATATGTCATTAGTGAGATTAAAATCTGTGATCAATATGATGTCTTAGAGTTACCAGCTCCCATTCATAGCTACCTTAGAAGTGGTTATTCTTTCTCTGAGCACCAATTCCCTAAAGTCAGAGACTTTACTTTTATCTCTGTGTCTCCTATAGAAACAACAGTTTCTCTTACCCAGTAGGTGCTCAATCAACAACAAAGGGTAAACAGAAAAGGTAAGTGCAACTTTTACTTTAGAAGGAACCATGGGGCCATGATGGTCATTGGAAACAAACAAAAAAATAACACACAGAGGTAAAGCTCAGCTTAAGTGAGTGAGTGAGTGTTGTTCAGTTGTGTCTGTCTTTTTGTGACCCCATAGACTGTAGCTCACCAGCCTCCCCTGTCCATGGAATTCTCTAGGCAAGAGTACTGGGGTGGGTAGCCACTCCCTTCTGCAGGGGATCTTCCTGACCCAGGGATTAAACTCAGGTCTCTTGCATTGCAGGCAGTCTCTTTACCCTCTGAGCCACCAGGGAAGCCCTGAGTTTAAGAGTGTGACCCATATTCCAGGAAGTATGGTGGTATAAGAGCAAGCATTCAGACAGTACAACTGAAACTGTGTGGTGTGGAGGCATGGTGTGGAGAGGAAGGTGGGAGGGGGCTTCAGGATGTAGGGGACACATGTACACCTACAGCACATTCATACTGATGAATGGTAAAAACTATCACAATATTGCAAAGTAATTGTCTTCTGATTAAAATGAATTAATTAGTTAAAAGATAAAATTTTAAAATGAGTTAGAAAATTTGAAGGTGAAGGGATGACATTCAGGTAAAATTCCCGTCATGTGCTGTGGGAACAGAATCACCAGGACTGATTATTAAGATGAGTATCAGCCTCAGTCATCTCAGACTGCAGGTTCACCAGCTGTTTATCTTTGGGAAGGCTTACCTGAAATCTGAAGGTGATTCTGTTGGCCCTAAACTTGTGGTCTTTCAGCTCATTAAGATGATGGAAAAATGGTTTCTCTGGTCTTCTTTGAAGATGAGGATGATATCTATTGGTGCCGGAAAGATTTTTTAACCTCATGGAGAGTTGATAAGTGAAGTGATTTGGGGGATCCAGCAGTTTTGGAAAATCAAACTATACAGATGATTGAACAGATTAGAGAATTTAAAAAAAAAAAAAAAGGATCTATCTTTATTTCTAGGATAATTTATTTCAGTTCAGTTCAGTCGCTCAGACTGTTTGTGACCCCATGAACTGCAGCACGCCAGGCCTCCCTGGCCATCTCCAACTCCCAGAGTTTACTCAAATTCATGTCCATTGAGTTGGTGATGCCATCCAACCATCTCATCCTCTGTCGTTCCCTTCTCCTCCTGCCTTCAATCTTTCCCAGCATCAGGGTCTTTCAAATGAGTCAGTTCTTTGCATCAGGTGGCAAAAGTATTGGCATTTCCGCTTCAGCGTCAGTCCTTCCAATGAATATTCTGGGCTGATTTCCTTTAGGATGGACTGGTTAAATCTCCTTGCAGACCAAAGGACTCTCAAGAGTCTCCTCCAACACCACAGTTCAAAAGCATAGTAATTTCTTGCATGTCTTATATTTCAGATTGGAGACAAAAAAAAAAATAGGCTATGAATTCATCAGTGCTTGAAGCATCTTTATCATTGGTTGCACCATGCACCTTCTTTGCTGTTCTATCCTCATCTTTTTTCTTTCCTTGTGTTTCTTCCTTCCTTTCTTTATCTCTCCTCTTTTTATACCATCAGTTCTCTATATCTATCTCTTTTGCTCTTTCCTTTCTTGGAAATCTGTTTAGAGGATTTAGAATGCAACAAGAACAGAGGAAAATTTAATTCAAATATGTAGCTTTACTGAGCTTATGAAAATTCCGCTCAGAGGTCATTTTCCTATGATGCCATAGTGGTGGTGGTGGTGGTTTAGTCGCTAAGTAAGTAGACTCTTTCAATCCTGTGGACTGTAGCCTGCCATGTTGCTCTGTCCTTGGGATTCTCCAGGTGGGAACACTGGAGTGGGTTGCCATTTCCTTCTCCAGAGGATCTTCCATACTCAGGAATTGAACCTGGGTTTCTGCATTGCAGGCAGATTCTTTACCAACTGAGCTATGAGGGAAGCCCTGCAATAGTAGTAGAAATCAAAACTACTGGGAGAAAATGCTTTAGAATTATTTTTATATAATACAAAACAAAAATTTGAAAAGGGAAAGTAACAAATTCACTGAAATAGGGACAAACATGAAATATTAGATTTACCTTAAAATCAGGTTGAATCACATAGTATTTTAAGTGGGTATGTTTGAAGGAAACTATAAGCAAGGTGAAAAGACAGCTTTCAGAATGGAAGAAAATTATAGCAAATGAAGAAACAGACAAAGGATTAATCTCAAAAATATACAAGAAACTCATGCAGCTCAATTCCAGAAAAATAAATGACCCAATCAAAAAATGGGCCAAAGATCTAAACAGACATTTCTCCAAAGAAGACATACAGATGGCTAACAAACACATGAAAAGATGTTCAACATCACTCATTATCAGAGAAATGCAAATCAAAACCTCAGTGAGGTACCATTACATGCCAGTCAGAATGGTTGCTATCCAAAAGTCTACAAGCAATAAATGCTGGAGAGGGTGTGGAGAAAAGGGAACCCTCTTACACTGTTGGTGGGAATGCAAACTAGTACAGCCGCTATGGAGAACAGTGTGGAGATTTCTTAAAAAACTGGAAATAGAACTGCCATATGACCCAGCAATCCCACTCCTGGGCATACACACTGAGGAAACCAGATCTGAAAGAGACACATGCACCCCAATGTTCATCACAGCACTGTTTATAATAGCCAGGACATGGAAGCAACCTAGATGCCCATCAGCAGATGAATGGATAAGGAAGCTGTGGTACATATACACAATGGGATATTACTCAGCCATTAAAAAGAATTCATTTGAATCAGTTCTAATGAGATGGATAAAACTGGAGCCCATTATACAGAGTGAAGTAACCCAGAAAGATAAAGACCAATACTATATACTAATGCATATATATGGAATTTAGAAAGATGGTAACGATAACCCTATATGCAAGACAGAAAAAGACACAGATGTATAGAACAGACTTTTGGAATCTATGGGAGAAGGCGAGGGTGGGATGATCTGAGAGAACTGCACTGAAACATGTATATTATCAAGTGTGAAACAGATCGCCAGTCCAGGTTGGATGCATGAGACAAGTGCTCGGGGCTGGTGCACTGGGATGACCCAGAGGGATGGGATCGGGAGGGAGGTGGGAGGGGGGTTCAGGATGGGAAACACATGTAAATCCATGGCTGATTCATGTCAATGTATGTAAAAAACCACTACAATATTGTAATTAGCTTCCAACTAATAAAAATTAAGGAAAAAAACAAAAAACAAACAAAATAAAAAACAAAAACAAACAAAAAAGAAGTGGGTATGTTTGGGGGACTGTCCAATGTTTCTTAGAAAGTTAATTATGCATTTCTTGAAGATAGAAAGTATATTTTTATATTTTCACACAGGACAGGTTATAGAATCATTGTCAATGTTAGTTTTAAATTGCGTATTATAGCAATCTATGTGTCAGAGTGTCTAAATCATGTGCTTTTTTGTCTCAGCCACAAGCCTCATAATATACAGCAACCCGGCTCTGTTCCTATGCACAGCAGAGAAGAAAATGGTCCCCTTAACATCACTCATTGTTCATGGATACACAGTATTCTGGAATACTGGTTGGCAAACAAGCTTCTCTTTTATGGCATATTTACTTTATAGATCTTTTAATGCAGTGAAAACCGACAAGTGACAATGTCCCCAACAAGATAACAAATTTCAATAATACTGTGGATGGTACCTAGCTTGCCCAGAGTCAAGTCATATAATTTTTTTAATGGTATTTTGAAGTAAAATCATGAAGACAAAGTTTCAAAGTTTTAAGGTGATATGTGAATGTACATGTGATAAGTAATAAAATAAATGGGACAGGAATAAAATGAAGAGGACAGAAACAGTACAGTATTCATAGCTTAAAACAGATTTTAATTTTTTCTAAGCAGATACAGAAAACAATTTACAAAGCCTGTCACCAGAGGCTTGCCATTGTTAATATTACGTTGTGTTTTTCTCTGCTTTTACAAACCATGTGTCAGGAGACACATTAGCATAAGACTCAGATCGAAGCAGCCCATTTCTCTGATCCCTGAAGAGTTTAGGGATTGACAACTCGAGACAGATGGCCTGTTGTAAAGGCTCCAGTCTGAGGCCAGAACCTCTATGTGGGTGAAGACTCTCCTTGCCAAACTTCATCTTGCTTTCCCAAGATGCACCTGGACAGTCTCTCCACTGGAGGAGGTTTGATAGCAGCTCCTGGGGGTTATGGGTGGAGGACAGACGTGAGCCTGGCATAATGACCTTGAGTGAGACCTGGGGACAGACTTGGATGGGACGCTAATGTTCCAGTCCTGGGCTGAGTGCTGGCTGCGTCTGGTAGGCATGGCTGGGGGCACTGCAGCTTCTGTTTCTTTGGCACAAACACATGCTAGTCTTGTTCTCTGCTTCAGTGTTTCTTTTCCCATTAATCACAAAAGATCTGAGAAGTCTTATTTGCTTTTTTTGTTTTCATTTTTTTAATTTGATGGCTGATAACGTAAAGAGGGGACTGTGCCATGAGATATAAAAATGAAATAGCAGAGTCAAGTCAGAAATATGGTCAAATTCAATGATTTATGTAATTCTCTCTTCACAATATAAAATAAGAATCTAGGAAAGTTCTGTATATCTACCTACCTATACATTTATATATCTATCTATATAGAGAAATACAAAAAAGTGTCCCATGTCTTTCAAGGAAACTGTAATAAAGAATTGGCATCAGTCTCTAGACTTTCTTAGGGGATGATTGAGGTAGGTAGATGATTAACCTAAAAATAAGGGTGATTCTTATGCTTAAACAAGGTGATGTATGTGAATCATTTACGACAGCACTCAGCCATTGTAAACTCTCACTAACTGGCTGAATAATCACACACTCCACTTCAACACAAAGAAATAACCAGGCAATACTGTGTGTCTGTACATTCGTGTTTGCTGCTTGCTGTGCTCATAACGTCCCTCTCTTCTACTATCCACTTAACTAACACCCACACTTATTTAGAGAAAGTCATTCCTTACTTCCCAAGTCCCAGTCTCAATATGCACAAACCTTCACAACACAAATCTTTCTCTTGATTCTAGTGGTCAAAGCATTGTATTCTCTGTGGTTTCTAGTTCTTTTTTAGCCAGTTATACTTAAGTTTGTATTTGGTTCAAGATAGGATTGAATTTGTCCCCCATATTTCCAGCTGTTTCAGCACCATTTGTTAAAATACACTTTCTTGTACAAATAATGCATTTATTCTAGCAAAACATGGAAGGAAAAAAAATGATGTGTGGAAATCCATCAGTCTATGTTATTTACCATTTCCTTGGGTTTATTTTATATTTATGAATGTAACTATATCTTTCTTATTCTCGTGTTTTCTCTCCCTCTTTCATAATGCTCCAATTTCTTTGATTATAAAACAAAGGCAGCTTAACATTTGTGAAGTAAGAATGCATCTCAAAATTGTTTTAAATGATTTTAATAACTGTTTTAAATAAATAATAAGCAAAACCTTTTTGAAGTCCACACAGAACAAGCTGTGGTTTATTCTGACTGGACCACTGGACAACATGAATTTAGCCATGTGTAAGTACATTACTAAAGATACTACAGAAGGTAAAAAAAGATACAGAATTACAATGAACAATTTATGTCAAATTAACAAATTAAATAAAATGCAAAAAATTCCTTCAAGGACATTAATTTTTAAAAAAGTAACCTAAGTAGAAATAGAAAAACTAAGTAGACTTTTATTAATTAAAGAAATTGCATTCATAATTAAAAACCTTCTGAAGAAGAAAAATGCTTGACCAGATGGCACCACTGGTGAATTCTATCCAAAATTTAAGGAAGAAATAATTGATGTTTCTTTCTTTCATAAAAATTCTTTCATTAAAATAAAGGAGGAGGAAACACTTCCCAACTAATTTTATGAAGCCAGAATTACCTTGTATAAAAACTAGACTAAGTCACTACAAGAACCAAAAAATTCATTTTGTACAGATACCACACATTTAACAAAATATTGCCAAATTAAGTGTAGAAATTCACAATGTCATGGGTAAATGAGATTTATCAAAGAAATGCAAGGTTGGTTTAACATCAAAAAAATCAGTCAGCACTATGCAACATATTAGTAGAATAAAGAAGTATGTGATCATCTAAATAGATATAAAAATGTATTTGACACAGTTCAGCACCAAGGGAAACCTGCAAACAAATCAGCAGCGAAATCAGCTCTATAAGGTGGGTTCTGCAATGACGAAGGGAGAGGCAGAAATTAGACAACAGAATGGAAAAGTAGGTGAAACATGGAAGGCGAGAGAGTCAGGGACAAGGAAAGGAATGCAGTGAAAGTGAAAGAGAAACCAGAGTTGAGCAAGTGACAAGGGAAACTAGAGGGATAAAATGTGAGAGTGAGAGAGAAATCAGAGAAAATAATGCTAAAGGAGTATAAGAGGCACACAGGGAATCTGAAGACTGAGCAGGATATTCATGTTGTTTTGTCGCTAAGTCGTGTCTGACTCTTTGGGGACCCACGGACTGTAGCCCGCCAGGCTCCTCCGTCCATGGGAATTCCTAGGCAAGGATACTGGAATGGGTTGCCATTACCTCCTCCAGGGGATCTTCCCCACCCAGGGATCAAACTTGCTTCTCCTGGATTGGCAGATAGTTGTGTTTTTTTGTTTTGTTTTTTTTTTAACCACTGAGCCAACCAGGGAGCCCTATGAATATTCATAGGGATTTTCATTTTCATTTCATAAAAAATGCATTTCATAGTATGCCATTTATCCATCACTGTAATTAGAAAGTGAGGTACTTACTGTTTATATTTTCTAATATACAATTTCCTAGATGCCACTATCCCGATAAAACTCTCCCTGGCTGATACATCCTAGTGCAGTGTTCCTCAAAGTGTGGCCTCCAGATATTTGCAGCAGAACCACTTGGTTGCAGTGGTTACAGGGACATGTCTTCATGCCCCATCCCATATATCCTAACTCAGAATCCCTGAGCTGAACCTAGGGATTTAAATTTTAACATGCACCCCTTGTGATTCCAATGCACACCATCTAGAGAAGCAATTTAAATGATCTCTTTCAAGGATTTCTGCAGTCTGAAGTGAATCTTTCATTTGACTTGTTATTCAGTTGCTAAGTGTATCTGACTCTTTGCGACCCCATGGACTGTAGCACACCAGGTTTCTCTGTCCTCTACTATCTCCTTCTGTTTGCTAAACGTCATGTCCATTGAGTCAGTGATGCCATCCAACCACTTAATCTTCTGTTTTTGCTTTCAATTCTTCCCAGCATCAGGGTCTTCTCCAGTGAGTTGGCTCTTTGCATCCGGTGGCCAAAGTATTGGAGCTTCAACTTCAGCAACTGTCCTTCCAACGAATATTCAGGGTTTATTTTCTTTAGGTTTGACTTATTTGATCTCCTTGCAGTCCAAGGGACTCTCAAGAGTTTTCTCCAGCACCACAGTTCAAAAGCATCAATTCATCAATTCTTTGGCGCTCAGCCTTCTTGATGGTCCAACTCTCACATCAGTACATGACTACCGGAAAACCCACAGCCTTGACTATAAGTTACTTGACTTGTAAGTTACACAAAGATTCCATAAGGAAGTTAGACTCCAGGTATTAATCCATGAGCAGGTTGACTGCAGGACTGTCTCCATGCCTGTTTGGATATCCTCCCGTCCTCTAAGGTGGTTCTTCAGCATCATCTGCTGCACAAATCCAGCCCAGAAAAGTCACTTCTCCTCTGATCTGTGATATTGTTGCTGCTGAAAATATTGTTATACTATTTTATAAGATATATTTTATAATTAAAATTATACTGTGCTATGCTTAGTTGCTTAGGCTTCTCTGTCCTCAGGGATTCTCCAGGCAAGAATACTGGAGTGGGTTGCCATGCCATCCTCCAGGAGATCTTCCCAACCCAGGGATAGAACCCAGGTCTACCACTTTGCGGGCATATTCTTTACCATCTGAGCCACCAGGGAAGCCCTATAATTATATTATACATTATAGAACATGTATATAATATTGTAATGTAATGATATTGCTGATGACAATACTTTTTAGTGTTGCTCTCCAACTCCATTGTAGACATGAGTCAGATCTAGTTATAGCATTGTTTGTGTTGGTTTGCTCTCTCCTAAGCTCTCTGGAGGATCCTGCAACACAGGAAGTTAACCCCGCTGACCTGTGTGTGCTCACTTCCCTGTATAACATCAGAAGTTGGAGACAGCTTATTGATGGTGACAAACAGCAGATCATCACTGGGAGTTGTTAGCTCTTCTGCATTTAGCATCTTGGTTATACTTGAATCAGTTCACCAAGGCTCTCCACCCAGATGCTGGCATTTCTCTGCAGCATCTCTTCTTTGCCCTAATCATGTAGATTTTAAATTCTCAAATATCTTGCAAAGCCATCCTCAACATGCCATCTCCATGCAGTTGCCTCTCTTCAGCCCTCATCATCTCTCATTAGAATTGCAAGATTCCACCTCCTCTCAAGCTCCAATCCCTCCGAGCTCCTTCCAACTAATTCGATCTGTGCAATAGCCACAAAAGGTATCTTTCAAAAATGTTTGTAGGGTGAAGTCCCTCCCCTGTTTAAAGCTCTAGATATACTCCCACATCTCTGGGTCTTCCAGATGACTGGCTCCTGCTCATTACTGAAGATTTTTGTTTTGATTCCACAGCTCCAGTTTACTTACCATGCCTTGGCATTATGACATTAGGAGCTCATCTCTGGGATGAAAAAGGAACCTGAGTTTGAGTTGTACCTTCATCACTCTTTAGATATTTGACTTGAACAAGATATTTGGTTCTTAAACCTCAGTTTTATTTCATACAATGTGGGGAAAACAACTCTACTTGTCTCATGAGGTTTTCACAAGGAATATTTGAAATAGTGCCTGTAAAGTGTTCAGCCTGGTACCTGGTATGTAACTAGTGCTGAATAGATACTGGTTATTACTATTATTCTTGCTTTTCTGTCTGAATGAAATTCCTTCTGGGCGTCCCCAGTGACTCAATGGTAAAGCATCTGCCTGCAATGCAGGAGACACAGGAGATGTAGGTTACATCCTTGGGTCAGGAAGATCCCCTGGAGAAGGAAATGGCAATATGCTCCAGTATTCTTGCCTGGAAAATTCCATGAACAGAGGAGTCTGGCCGGCCACAGTCCATGGGGTCGCAAACAGTCAGACACAGCTCACACAGGCAATTCCTTCTGGTTAGAAAAAGCAAGGGATTTCCAGAAAAGCATCTACTTTTGCTTTATTGATTATGCCAAAGCCTTTGACTGTGTGAATCAGAACAAACTCTGGAAAATTCTTAAGCAGATGGGAACACCAGACCACCTGACCTGACTCCTGAGAGATCTGTATGCAGGTCAAGAAGCAACAGCTAGAAATGGACATGGAACAACAGACTGGTTCCAAATTGGAAAAGGAGTATGTCAAGGCTGTATATTGTCACCTTGCTTATTTAATTTATATGCAGAGTACATCATGCAAAATGCTGGGCTGGATGAAGCACAAGCTGGAATCAAGATTGCAAGGAGAAATATCAATAACCTCAGATATGCAGATAACACCACCCATATGGCAGAAAGTGAAGAAGAACTAAAGAGCCTCTTGATGAAAGGGAAAGGGGAGAGTGACAAAGTTGGCTTAAAACTCAACATTCAGAAAACTAAGATCATGGCATCTGGTCCCATCACTTCATGGCAAGTAGATGGGGAAACAATGGAAACAGTGACAGACTTTATTTTTTTGTGGTCCGAAATCACTGCAAATGGTGACTGCAGCCATGGAATTAAAAGACACTTGCTCCTTGAAAGAAAAGCTATGACCAACCTAGACAGAGTATTAAAAAACAGAAACATTACCAACAAAGGTCTATCTAGTAAAAGCTATGGTTTTTCCAGTAGTCATATGTGGATGTGAGAGTTGAACTATAAAGAAAGCTGAGCCCTGAATTGATGCTTTTGAAATGTGGTGTCGAAGGAAACTCTTGAAAGTCCCTTGTACCTCAAGTAGATCCAACCAGTCAATCCTAAAGGAAATCAGTCCTGACTATTCACTGGGAGGACTGATGTTGAAGCTGAAACTCCAATACTTTGGCCACCTTACGCAAAGAACTGACTCATTTCAAAAGACCGTGATGCTGGGAAAGATTGAAGGTAGGAGGAGAAGGGGATGACTGAGGATGAAATGGTTGGATGGCATCACTGACGCAATGGACATGAGTTTGAGTAACCTCCGGGGGTTGGTGTTGGACAGGGAACCCTGGCGTGCTGCAGCCCATGGGGTCACAAAGAGTTGGACACAACTGAGCTACTGAACTATATAGAATAACCTGTGTATCCTTGTCTAGTCCGCAAACTTCTACTTTTTGTCTGTATTCAGTTTCTACTCACTGGACTCCTACTTTCTCTGGAACACTTATTGATCAGCCAGTCTCAGCTGCCTGAGTCTCAGCTGTTTATATTTAGTGGTCAGTCACCTAACTCAGTACATATAACTGAGTTAAAATATATGCGTCTCCTGATAAACAGAGAGGGAAGGGCCCCACTGTGCTTACTTCTGTATGTACAGAGACTACAATGTCATGACCTTCCATCATTAGTCAGTTGGTTGAAAGAGTGAATGAATCATCATGGAATTTCACTTTATAGTTATCAAGCATCATTTCCATCTCTTTAAATATATTTACAGTAGCTTTAAAACATAGGGGGTTTTCAGAGCAGAGGAAAAATAATCATTTACTTATTTCAAAATACAACTTAACTGGTGGGATGGATGAGCAGAGAGATAATAATCAGAGTGAAATTCTGCATATTCTCTAGTCCCTGTAGATTCCAAGTATCACCTCCACTGGGCCCCGAACGGTTCAGTACTATATCCCCATGTACATACATGTACTTGTATCCTTACCCTGAAGATACACATGAGAATCGTACCACAATTCCAGATTGGAGGGAACTGCTTCCAGCTTGTGCAAGAGGCTCTTCCATAAGGCTCAGCTTTGCAACTGGAGCACAGAAATCTGTGCTAAGCTTTTCTTATTGTAGGTTTTCTAGTATGTTGGACCATGACAATTTTGGGAACTGTGTTTACCACCCAGTTTGGGGCAATGTGTTAGGTTAAAAGACCTATTGTTTGTGACTTGGAAGCCTGGGTTTCCCAGGCTTCTGCAAGCAGGCAATCCTCTGAAAACAGCTTTTGTCTACTGCCACACTGCAATCACTTGCCTCATTGTTGAAATTCAGTTTGAGAAGGAAAAAAAAAAAGAAAGAAAGAAAGAAAAGGAATTGTCATCTGCAGCTGCAGACTCCAAAACCTTCTGGGGCTCAAGATGCATTAGAGTTGCTGAAGCTGTTAGAAGAATCTTTGCTCATTGTTATTGGAGTTTTTCACCTTTGGTTCACTTCTTGAGTCTTCTTAGAACCCATGGGCATTATGCACTCTGTGGTCCAAACCACACCACAGGATCCATTATTTGAAGCCACGAAACAGATTTAAAAAAATAAATCCAGCCCAAGTTTATCAAGTGACTGCTTGCTCCCTTATAAATGGTTTCACATTTTAGCAAATAACTGGATTTCATATGGATTTTGGAAGACTATTCATGGATGTCTCAGCAAAATAAGCACTAGCCAAAATATTTTAATTGTACATCAAATCCTTCTCCTCACTGTCACATTAATTGTAGATTTCCCTAATTGAGAATCTGTGGGTGGGAGTCTGCCCCGGAAGCCTCAGATGTGTCAAGACATCTGGTTTGCCAACCATCACGCTGCCTTTCAGAGGCAACTAACTGCAAACACCACTTCTCCCTGGTACCTTCCACTCGATGCAGGGTTGCTTAGATCTGGAGTTGGCTGGCTATGATGTCAGGGAAATGTGCAAAAAGAGGTGTGAAGCTGAAGGTTCTAATGTTCGTGATACATTTTGGCTGTTGCAGGCCAAATATATGTTACATACATTATATGTGTTATACTATACTACATGCAAACTATGCCAATACACTTGGTAACTTTTTAAAATAATAATGTCAAAGAATGGAGTGCTTCTTTGTATAGAATATGCCAGTCAAGTTCCAGAAAAACTAGAGTGTTTGGATGACATGTTTAAAGGCACACTGGGTCTTACCATGTCCTCCATGTTGTAGAGCTTGCCAGGATGCCTGCAAAATTCAGGATACACGAGGACAATATTCACTGAAGAGAAATTTATTTTTTAATTAAGAGACATTTATTTTATTATTGAGTTAAAAATAAAATTTCAGACACTTAAAGCTGTACTAATTTTCTGTTGTTCCATATGTATGACATTGGGCAAGTTATTTAATATTCTTTCTCCTCATTTCTTTCACCTGAAATGACCACTCTCTTTGAGGATAATCCTAAAAAATAATTTAAACATAAATTGCTATGAGATAAACTGCAGTAGAGCCACTGGAATTGTGAATGCTCACCAAAAAAGTAGAATTCCCAACAGGTAGGCCTGATACCCTAAAAGAATGCGGAGCCTCACAGATAGAAACATTTAAAAAATGTCAGTGAAAGCACTGAACAAGTAGGCTTTCCTGGTCTCTGTGGGTGTTCTAGGAAACCACTCTGGTACAGCTCTGCAGAGAGAAATTTAAACTGTAGGTCACACAGTGAGACGGATGACCTGCGGAATCTGATGCCAAAGCCAGCTAAAGCCTTGGTGTCATGCACACTGTTGCATATAGCTTTTGTCTTCTGGTTCTGAAATTTTGACAATAAATTCCATGCAGCTGCATTTTTCCTGGCCAATTTCTCTCAAAAATAAATGAACCTCAAGAAATGAATAAAAAATGTGATCAAATAGTATTCAGCAGTTAAAATTAACAAAGTGCTACTTTCATCAGTAGCAATGATCTCTAAGTGTGTTGCTTTAATTATATATGTATGTATACACACACACATATATAGGAAGAAAGTGCATATGCCATGTGATATCATCTCTTAAAATTTTTCAAACCAACAAAAGTATTTTTAAAATTTGCATGATAGTTAGTAACCCTTTAAACACTTGCCTAGAAGCATAAACATCAAATGCATGCTAGTGAACATCTCTAAGGGAGAACCAGGGAAAACTGCAGTGCATAGGCACCTTGCTAGCTATGTAATGTTTATAAACACACACACACACACACACACGCACAAATCCTCTGTAGCAAATAAGACAGAGGGTGGTTGTTTAATAAATTTGGAGTGATATATAGGTGCTCATTGTTTTATTCTGTGTTTGCCAAAATGTTTATAATAATTCATAAAGTTGATTAAGTAGTTTTTTAAGAAATGAAAAAAATCAGGTTTCACTTTAATTGCTAAAAGAAGTATGAAAATTTATTTTCTGGTCCATACTGTTTGCTGCCAGCAGCCCCATGATTGCAACACCCTGATCCATGGGGGCACTGACTTGAGTCTGCCCCTTGTACATAGAGAGCATCTTATCCACTCAGAGGAAGCTGGGTAAGTGTTTCTATCAGATTCAAAGCTATATTTTAGTATGGCAGTCAAGATTCTTTGAGATCTAATTTAAATCTCTTTGGACACCAAGCCTGTCAGTTGTCAACACCTCTGACCTGCTCAGTCTCATAAAACTGGTCTCTGCTATCACAGACTCTCATGAATATCTCTGTGCCTTAGTCTGAAATACCAACTCTTATTTTTCTGTTGCCTGAGCCACCTATTCAATGGCAGGACCAGATTTTGCATTAACCCTTCAGAAGAGACAAGGAAGGTGGGCTTTTCCACCTTGGTGCACTCCTTGTTGTACAAACACATGCAGGGTACTTGGCTCAGTACACTCCAGCTATCTGTTTACTCACACATCTGCTCAGCTACTCTCTCTGCTGTGAGGGTTTCTTCAACTGGGCCCTTATTTATCCATTTGGTCATGGGCTGGCCTTATAATAATAGGTGATTACAAAATGCTGAGCAAAGTAATGTTTACATGAGATACTGATCAAGTTTTGTTAACTATTCAAAAGGTGATAATGCTGGAGATTTACCATTTTATACATCATCAACAAGTTTCAGTTGAAAAAAAAAAGTGTATTTGAATGAGTTTAAATGCTAAGAACAGCAGCGGGTACATCTTGTATGTGGTGATGCAGAAATGCTAGTGCTATTGGTCAGCCAGAGCCATGTTGTCATTTGCACAAATCTGATTTTGCAATGCTTATCTAGAGCCCTGGCAAGCTTTAGAAGTCACTGCTCTTCCTTGCCGCACCTGAGTGTACTGCTGAGCCTTGGTTGTGTGAGAAGCAGTGAGTCCAAGAGCAAGCTTTGGAGGCAAAACTGGGTGAGGCTGGAAAATTCTGACCCTCTCCCAACTAAGCCTCAACCAGTCCAGTTATGATGCTAGCACTAAACTCCAAGAGTTATTTTGAAGAAGATTGGGATCATGCAGGCAAAGGTCCTAGAATCAATGTCACAGTAAGTAGAGGATGAGGTAGCCAGACCCTGGATCACTGAGTCCACCAGCAGCTGGTGGAGAGAACATTTTGTGGCCGTGGTCATCTCAGGTGTGGACAAGCTGACCTCAGGTGTGTTACCTCAGCTGTGGACAAGTTGACGTTTCTCCCGATTAGGCAGCTATGGCCCCAGGGACCTGTATTGACCTTACACTTAGTGGTCTGGGTTCAAATTCCAGTTCTAACACAAACAAAAAGCCTTTTGTAGAGTCACTTAAACTCTCTTAGCCCCAGTTTTGTTCATTGTTAAATGAATGTTGGGAGATCTGTTGGGTTGGCCAAGAAGTTTGTTTGAGCCTTATGGAAAAACCTGATTGAGATTTTTGCCAACCCAATACTTTTTAAAGTGAATGTGAGGCTTAAAATTAAAAATATATGTAAAGTACTCATATTCTTTGCCCTACTTTCATTTAATTCTTTAAGTAAATTTATAAATAAACATTTTTCTCAATTCTATGGTAAGGAGACAGAAATCTGAAAACCTCAAGCAAGACATAGACAACAAAGCAACACGTTACAAAGCCTATCAGTGTTCCTTGAGCATTGTAGTTGTTCAGTTGCTAAGTTGTGTCAGACTCTTTGCAACCTCATGAACTGTGGCCTACTAGGCTCCCCTGTTCTTATCTCTCAGAGTTTGCTCAAACTCATGTCCACTGAGTCAGTGATGCCATCCAGCTATCGCATCCTCTGTCACCCCCTTCTCTTCCTGCCCTCAATCTTTCCAGTATCAGGGTCTTTTCCAATGAGTCAGCTCTTCACATCAGCCTTGAACATAACAGGCACAAAATAAAATAGATGTCAAAATATGTAAAGAGAATTCATAAACAAATAAGAAAATCTGTCAGAGTTTTGTAAAAAGTAACTATTAAGGGTTTCCCCAAGTCTGACACTAGGCATCACTGTCTATTTCTTGGACATTTCTATTATTTCTTGGACATGAGAGTACTTTAGGCAGGAAGGTAAAAATTTATTTTCTAAACCTAAATGAGTAAATGCTCAGAACAACACTAAGGAATGGGTTCCTTGTCCAGATTAGTACAAGAGTTGCAAGACTTTTGTTCCAGCACCCAGAGCTCATAAATGTAACCCCTCAGTCCTCAAACCGGCTTTTTATCTACACCCCAGACCTCTCCAGTGCTTGGCCTGCTAAGCCCAGGGGGTATGCATTTGGCAAATGAAGTCAGAGTTACTCAGGATGTGTAGTGCTTTTGGTCAGCGCTTTGGGGTGGAGGTGGGGGCTCAGAAAGTTCTAGGTTGGGAAGGACACTGCCATTCAGAGGTAGGGGGCAGGGAAAAGTGCAGTCTTGGTGTCCCTGAGCTGTCAGCTGAGGGAGGATCCGTCTGTCACCCTCCCACCACGAGAGGAGAGCTTTGGGCTGCTGGTCCTCGCGAGCCCCTTGTAAGCCGGGAGGAGCCACCAACCTGCACCTCTCTGGTTGCCCCGCGTTCGGCTGCACCTGGAACTGTGTAGGTGTGTTTTTCTCTTCTTGTTGATTTGGTTACCGAAAAGGGCTTTTGATGGAGACCACATCCTTTTACCGAGTATCAGGAAAGTTTATTAAAAGTGGCTCCGAGAACACAATAAAACCCCCAACTATCTGATTCAAGGCTCGCCTCACTTTCCTTTCTCTGTCACTGAGGTATAAACATACCTTCTGCCATCAGCTGTACTTTCCAGCTTGAAAAGAGATTTCAGAAAGTGAGATAAGATAAACAGGCAATGGCAGATAATAAATCAGAACATATATAGGATTCTTTTTAAAGATATGTTGAATTCTCGCTCAAAGTATATGAAAGCATGCTCTACTGGCTTATAACTACTGATATGGTTTAACCCATTCAGTGATAACTACCAAGGGTACACTCTCGAAGGTGGCAGAGCACTTTCAAAGAGTCCTTCCCTTCGATTCAGATGCTGCTGTGTGCTGGGGCGGGGGCAGGACTTTCGCTCTCTGTCTTTTCACTTTACCACCCTCATCTCCTCTCTGAGATGTCAGTTTGGGTGTCCCTTCCTGCTGGAAGTGTTCCTAATGACTCTGTCCAGGGGAGGGACGGCACTCTGGTCCTCAGGGAGCCTCTGTGTTGCCTACCTTTGCCGTGACCCCTGTTGTAACTGCCAGACTCTTGTTTGTAATGCCCGGTGGGTGAGCCCGGAGAAGACAGAGACCAGTTCACGCCTATCAATGTGTCCCCAACGCCAGGCACGTCACATGGCACAAGGCAGGCTCTCAGTGAGTGTTCGCTAAATGAACATTGTGCCAATAAAGCTGTTACAGGATGGAAGATCGCTTCCAGGGCCCCAGAGTGGGCTCTTGTCTGACACTCAGAAACGAATTGTCCAAGAAGACACACGTGCTGACAAAGAAAGAGACTTTATTGGGAAGGGGCACCGAGGCGGAGAGCAGGAGGGTAAGGGAACCCAGCAGAACTGCCCCACCACGTGGCTCACAGTCTTGCATTTTATGGGCATGGTTTTAGAACCCGGGTTTTCTCTGACCAATCATTATGACTCAGAGTCCTTCCTGGTGGCTTATGCATTGCTCAGCCAGTTCTGAAAGGTGGTAGGACGCTTGGCATCTCCTTTTCGACCCTTCCCAAACCCCCCCAGTTGGTGGTGGCTTCCTAGTTCTCTGTTCTTTACCAGGACCTCCTGCCCTAATATAACTCATGTAAGAATTTCCTGTGATGCCTGGCCGGAGTGGGCAGTTTCAGTCAGTGTGCTTCCCCGGACAAACCCACGAAGAAAGTCTCCTCGACCTAGAGAAATTAGCCTTGAGGTGATGTCAACTACAAGTTGGCACTTGCCAAGGGCATTTGCCATCTGCCTCTGCAGAGACTGAATCCTAGGTTGCTGTAGCTGTTGACCTTGGACATGACCTGAAGGCAGTTCAGGGTGGAGAATGAGGCACTTGGTGATTCAGGAAAACTGGCGGAACAGGTCTTTAGATAGTTACATATTTTCAGGAACCAGTTTCATCATCCCAATCTTTGTATCTCCTCGTATCTAGAAAATCACTAAATCCCTTCATGGTGACATTGGCTCCTTGGGCCCAGCATAAAACCTTTTGTATAATGAGTGCTTGACTCTTCCTTCATCAAAATCACATATACCAACATTCCTCCCCTACCTCTTTGGAGGAGCTTCTCAGAGCTGTCTGAGGTGTTGTTTCCTGGGTTGCAGTCCTCATTTTGCCCCGAATAAGAATTAACTTGCAACACTCAAATTGTGCATCATTTTTAGTGGATGGTGGCGATGGGGAGAAAAGAGACAGAAATTAACACGGCATCATAAGTTAACTGTTGCTGTGCTGTGCTTAAGCCCTTAGTGGTTCTGACTCTTTGACTCTTTGTGACCCCATTGACTGTAGTTCTCCAGTTTCCTTTGTCCCTTGGATCTCCAGGCAAGAATACTGGAGGGGGTTGCATGCCCTCCTCCAGGGGATCTTTCCAACCCAGGGATTGAACCCAGGTCTCCCACTTTGCAAGGAGATTCTTTACCATCCGAGCCACCAGGGAAGTCCAAGTAAACTCTTAATTTAACTAAAAAAAATATTGAAAAAATAAAATTAAAGAAGCCATGGGTTTCTGGAAAAAAAAAAACAGACTTTAATATATGAGTGCAGAGGCATAAGAGAGCCTGGGGACTCATCGTGGGGCAGTTGGGGAAGGCATAGTGCTATCTTTACAGGGTGGATAAGCCAGGTTGGAGAGGCTTGGAGGGCAGGAAGGGGATGAGGCCTGGGGCATTGGGGTAGCAGGAGGGTAGAACAGTGTTCTGAGTAGAGACTGTAGTACATGTGAGGGCAGGAAGGAGCAGAGTGTGGGAATTCTGTAGCTACAGTCCTGTAATAATCTCCAAATTTAGCCTTCAACAGCCAACTGGGCGGAAAAGGGATATTTACGCAGTATGGATGAAGTGGTCAAGTACCAGAACAATTACATGGCATGCCAAGACCACTGGTTAAGTGGAAGGGGCAGGACAGTAACCCACAGCCCTGGTACTTACAAGCAGTGAGGAACGGAACAACTTATCTTTGAAATAGGCTTGATAGTTCCTTCTTCCTAAGACCTGCCTTAAAGATTAAATTAGGAGAGAAATGTAAGTCTTACGTCATGTAGGAGGTGCTCGGTAAATGTCCTTTTTCTTCATATTTCCCTGTTTTTTCCCCCCTTTCCTTCTGTAGTTCTAGTCATATTCCCTCCACTTATCATTCTTGGTGCTGTTCTCTCTCTCTCTCTCTCTTTTTTTTGTCGATGCCCCAGGGCTTGTGGGATCTTAGTTCCCCGAGCAGGGATCAAACCTGTACCCCATGCAGCAGAAGCATGGAGTTTTAACCACTGGACTGCCAGGGAGGTCCCTCTTCCCTTTTTGTTTTGCTGTAAGGCCCAGGCTGAGCCCGTTTGTGGGATAAGTCTGGTTGCTCCTTGCCCTGGAGCCAAGCTGAGGTCCTGGCCATGAGCAACCGCTGGCTCGGTCCCCACCCTGGAGAGCCTGCACGGTTGTGCCACCGTGTGTCGCTCCCAAAGGACACTTTGCCTCCTGAGATGCTACATATGCTTCCCCAGCCCCGTTACTGAATTATACTTTTATTGTCCCTGAGCCTAGCACTTGATAGAGGTTGAATGAATGCTTGTTGATGATGAGAAGGCCTTTTTCTAACCAGAATGACAGAACAGTTTCAGGACGAAGGTTGGCTGCCCTCTCTGTGAGGGTTAATTGTTAATTAAACTGCCAGAGAGCACTGTGTGTGTTGATGCACTCAAGTCAGTGGGAAAGACAAGTCCCAGTAGCGTAAACATTTCTGCTTTTTAAAAAAGTTATTTTTTAAGGGAAAAGACTTTTGGAAAATGTCACTGTTTGGAATGAGCTAAGACATTAAATACACACAGCTGAGTCTTTTTTAAATTAATAAAGAACAGACATAGGCAGGGACACCCACATTTATAAATCATCCACTCGGTGTTCAGCACTTTGCCTTCTATGTACCATCCATATATTACTTTATTTAATCAATATTCATCAGATGCTCTACAGAAGATATCTATTTCATCAGTCCAATGATGATTTATCCTGATGTGATATTGACTGATACAGAATGATCTTTTATGAGGAATTAAATAGCCAACAAAATGAAGTATTCATTCTTTTAATGAGGTTTTGTGATAAAATGTTGGAGTAACAAATAACCCTCAAATCTCAGTGGATGAACCCATGAAGGTTTATTTTTTTGCTTATGTTATATATTGTCTGAGGTCAGCTACTGCTCTGTCCTGTCTTCATTCCAGGACCCCGTCTGAAGGAGCAGTTCTAACCTGGGATTTGGTGGTCTCTGGTAGAGGGGCAATGCCACAGCCATGCCATGCCTAAAAGAAATCAACCCTGAATATTCATTGGAAGGACTGACGCTGAAGCTGAAGCTCCAATACTTTGGTCACCTTGTGCAAAGAGCCAACTTATTGGAAAAAAAAACCCTGATGTTGGGAAAGACTGAAGGCAGGAGGAGAAGGGGATGACAGAGGGTGAGATGGTTGGATGGCATCACTGACTCAATGGACATGAGTTTGAACAAACTCAGGAGATGTTGAAGGACAGGGAAGCCTGGTGTGCTGCAGTCCATGAGGTTGCCAAAAGTCAGACATGACTTAGCAACTGAACAACAACACCTTGCCTAGACTCTCAAACATCTCCTGGACAGATCCATGTCACTTCTGCACGTGTTTCCTTACCTGAAGCAAAGCCTCTGACTGAGCCCCTGTGAATGGGACAATGAGAACATTCTTCCTACGGTAAGGGAGGAAGAAGACTGTGAGCCATGGAGCAGAGAATATGTATCCTCCACCGACAGAAGAAGGGAGTGAAACATTTAGAATGATATTAAAACTTACTACTGAAGCTAGAATCTCCTTTCAGCTGGTAAAAACCGTATGCCATTAAGTTCTACAGACTAAGACTTTCTCCACTCCTGTCCCCTTTGCATTCCCCGATGCCCTGATAAGAAGCAAAACAAATTTGCCAGGAGAAAGTTGTGGAGAGCCTGAATCAAAACAATGGTGTGGGAAAGAAGGGGAACAAGTGGATTTGAGAGATATTTAAGATATGTAGCGATCAATAGAAACTCCTAGTGGTAAGATTGGTGATGGTTTAGTCGCTAAGTCATGTCCACCTCTTTGCGACCCCATGAACTATAACCTGCCAGGCCTCTCTGTCCATGGGATTCTCAAGGCAAGAATATTGGAGTGGGTTGCCATTTCCTTCTCCAGATGGTCTTCCTGACCCAGGGATCAAACCTGGGTCTGCTGTATTTCAGGCAGATTCTTTACCAACTGAGCTATGAGGGAAGATTGATGGGAGCCCAAGGTTTGAGACTTGTTTACTAGCCATTTGGATATAAAAGGTTTACTCTTTATGGAACCTAGGTCACCAGTAATTTCTTTCCTGGTTGATTGGGCTTTGGAGTACCTCACTATTTAATTCCCTTCCTTCAGAAATAGACTATTTCAATAAAGGGGCATACAGTGGTCATTTTGCAGTCCACATCCTCATAATAGTTGTAATCACTGGCTTCTTTCAGAAGAGAGTAATCACAAGTGGACTGAAGCAAATAGGGAAGCTCCTTGCACTTAGGATTACACAAGCAAACCTGACCAGGAACTCCAAGTCCAGAACCATTGGACAGCAGTTGCATAAAAATGCCCAATCTCTCCTTGGAGAATGATGGTTCAGTCTTACCAAAGATACTAATATCTCAAGTCAAAACAATGTGCAGGAATTTGGAGTTTTAAATAGTGCAGAAACAGATCTAATTTTACTTCCAATATATGTTAACCTTGAATTAAAAAGTAATAATATCATAAAATGGACTAGCATTGCAATCACGGTTTGTCAAGACAGTTCTTTTCCTTTTTTTGGGGTTCTGTAATTTCCCCCCCTAATTATAATTTGCTAACATTTCTTATGAGAGTGAAACCAGTTGAGATCTAAGCATTTGCTCGAGTGAAAGCTGTTTTTTTCTATTAACTTCACTAGAGAAAAGAAGGTCCACAAGTGGGTCATATTAGCCACAAAAGTTGACAGGTATTTTAAAATTCTAGAGCTGAAACAATTCTGGGGAAGAAAATGGGGCAATGATTGTGATGCTTTTCAGAATAGCAGGAGAGAGCAACAATCTACCAAAAGGGATAGTGAGACATTGATGCACAAAACTTAGAATCAGGACAAAGTCCACTCCAAAATCTATCAGAAATGGGTAATTCACTAAAAAGAACTCTATCAGGATCTCCTGCATTGAACAAGACTCTGTGTTAGATGCTTACAGAGGGGGCTTACAGAGAATTAAGATGGAAGTTTTGCCCTCAAGAAGCAAATTATTTAGTTCACAAGGCAAAGCATATATAACAAAAAAACCTTCATATCTGGTAGAGTTTGGTAAGGCCCAAAGAATATTTCTAGAGGGCTATGTCTTAATTCCTGTATTCATTTCTCTAATATTTTACACTACCCTTGGGATATAGCATAAAACAGGCAGAGCCCCTGTGTCACATGGAGGCATGCAATCCTAGTTCAACAAGATGTTCTTAACCCAGAGGCATAAATGGAATTCCAATTATGTGTATAGCATATGTTTTCATAACAGAATAAATAGGATTTTGTTTCTGTCTTCCCAATTATTGTTGTGATAACAGTGAGTTTACATTTCCTGAGATTTATTTACCTGGCTTACAAAATTAAGAATGGTTTGCTTACTACAACGAGCTAGCCTAAAAATATAATAAGACTGCATACGTGAAATTCAGGCATAAGTCAACCTACCTAAGAGAAATTGCATATGGCAGCCATAGTAGTATTGCCATGGGAACCAAAGAAGAGAGCAATCCTCCCCTTATGCCAGATGAAGTCAAAGCATTGTGAAAAGAAGGACACATCCAAAAAAAGGAGAGAAATTTTCCCTTCAACTTTCTTGTAAAGTCTTATTTTATCCTTTAAAACTCACAGAGTTTTCTTCACATGGGAAAAATTTCTTCTGAGAAGAGTCAATTACTTTCCACTTTCTTTTTCTATTGTCCATAGGTTTAGCATACCATAAATCATACCCCATTGCTAGGGGTTAAAATATTTCGGTCCTATTAGCCTGTAATATTTGTAAAGGAAGGAACCTAGCATTTGCATCTTTCTGTCTCTAGCTTCTGGTTCAACTTAGCATAATAGGTTGCTTATTGAAGAAATAACTAAGAAGCTAGTCTATCAGTGAACTTTTGGGTTCCAGAGGAAAGAAGGGACCACTGGAGGAATAAGCATTTCTCTTTGTGATTTAAGAAGTGCGTAACACCAGCTCTAAAATTTATAAGCACACTCTGCCCGTGAAGAATGTGCTTCTCTGAATGATGTATTAAATTAAGAGTGAGCTAGTTGATCCTTACCTAGTCAGCATGTTAGTCTTATAAATGGTTTTGATCCAGTCACTGTTCTTGAAACCATCTGTATAGGATCAAACACAAGCTACTTACTTATCATCTCTTCCGAAACTTATGCAGACACATTTTCATTCTCATCACCTTGAAGCTCTCCCCACCTGTCTTCTGGCCCCCCTACCTTCCATGTGGTCCCCAAAACATCTATGTCCTTTCAAGTGCAAATTTATGTCACAGGCATGAGAAAGCTACTTTGCCTTCTCAGCCTAATATATTATTATTTGGTCTTCAAAATCCATTTTAAACAAAAAGTCTAAAAAGTCTACAATTTTTTTCCTTGTAGAATTAGCCACACCCTTCCTTCAGTTGCCAAAAATTTTTGCATGTCATGTGTGATGCTGCTTCCTCCAAGGGTAATTATATTAACCATGCTGCCAATTCTTTAAGGCAAAGCATAGTGTTTGCTTTTTTTTTTTTTTTACTCCAGTGCATAGTGAAATGCATGGCTCCTATTCAATGCTCAAAAATGTTGAAATAAAGGAAAAATGGAAAGACCAAAGGATGAAAGACAGGAGACAGGAATGGAGAAAAAATATGGATGGAAAGCGGGAAGAAAGGGAGGATGATTTGAGGAAACCTGATGTGAATCTTTGACAATAACTATAACATTTTCTTTCAGTCTTTCATATTGAAGGCAGGAGGAGAAGGGGACGACAGAGGATGAGATGGTTGAATGACATCACCAGCTCGATGGACATGAGTTTGAGCAAGCTCCGGGAGTTGGTGATAGACAGAGAAGCCAGGCATGCTGCAGTCCATGGGGTTGCAAAGAGTCAGACATGACTGAGTGATCGAACTGAACTGATAACATTGAAACAGTTTTAATGTACTAACTGTTGCATGTTGAATACCCAGTGTGGCAGGCACTATGCTAGAGATTTTATGTGTCACCTCATTTTCTCGATGTATCTCTAATTTAATAGATTTATGAGTTTCGAATTTATATCTTCATACACTTTTTATAAAACTTAAGGACCAAGTCTAACTAGCAGAGAAGCTTTAAAAATTGAAAAACTTAAGGACCAAATCTAACTAGCAGAGAAGCTTTAAAAATTGAAAAGTGAATAAATTGCTCATTGTATGTCATAATTTCTATCAGGTCCTGTAGGCAGATCTCCTACATTTTTTAAAGCTTAACAGCCATTTCCAAAATTTTATTTTATTAATGAACTGTTTGTCTCTTATTCGCCAACTTGTTTGACTCACTACTAGTTAGGTCTCTTACATTTAGATAAATAAATATTGACTAAATAAATGTAAGGAACACTGTCCTGAGTCTCTGAGTGATTCACAGACATGGTCCCTTCTCTTTTAGGACTCAGAGCATCCGTGTCCTCCATTCCAAGATCCTCATATCACCAGTGGTGTTAGCTGCTTATATGTCTGATTTTGCTCACTCAGCTAATTATTTCTTTGAGGTACATTTCCGGAAGTAAAGTTGCTATCTTAAAGGTGAGGATGTCTTTAATGCTCTTATGTATAAATTGAAGTCCGCTTCCATAAAAGTTTTAGCCACAGTGAGTACAGAGAGTCTGTTCACATTCACAAATCACTCAGCACTTTTAATTACCAACAATAATGATCTAGTTACATTTAGTTTAGCATTATTCTTTCCTAATCAGATAGATAATGATTACATCTGTATTTTTTCACTCTTATAAGATGAACAACATATATATCTGTTGGTCATCTGTATTTCTCATTGTGAATTACTTTTATATACTTTGTCTCTACATAATTTTACTTCAGTTTTCATATATATATATACACATACAGAATGGATTTTTTTGATGTGTACTTTGCAATTTTTTTCACATCTCTCTATTTAGCTTTGCTTATGGTAGTCTTGACATATAGATGGCTTTAAAAAACATAATCAGATCTATCACTCCGCATTTGGTATTATGCTTACAAATGGTAAATCAATTTAATTTTAGATCTAGTGATATGAAAAGCTACACCAGGGAAGAATTATGAAATGCTTCTTTTTGAGATGAAATCTTTAGCTATTTACACATGTCAGACTGTGACAAGGTATGGTGATTGGAAAGTGCTTAGGGGACGTGAGCTGTGGAGCTGCGATGGAAGCCACACTGAGCAGCAAGGTGTGTCCAAGGTCACACTCAACAGGAGACCCACCGGCAGTGAGGCCAGCGACTCTGACTTCTGCCATAGAAGTCCACTGACCCTTAACCACACTGGGGTACCTTGCCTTTTGTCTGGAAAACCAGCAGATGAAACATTAGATTTGAACATATTAAAATTGATTTTTTTCCAAAGAATATGATTTATTTAAATAAAATGCATTCTGCCAGGAGCTCCAAGAAAAGAGAGTATGTATGGAACTAGAACTTCAGAAATCTAGCAGTAGTTTTTATTGTGCTTGACTTTGGGCCTCAGATTACTTTATTTCTCAACAAATAAAGAAAACCTAACCATCCCTAGAATCCTTTTTTCCCCTTTAAATGCCTAATTTTAAAATAAGGATAGTTACAGTGTTGTGTTGGTTTGCACTGTGCAATGTGAATCTGCTGTAAGCATACACATATCCCCTTCCTTCTGAGCCTCCTTCCCACCCACCCCATTCCACCCCTCTGGGTTATCACCAAGCACCGGGTAGATGTCCTGCACTGTACCGCATCTTCCCGCTAGCTATCTACTTTACACGTGGTAGTGAATATATGTCAATGCCATTCTCTCAATTTGTCCCACCCTCTCCTTTCCACCCTGTGTCAATGAGTCTCTCTTTTTCTACATCTGGGTCTCTATTTCGTCCCTGCAAATAGGTTCATATATATCTTTTATTTTCCTACATACCATACATATGTGTTAATATACGATATTTGTTTTTCTCTTTTTTTCTTCACTCTGTGTGACAGACTCTAGGTTCATCCACATCAGTTCGATCTGACTCAAATTTGTTCCTTTTTATGGCAGAGAAACATTAATCTACAAACTTTCCAAAGTTTGTGCTTTCACTAATCTTAAATGTACACGGTGTAACAACCACTTTTTGTGACCTCAGAAAATGAAGGACATTGGCCCGAGTTATTCCTCTGAAGGTCTCTGATTCTCCTGAAAGGTGTTGCTCTGTGCAGAAGGCATGGATGTGGATGAAAGACGGTGGGCTTTGGAGCTGGGACTCTTTGAAAGTTCTGCTTCTTGTGACCTTGGGGAGTGGCCTAGGCTTTTCTTTGAAGTTCTTTTTTATCTGAGGCAAAGGTGTTATTATGATAACAAAAGTCAGATGCCTGGCAAGTGGTAGAACCTAAGTAATGTACCTTGAGGTGCCACCTAGGCGAGATGGAGAGAGCCTGGAAAGACGTGGCATTTACTGCTCACCTTACTCCATTGGCCTCAGGCTTCACACCTATACATTTGAGCAAAATAGTGTCCCTCTTACAGAAATGTTATGAGCAAAGAGGATTATGTCCATTTCTCATAAATTCCAAATGTGTTCTAAGGCCTAATATACCATCCTACTGAATGTTCCTAATTAATGTCCTTCCTCACTCACCAGGATAACAATTTCATATTTCTACTTTTTTTTTTTTTTGAAAGATGGATGGATTAGGAAACTTTATTGATAAGGACTTCTGTTCTGTTCCAATCACATTTATAGTACATAGACTATCAATACTTTCTAGCTGAGAAAATAGAAACTCTGGCCATTGTGTTGATGCTAATTTGCTGCTGCTGCTGCTGCTAAGTCGCATCAGTCGTGCCTGCCTTAAGAGAGATTATAGGGCAAGAGCCCAAATACAAAGAATTCAATATGAGATATATGCAAAAACAAAAAGAAAAGAAAATTCAACAAATTACACATAGGTGAGACGTGAAACTGAAGTTGCTCAGTCACGTCTGACTCTTTGCGACCACCTGGTCTGTGACCTACAATGCTCCTCTGTCCACGGGATTTCCCAGGCAAGAGTACTAGAGTGGGTTGCCATTTCCTTCTTGAGAAGATCTTCCCAACCCAGGGATTGAACCCAGGTCTCCCGCATTGTAGGCAGATGCTTTACCGTCTGAGCCACCAGGGAAGTCATCAAAAGAAGACAGCTTTTTTTGGTAGGCTGAAATGCACATTTTATTTAACAAACATAATCTACAGGACTAAAAGAACAACTTATTCCCAGGAGAAGTAAGAGTGTGGATACTTAGATTAGCACCTATAAAGTACAAAGAAAAGATAAAAAGGAGAAAGCTCTCTACAAAGACCATCTGGGCCCAGGTTTCTATGAGCAGACTTTCCAGACACTTGATAGTAACTCACTATATTCCAAGTTAGCTTGGTAATCCGCCGACTCAGTTAACTGCTTCAGCTCTTCAGTGCTTTAGGACAACAGGTATACCAATACTTCTATTCTTTAAGCTTCAACAATAAGCTGTCTTCTCTGCTCCCAAATAATAACCTTACTTATTTTGCTAAAGAAGCAGAAAACCTTCATGAGAATGACATCAGCTTTCTGAAATTCAAACTACTGACCTACAGCTCTGGCCCCCATACTCTGACTTTTTCATATTTTACCCTGAATTTCACCATAAATGATCATTCATCCTCACTCTTCTAGGACAATTCCTCCAAATGTTCACTCAATCTTATTCCCAAATGCCCAATGAGAGATGTTGCTTCTTTATTCATCTCCCTCTTTTCTGAAGCATCAGGATTTATCATTCTAGTGGATACTCCCATCAACACTTGACCCCCTGTGCTCAGATAGTTCTCTTCACACACACACACACATTGCTTCACTCTGCATCACACTAGCTAAAATGCTGCTATAATTCTTTGCTTGCTTTTACTATGAAGCACCTAAGATGGGCCGTCTATAGCCTCTGTCTGCATTTTCTGTCTGGACAAGGCTACTGGAGATATACTAGCCCAGGCTACCTTGTATCTGGGCTGAAAATGAAGCATGCATTCCTTTCTATCAGTTCTCTATTCTTTCATGTAAGCCAACACAAAAGCCTTGCAATCTGTGCCAAAACAAACAAACAAAACCCAGAAAATAATCCTATATTTTTTCAGTTTTAAAAATGTTTCTAATTATGGTAAAAGACATGAAACATAAAATTTATAATCTTGACCATTTTCAAGTCTACAGTGCAGTAAGGTTAACTTTCTTTGTATTTTTGTGCAGCCATCTTCGTGAGATCTGTTTTCAGAACTTTTGCCATCCCAGACTGAAATCCTATACCTATGAAACAGCTCTTCATTTACCCCTCCCCCAAGGCCCTGCCCATTTTCTGTCTCTATAAATCTGACTATTCTAAGTAACTCATATCAACGGAAGCATAGTGTTCCCACTTATATGGTTAATAGGTGGAAATTTACTATCCACTGAATAAACCACTGGCTTATTTCACTCAGCACTGTGTCCTCGAGGTTCATCTGTTGTAGTATGTGTCAGCTTGCATAACATCCCATTATGTATATAAACCACATTTAGTTTATGTACCACTTGAGGGACACTTGGATTATTTCTACTTTTGGGCTATTGTGAATAATGCTGCTATGAAAATGGAAACACAAATATCTCTTTGACACTTTGCTTTCAGTTCTTCGGGGTATACAACCAGAAATGGAATTGCTGCATCATACAGCGATTCTATTTTTAATTTTTTGAGGCAAGGAACTACTGTTTTCCATAGTGACTGCACCATTTTACCATCCTCCCGACAGCACACAAGTGTTCCGAGTATCCAGCCTCACCAGCAGCAAGCAACATTTTAAAAAGATGAATTAGACCAAAGCACTCTCCTGCTAAAATACTACTAAAAACTTCTCACATATTAGTATAGGAGAATCCTTATATTGGTATATGGACGTGTCTTTAAACGGTTTATTAATATTTTACACGGGGGTATAGCCAATTGACAGTTTCAGGTAAACAGTGAAGAAATTCAGCCATACATATATGTATTCCCACTCATATATAACACAAAGTAGGAACAAATTTCCCTGAAATTATGCAATTCCTGTTTAAACTGGAAAAGAATACAGTGACTGTCAAGCCACTCAGAGTCACAGAAGCCTTAAATGCATATTGTTAGGTGAAAGGAGCCCGTAAGAAAAGGCTGCATACTGTTTGAATCCAACTGTACAAACGTTCTGGAGAAAGGATAAATGGAGACACTAAAAAGGTCAGAGTTTGTCAGGATCTGGGGGACTGGTATTGAGGATGGAAACAGAGGAACAGGTGTAGCTCAGAATGTTCTGAGCCCAGTGAAATTATTCTGTAAGATGTTGTAATGATGGATATGTGATATTGTACTATTTAGCAAACTCATGTAATAGAAACTCAAAGAGGGGGTCTAAGGTAAACCATAGACTTAATCTAACAATAAATTATCAATATGTGTTCATAAGGTGTAACACAGTGCCACACCAAAACAAGATCCTGATAACAGGGGAAATAGAAGCAAGGGTGTATGGGTGTGAAATAAGTGGAACTCTCTGTTCTTATTAAATATTCCTGTAAATCAAAAACTTCTCTAAGAGATAATGTCTATTAATGAAGAAAAACAAACCAGTGAGTGAACTGAAGAACTATCAACATGATAATAAAGATTTATTTTAGATTTTTCAGGTGACCTGTTACAGTGCAGTTTGGATACTGGAAAGATGGGGCTCTGTATCTTTTTTTTAAGGCATATAACTTGAGCTTTGTCTTTATTAATATGTTTGGTATTAGACATAATTATGAGCTATCTGTTATTTATTCTATGCCTGTGTTTCTTCAAAATACAAAACTACTATAATTGCTAAGAAGTCAAGATGAGATAAAAACAATTAAATGCAGAGTCAGTCAAATAAAAATGGTCTTCATCCAACTCTATCTACATTTTTATTTCTTGAATTGAATCATGCCATGGACTATTACACAACACATGTCTTCCTGTAAAGCTGATTTTGATCAAATATGTTGTTTTGTTTTAGTTTTGATGTGAATCTCTGATTTTATCCACTCTTTCCATTGAAATGATCCAAGCCTCTGCTTCTGATTACAACATGTAATTGTAGCCCAGCAAGTTATTTGGTCAATAAGGGGTTTTAACTTCAATGAAAATTTATATGTTTTTTCCCAGTAAAAGTCATTTCAATGGAAAAATTATGCTGTTATTGGGTATCCATGTGGATTTGTAGGATTGAGGGTAAAGTTATGGAATAATAGTTTCTTTTGTGAATTGATTTCTTATAATTGTTTCAAACATTTTATGGTATAAGAAATGCTTCATATTTTGGTTAAAGCTTCTTTAATAAAACCATCTCCTTCTATGGTAAGTTAAATGTTACCTAATGCAGATATCTGAAACAAAAGCTATTTATCTATTTCTTGTGTGATTCAGCCAGACAGAAAAGGGAGAGCATATGAAATGTTTGTCTTATAAATCCCCATGATTCTCTAAAGAAATCCACAAAAATTCAACCAATATTTATTGAACGACTACTTTAAATCTGGCATTATTCTGAGCTCTATAAACTGAACAGACATAGAGTTCACATTCACTGCCCTCACACAGTATATATTCAATTGGAGGGGATAGACAATACAGAATTGTCACTTGTTATCCAGACTCCAGGACCCCCGCATGGATACCAGAAGTCCCTTATGATCAGATCTCCACATCCTTGGTTCCAAAGCTGAGGATCCAGAGGGTCACCTGAACTGTTATTAAAAAAGCATTGTGCGTATGAAGATCCATGTGGTTTAAATGTTTGTTGTCCAAGGCTCATCTGTTCACATGCATAATTACCAACACTCTTAAAGATAAAGGCTATAGCCTGGGGAGCACATGACGTCCCTGGAAAGAAAGTGTTATTTAAAATTGCTACGAACCCCTACATTTCCATAAGTCAGAAGCTTAGGATGAATCCAAAATGACCTTCCCACCAACTCAAAGGCATTACACTGCCCAGTTTAGTTAAAAAATCATGCTTGATGCTTTTCTGGGGAGCAGATGAATGAAGGAAGCTGGTCTAGCTTGTCCTGTTTGCCAGAGAGCATGTGTTTGCTCTTGGTGACTAAGAAACGGCTAAGGGAATGAGGGGTGTGGAAGATGTTCGAACGGCGGCGTTGGCAGATGCTCTGCTTGAGCGGTGCAGAATCGGGGCACCCCTGTTTGTTTCTGACAGATTTCTCAGTCAGGCTGAGGAGAACAGCAGTCCTACAGTCATCAGAACTGCCTAGTGGAAGGTGGCAGACTCAGTGATCATTTAAATCTAAGGCACAGGTAAGAGTTTGGGAGATCCACATCGAGTCATCTGCCTTGTGAGGAAGGTTCCAACTACAATTATGGGACACAAGCCACTGAAGTTGTTCTCTCCCCTATTCCTACCCGGTGTTGGTGTGTTCCCACCTCAGGAGCACTGCACCAAATCTGCCTTTCCTAGACCAGTAGCTAAACCATCCCAGTTAGTATCATCAGCAAAGAGCAGGCCCAGACTATAGGCATCTATGTGCTGAATGGAGAGCTGCCACTTCTGTGCCTACTGCTGGGGCCGGGTCAGCTGTGTTATTCAACACTGTACACCATTTCCATTTGACAAACAAAGCTGATTGGTTACTATCCTTCCTCTTCTGGAAGGTTGCATATCATGGTCAGCTTCCTTCTTATAAATGATACTGTTAAACCCTCAGAAAGATATGACACTTCATTTGCAACTTAACATACCCAAGCTCCAATCCCCATAATACAATGCAAAGAATGGTGCAGAACACCTGAAAATGCATTGTCTTGAATTATAGAAGAACAATTCTGATCTTAGGGAACCCACATTTTTATAATGGGCAGTAAACATGCCTGCCATTTTCCCCAGAGGGAGACACTTTCTCTACATTTCAGAGTTACTTGCAACACAAACATTCGTGAAATGTTGGTCTGATCCAGGACAGTCTGTGCCTCGCTCAAAATATGCACGATTCAAACAACCTATTGAGAATCACCTTCCTTATGTCAAAAAGCACAGCAAGTCTGAACACTTGGAAGCTAAATAATGCAGAAAAACTGGCATGTTGTAGGAATAAGAAGCAGCAAGTCTTTCCCAGAACTAAAGGACAAGTGGTCAGAAATGAAGCAGAGTCCAAATCATGGACTATCTTTGAAGGCCCTAAGCCATAAGGAAAAACAGAAATTTAATTTTCTGCCTTTCATTTTGTATATTAAATGCAGAGACTGAAAAAGATTTACTCTCTCATATAAAATTCCAATAATTTAACTGTGATTAATTTAATTTTCACTTATTTTACTCAAATTCAAACTGGGATATTCTTCTACCATGCAGCAGAAAAACTGGTGGAAAAATGGAAATCAAGATGAGTATTCCAGGGCTTGAATTCAATGACATGTTAACAGAATGACCTGTCTTTTCATTTCAGAAGATTAATCAGATATAGAATTTCAATAGCTCAAAGACAGAGAGCGGGAAAGAAGATCTATTATATCTTGTGCCAGGGATCATAAATGTTAGTTGTGATGAAGGAAACTCCTTATTTAATTATGGGAGCAATTTAAATAAAAGGGTAATAATTTCTGTTGGCACTTTAAAAATTACAATTAATCATGGTACACTTTGGGGACAATAATTCATAATGTAACATAACCCTGCATGAATTACCTTGCAATTGAAATTATTTCATCAATACATTTCCATTTTCTAGCTGTAATCCACTTTTCTTTCTAGCATTTTTTAATGCATATACATATTTGAGATTGGAGGCACATGCTCCTATATGTATGAATTTTCCAGATAGAAAAGTTAGCCTTATTTAAATGTGGCTTTGTGCCTAAGCTGCCGATGGAGGCCCAGCCCTAACTAAGATTTAGAAGGGCAACCAACCTTTAGAGCAGAAGTGAGGACTATTTTTGTACTGCAAAAGCCTTGGTTTTATGTTTATTTGTAAGATTTTGGCAGCTATTTTGGGATGTTTCTGAGTTGCGATGAGAAACATTATGTCCATGAATTTGAAAAAAAGAGGGAAAATTAAAAATAAAAATGATTTTAGCGTATGGATTTTTTTTTAATTTAAATTCATTATCAAACAGATTTTGATATTCTTGTGTGGGTTTTGTGTAGGGGGATGTGTCTCTTCTAGCTGGCTGTTTCAGGAAGATGCTTGAGGGGGAAAAATAAATATCTTTTAAAAAGATTCCATGTTCTAGTTTTTTAAAGTACATTTTTAAACTTGTAGGAAAGTTTATGACTACACAAACGATGATACCACACTGACTGAAGGGAAACAAGCCCTGGGTCTGTGGGTTGCCTGGGTTGGCTGGTCAGTAAGGAGAAGGGCTTCAAATGTGAACTCATATGAATCCCTGGACTCTTTGAACAAATCACTTTTTCTTTCAAAGTGTCATTAGACTTTTGATGGAATGACTAATTAGAGCATACCTAGACTTTGTGTGTGTGTGCTCAGTTGCTTAGTTGTGTCTAACTCTTTGCTACTCCATGGACTTCAACCCAGTAGGCTCTCTGTCCATGGAATTTCCCAGGCAAGAACAATGGAGTGAGTTGCCATTTCCTACCAAGATGTTGTTAAAAAGGAGAGACATCACATTGCCAACAAAGGTCCTCATAGTCAAAGCCATGGCTTTCCAGTAGTCATGTACATATGTGAGAGTTGGACCATAAAGAAGGCTGAACACCGAAGAGTTGATGCTTCAAACTGTGGATCTGAAGAAGACTCCTGAGAGTCCTTGGACAGCAAGGAGATCAAACCAGTCCATCCTAAAGGAAATCAACCTTGAATATTCATTGGAAGGACTGATGCTGAAGCTGAAATTCCATTACTTGGCCACATGATGCAAAGAGCTAACTCATTGGAAAAGACCCTGATTCTAGGAAAGACTGAAGGCAAAAGGAGAGGGGGTGGTAGAGGAAGAGAAGGTTAGGTAGCATCACCAACTCAGTGGATATGAATTTGAGCAAACTCCAGGAGATAATGGAGGACAGGGGAGCCGGCATGCTATAGTCCATGGGGTTGCAAGGAGTTGGACATGGCTTAATGATTGAACAACAAGAAGTCAAATGGAAATAATAGAATTCCAAACCAGTCTATCTGGATTGCAAACCCACACTTGTTGAATTTATTGTGTTGTACATCTTTACTGTCTTTAATATGACTTGACCCTTAATTCTAGAAACATAGAAAAGATAAATTGAAGGAAAAAATTAGAATAAGCTCTCTTGTAATTATTCCTTTAGAATCCATGATATTAATAGTTATGAATTTAAAGCATTTGCTTTAAGAGGACCACTTGTTATCATCAATCTCTGAGATGCTGTAAGAAATTAAAAGTTAGCAGGAAAGCAGGATTTTTAATGTAAATTTACAAACCTAGAACTTTGTACTAGCATCACATCTATTGACTGATTAAATTTCAAGATAAATGCTACTTGGTAGTATCTTTACCAAAGTACTAAATAAAAAAAATTATATTGTTCCATACTAAGTATGCATTCCATTTTTCAATACTTCCAGAAAGAATTTGGAGTTCCCATTTGGAGTCCTCAAGTGAGTTTTAAAAAGTTAGGGATAAAATGTGGTGTCCATTCACTTTATAACTACTTTGCACTTGCTATAACATGAGCAATGATTTCCATCTTTTAAAAATGGAAATACTGAAGTAAACATCAACAACCTTGCTGCCAACCATTTCAGGATTCAAGAGAGAATGACAGATATGTAAACAAACGTTTGCAGTGTGATGTAAGAATTTTAAAATGCTAAACAAAGAGAAATGTGTGATTCAGGCAAGGTATTTTACAGCTTACAAAATACTCAACCTTCTTTCTTGCTTGGAACCCACAATAATCTTTTGAAATAGGCTGGTCTCCCCACTCCAATCCATCCCATTTCTAAAAGCGAGGCAGGGGGCAGAAACAATGAGAGCTGAGGAGTCCTTTTGTCAAGAAGGCTGAGCACCGAAGAATTGATGCTTTCTAATCGTGGTGCTGGAGAAGACTCTTGAGAGTATCTTTCCTTTGAGAGGAGAGCAAACCAGTGAATCCTAAAGGAAATCAACTCTGAATATTCATTGGAAGGACTGCTGTTGAAGCTGAAGCTCTAATACTTTGGCCACATAAGGTGACTAGCTCACATTGGAAAAGACCCTGATGCTGGGAAAGATTGAAGGCAGGGGGAGAAGGGGAAAACAGGGCATGGGATGGCTGGATGGCATCACCATGTCAGTGGACATGAGTTTGAGCAAGCTCCAAGAGATAGTGAAGCACAGGGGAGCCTGGTGTGCTGCAGTCCATGAGGTCACAAAAGTCAGACACAACTCAGCAACTGAACAACAAGAACAATGAAATAGCAAGTTGGTAAAATTCCAAAGACCACCTCACTTCCTGCTTCCCTGGTGTACATGCTCTGCATAATCCCCACTCCTGTGAATTTGCTGGTCTATCATTTTCATGATCAGGTGATGCTTTTTGGCATGGTTTACTGTAAGACAGAAAGATTCCCTCAGTGGGCCTGACCTAATCACACGAGCCTTTTAAAAGCAGAGAGTTTCCTCTGGTTACTTGCAGAAAAGGAAGGTAGAGATTCAGAGCACAATAAATTTCTGTCCACTTGCTGGATTGAGGAGGGAAGGAAATGAATAGCAAGGGATTCAGGTGACCGCTAAAGAAGAAGAAAGGCTTCCAGTAGACAGGCCACAGGGAAAGGGGCGGCCTCCATTCTACACCTCCAAGAAACTGAATTTCTCCAGTGAAAATGAACTTGTAAATGCATTTTCCCCAGAGCCTACAAACAAGACCTCAGCTCAGCTGACACCTTAATTTCAGCCTTACAATAGCCTGAGCAGAATGTGTGACCACAGTGTGCGGGACTTCTTGCCCATAGAACTGTGAGCTGATGAAGGAGTTTGATTTTAAGATGCTAACGTTAAGGTGATTTGTTGTGCGTGAATAGAAAACCAATACAATTGATCTATATCTCTGGACTTCACAGAGTTCTAGATTAGCCTTTGGTGAGTGTCTGTGTAGGGCCAGGCATCGTTCTAGACGTTTTTCATATTACCTCACTTTTACATTGAATTCAGATCAGTGCTGTGAGGTCTGTATTACAACCCCCATTTTACAGATGAGGAAACTGACAATCTAATGCTAAGAGACTTTCTCAGCAGTTCACTTACAATAAGGGACGGACTGGAGTTTAAACCAGTCTGCCCTGATCTTTGCCCCTGTCTCTTCATGTTCCACTTTGTCTTCTTAAATGCCACAATCAGTGTTGCTTATATCCACCACACCATAACAAATATTTAGTCTGCAACAGTAAACTCTTATGTATACAGAAAATATAAATATGAATATCCAGACAAATCTGCAAGAAAGATTTGGCTTAAATATGTGTTATGTTAAAAAACAAGAATACATTCTGTATGTAGTTATTCCTTCCTCTCTTTCCATTATTCTTTATACTTAACTGACTTCTTTATCAATGTTAAGATATGTAGCAGGTATTATAATTAGACCACTTCGCGGATGGGGAAACTGAGGTTCAAGATAAATGATCCCTTGTCCTCACCTTATCTTGTTAGTTTCCCTATTTGGATGAATGGGGATGTGTACCAAGGACAGATTTTTTTTCCCCAGTCTGGCTTCTTTGTGTTAGTTTCACAACGATGAGATCTCCTAGGAGAATCACACAGGAAATGAGTGATGCCTCACCCTGTCATAAATAGACACTTCACACCATCATGAGAGTCTTTTATGAATCCTCATCTCCAAAAACTGACAATTTAGATGAAGAATATCAATTTGGGTTGTTAGATTTAGCAAATGTAAATACAGGACATCTGATTAAATTTGGACTTCAGATATCTAAAACTATTTTTTAAATTAAAAGTATGCCTTGTGTAATATCTTGGACATATGTATACCAAAACATATTCTATATTTACCTGAAATTCAAACTGAATTAGGCATCTGCACTTTATCTGGTGATCTTAACACCAACTTTGTAAGCAACCTGCTGTTATGTGCTAGAAAAATGGAAAGATGAAAAAAGTACATTTCCTCCTTTAGAAAGTTCAGGGAAAGAGACATGCTAGACAGGCATACTATGACATAATTATAATGATAGATATGACATAATTACAATGATAGAAATATACAATAGCAATGCGTTTTGTGTACTAGAAACTTGCCTTGTTCTAGGTGCTGAGGTAAATGTTTTGTTTGTATTATCTCCATTTGATTCTTGTTGCACCCTAGAAACAGCCATTATTATTATCCTACTTTGTAGGCAAGGCAACTGAGACCAATAAGGATAAATAAATTGCTATGATCATCTGACTGGTACAGTGGCCAAGTCAGGACACAAACCCAGGTCTGTTAGAGTGAGTCCAGCGTGAGTCCGGCACACACTGCTGCTCCCAAAGCCCTGCAGGAAGACAGTTCATAGAGCTTCACATGGGCTTTCACAGGAAGAGGGCACATTTGTGGATCTTGACGATCGGTCCTCAAAGATAAATTATTATTCACCACGTGGAAAAAGAGGCAAGGATCTGAGTTTAGGAAGAGAGAAAACAGCAGGCCAAAAAAAAATTTAAAAAAAAGTAAAAACAAAGGCATAAATTTGTGAAATATGTGATGATTTGGGAAACAGTGAAGAGGTATTTAGAGGAGACGGTGCGCAGAAGAAGCTCGTGAAGGAAAACGCCACGTCAGTTTACAAGAGGCTGATCGGCCGTGCCCAAGAGGTAGAACTTGATCCTATGGACACAGAGAAAGGTGAGTGGGTACAAATAAGTGAATCTTCATTTTATAAAGTCATTTTTGCTGTCAGAGAGGAGGATGGAGTGGAGAAGAGAGTTCCAGGTTGAAGACTTGGTGAAAGCAAGCTAAGTAATGGAAGATGCCCAGGCCAACAGGAGTGAGCACAGAGAGGAAGGGATGAGGGGAAGGATGGAAGCTTATTTAGGATGGAGCATCACCAGGGCATAACAGGTAGGTAACACTGCCCGATCCAGCAACGGAAAATTGGATTAAAGATTTACTGAGCATGGCCCTACCCATCAGAGCAAGACCCAGTTTCCTCCCTAGTCAGTCTCTCCTATCAGGAAGCTTCCATAAGCCTCTTATCCTTCTCCATCAGAGGGCAGACAGACTGAAAACCACAGTCACAGAAATCTAACCAATCTGATCACATGGACCACAGCCTTGTCTAACTCAATGAAACTATGAGCCATGCCATGTAGGCCCACCCAAGACGGACGGGTCATGGTGGAGTGTTCTGACAAAACGTGGTCCACTGGAAAAGGGGATGGCAAACCACTTCAGTACTCTTGCCTTGAGAACCCCATGAACAGTATGAAAAAGCAAAAAGATAGGACACTGAAAGATGAACTCCCAAGGTCAGTAGGTGCCAAATATGCTACTGGAGAGCACTGGAGAAATAACTCCAGAAAGAATGAAGAGAGGGAGTCAAAGCAAAAACAACACCCAGTTGTGGATGTGACTGGTGATGGAAGCAAAGTCCAAAGCTGTAAAGAGCAATATTGCATAGGGACCTGGAATGTTAGATCCATGAATCAAGGCAAATTGGAGTGGTCAAACAGGAGATGGCAAGAGTGAACGTTGACATTTTAGGAACCAGCAAAGTAAAATGGGCTAGAATGGGTGAATTTAACTCAGATGACCATTATATCTACTACTGTGGGCAAGAATCCCTTAGAGGAAATGAAGTAGTCATGATAGTCAATAAAAGAGTCTGAAATGCAGTACTTGGATACAATCTTGAAAATGACAGAATGATCTCTGTTCCTTTCCAAGGCAAAACATTCAATATCATGGTAATCCAAGTCTATGCCCTGACCAGTAATGCTAAAGAAGCTAAAGTTGAAAGGTTTTATGAGGACCTATAAGACCTTCTAGAACTAACACCCAAAAAAGATTTCCCTTTCATTATAGGGGACTGGAATGGAAAAGTGGGAAGTCAAGAAACCCCTGGAGTAACAGGCAAATTAGGCCTTGGAGTACAGAATGAAGCAGGGCAAAGGCTAATAGAGGTTTGCCAAGTTAACGCACTGGTCATAGCAAACATGCTCTTCCAACAACACAAGAGAAGACTCTATACATGGACATCACCAGATGGTCAATACCAAAATC